>NW_026067894.1:14686690-14747021 GCF_014885135.2 Alexandromys fortis
GGGAGGAACCTTGGAAAAGAAATAAGTATGTCAAATGACAGTTCGTGTATATCTAAGTATGCATACTATGTGCAAATTATTAATAAATATCCTGTGTACATGTCTTATAAATGTGTCTGTGCCTGTTGTGCCCCTCCGTTTTCCAGGGGTATCTGAGTATGTATCTCTGTGTACCCCAAGCCTCCATCCGGGTGCATGTATCTCACAAAACAGTCCATAAGAAACTGTCACCCAGGGGCTGGAGAGATGGCTCAGAGGTTAAGAGCATTGCCTGCTCTTCCAAAGGTCCTGAGTTCAATTCCCAGCAACCACATGGTGGCTCACAACCATCTGTAATGGGGTCTGGTGCCCTCTTCTGGCCTGCAGGCATACACACAGACAGAATACTGTATACATAATAAATAAATATTAAAAAAAAGAAACTGTCACCTGCATGCTTCACAAAGGGCAGAACCCTTGTCCCTGAAGCAGAAGGCATCCGACCTGAAACCCTGGAGTTACACAGCTCTTCTGATCTCTGAAGAAGCAGAAGCAGATTGTAGAGTCTGCCTCTCCCCAGAAGAACTAAGCAAAATCATCACTTGTCAGATGAGCTCCTATGGGTAGCTACCCCGGGTCATTCGTGTTCGGGGAGGGGGAGCCCTTCCAAAGAGTCCCTTAATAGACCAGGGAACTTCTGTCCATCCACTTATTTCTTTAATAGGCATTTGTTGGCTTCCTGACATGTACCAAGGAACGTACTAGATACACTCTCCACTTCTTTAAACTTTTCTTTTTTTCCTGTTGGTTTTTCGAGACAAGGTTTCTCTGTGTAGCTTTGGATCCTGTCCTGGAACTCACTCTGTAGGCCAGACTGGCCTCAAACTCACAGCAATCCACCTGCCTCTGCCTCCCATGTGCTGGGACCAAAGGTGTGCACCACCACCGCCCAACTTAGACTTCTTTTCTTAAAGATTCATGTATTATTTTGTGTGGGTAGGTGTTTTGTCAGCATGGATGTCTGTGCATCACATGGGTGCAGTACCTGTGGAGGCCAGCAGAGGGTGTCAGCTCACCCAGAATAGGAGTTACAGATGTATTGTTCCTGCCATGTGGGTGCTGGGAATGGAACTTGGCTCCTCTGGAAAAGCAACCAGTGCTCTTAGCCTCTGAGCCATCTCTCCAGCCCCTCTTTTAGACTCACAGAGCAGGAAAGGAAAAGTAATCGCAAGTCCTAGAGTGCCAGCTAGCTAGTGTGTTTAGTTCCTGGAGTGGAAACCGCATAGAGCCCAGAAGCGTTTTCAGTAGGGGAGGGGCACGGCCCAGGGTGTAAAGTCACTCAACAGAGTTGGAAATGAATCACAGGAGTGAGGAACTCGGGTCACCTGTTTGAGGTTTATTGCCAGGACCTACTCAGTGCAACCCAGGTCATGTTAGGTGGGTTTGTTTGTTTGTTTTTGTTTGTTCGAGACAGGGTTTCTCAGTGTAGCCCTGGCTGTCCTAGAACTCACTCTGTAGACCAGGCTGGCCTTGAACTCACAGAGATCCGCCTGCCTCTGTCTTCTGAGTGCTGGGATTAAAGCTGTGTGCTACCATTGCCCGCCCACTCTAGGGATATTAAAATAGATTGCTGGAGTTTACTGCAGAGTTGCTGATTCACTGGGTCTGAGGTAGAGTTCAAGAACTGGCATTTCTAACAAGTCCCCAAACACAAGTCATTGGTGTTGGTGAACAAGGTACCACACTTTGAGCCTTATGTTTATGAAGAAGATAGTAAGAAAGCTTAAAGTGGGGCTGGAGAGATGGCTCACAGGTTAAGAGCATTGCCTGCTCTTCCAAAGGTCCTGAGTTCAATTCCCAGCAACCACATGGTGGCTCACAACCATCTGTAATGAGGTCTGGTGCCCTCTTCTGGCTTGCAGGCATACACACAGACAGAATATTGTATACATAATAAATAAATAAATAAATAATATTTTTTTAAAAAAGAAAACTTAAAGTGATGAGAAAGGGGTGCCATGTGCTTTCTGAGATACCTGCTCGATGTCTTTCATGGTGAGCATTTATGGATTATAAGTAGAAACATCAGCTTTGGTGTAGTGTTTCATGCCTGTAATCCAGGACTTGCAGAAAGGTCGTGAGTTGGCCGGGCGGTGGTGGCGCACGCCTTTAATCCCAGCACTCGGGAGGCAGAGGCAGGTGGATCTCTGTGAGTTCGAGACCAGCCTGGTCTACAAGAGCTAGTTCCAGGACAGGCTCCAAAAACCACAGAGAAACCCTGTCTCAAAAAAAAAAAAAAAAGAAAGAAAGAAATAAAGAAAGAAAGAAAGGTTGTGAGTTCTAGGCTAGCCTGAGCTACATAGTGACACACTGTTTCATAGGCAAAAGCAAAACAAAAACAAACAAACAAACAAAAAGCCTCAAGAAAACTGGCAAGTTTTAAAGTTGAAGAATGTAGCTGCAGAATCCAGGAGGACGAGCGGATGAGGCTGGGATGGTGGAAGAGACGTGTGTTCAGCGTCAACTTGGAAACGTGGTTAACTGCAGCCTTCCTGATGGTGCGACCCTTCAATACGGTTCCTCATGCTGTGGTGATCCCCTACCATAGAACTATGTTTGTTGCTACTTCGTAACTGTAATTTTGTAATTTTGCTACTGTTACGAGTCATAATGTAAACATGTGTTTTCAGGTGGTTTTAGGAGACCCCTATGAAAGGGTTCAACCCCCACAAAAGGGTCAAGACCCACAGATTGAGAACCACTGTCCTGTTGGATCATCCTGTTGGATCACCTGCATGTGTAGTTTTGGATTTCTAACCAAACTGACAGACTGTGGCGGACACACTTGGGGGCAACAGAGGCAAAAGGTCATTAGACTTGGGAGGGGGGTGAACTTGCCTTTGAAGAATGTGGACAGAGGGCTGATGAGAGGGTTCACAGGTAAAGCCACATGATACCAAGCCTGATGACCTGAGTTCAATTCCCAGAACCCACATGATAAAAAGAGAGAACCAAACCCTTCAAGTTGTCCTCTGACCACCACATATATACATGTGCACATGTGTGCACATGCACACACACACAAAATTTAAAAATAATAAAGACAAGAAAAGACAGAAGCTGCTCTGAACACGTACAACTGACATTAAGAGTAGGAATGATTGACGGCACTCAGGAGGCAGAGGCAGGTGGATCTCTGTGAATTTGAGGCTAGCCTGGTCTACAAAGCAAGTTCCAGGACAACAACCAGAGCTATGCAGAAAAACTTTATTAAAGAAGAAGAAGAAGAAGAAGAGGAAGAGGAAGAGGAAGAGGAGGAGGAGGAGGAGGAGGAGGAGGAGGAGGAGGAGGAGGAGGAGGAGGAGGAGGAGGAGAGGAGGTGAAGATGAAAGGGAAAACAGAGTTAAGAGGAGGAGGTGGTAAGAAAGAGTGAGGAAAGCCAGAGACAGCCGGCCCATCCCAAGCCTGTTGGAAGAGCAGCCGGCTTCCCCAGGCTGGGGCCAGGCATCATCCTCATGGTTTCCGGGCTTTTCCCACAGAAGTCCACCAACTGTGAGCTATGCACCAACATCAGAGACTAATTTCAGATGTCTTGTGAGTGAGGTAGAGAGTAGAGGATGGAGGACGTTGCCGTACACTCACAGACGTGAATAACACATATGCAGGCTCACACCAGATCTTAGCTCTATCCTGAGGAGGAAGGCTGCACAGCTGCCCTGTCTGCCCTGTCTACCCCCTCCGCCCTCCTAGCTTCTGGCTCTGGCCTCTGGAAAACTCTTGGTTGCTATCAAGGCTCCATCCTTTCCTCATAGCTTCCCACCCCTCCCCCTGCCAGGCTGAAAGAAACCCAGTCTGAGCTCTGTACTAACCAGGTGCATTCTGGGATACTCACCTAGAACATACACCAGGCCTGTCAATGATCTAACCTCTCAGTGGCCTTACACCTTTTCTTTTTCTAGAAAGGCACATAAGAAAGCAACGGCTCCTCTCCACCCTCTCTTCCTTTCTGTTGCAGCTGCAGAAACAGTTTGGAGAAGAAGCCAGACTTGCCCAGAATTACACAGCCACTCGAGAGCGAGACTAAACTGTAAAGCCCTGGATCCGAGACAGAAAAGAATAATGATCCTGAGCCCGAGCCCGGAAGGAGGCTGGGGAAGGGCCTCCTCAGCACTGCCCTGAGCTAGCTCTTTGACCTTAGCCAGTAAGTAGTCATCTACCCTCTCTGTGCCTTGTCCCTCACCTGAAAATGGGGATGACGAGGGACTTGGTGTGGTAGGCAACTCAGTATTCACGTTGTGTGGTGAATGTGCACGTGATTATTTCTATCCCCCCCCCCCCAGGCCTGTTTGTGGCCTAAAAAAAAAGAATCTTCCTTCTGCTTTTAAAATTCTCATTGTCCTTAGCATTTCTCCCGCTTGCCTTTCTCTAATCTCCGTCTCCGCTTCTCGGGACAGAAGGGTTGAATTTGGGGAGAAAAGAAGACGAGTTGACAGTGGAGATTAGGACATGCTCGACAGACGGACATTGCCTGCCATGGTAACACACTCACACACAGACTGTGCACAGTGTAACACGGCACCCCTTCCACCCAGCGTCAGTTAACCGTCTCCATGTCACAGATTCACAGGTAGCCCAGGCTCCCATGGCTTCAGAAATACTTTGGTCCCTTCTGAGATGGAGCTCATGCCAGATTCCAACTCTTTCTGGATAGGTTGTGTCTATAATATCCAAGGATTCTGGCTTGGCGTTGAGGGTTACCCTCTCAGGAAGTCAGAGAGAAGCAGACACACCTTCAGTGGTTTTGATCCAAAGCCATGAAGGGGAGACTGTAACCTAACCTCCTACACACATGCGTGTTGACACAAGCGTGCACATGAACTGATGGGCTCGAGTTCGCAGCTCACCAGTGTCTTTCACCTTCGCCATTGGGTGGTTGGTTGCAGAAAAGACGGCTACCATTTAACAGGGGAGGAAGCTCATGCCAGAAACGAGGAACGCTTTGCTCAAAGTCGAACGTGTGCGTTTATTTATGCATTCACGTAAAAAGATTGGAAGGGGGTGGCGAGATAGCTTCCTGGGTTAAATCACTGACCACCAAGCCTCAGGACCTGAGTTCAAATCTTTGGATCCACAGGGTGGAAGAAAAGAACCAACTCCTGCAAGCTGTCCTCTGAGCTCCACAAGTGCACAGTGGCACACGCGTGCCCCCCCCTTCCACATACACACTAAATAAATGTAGCAAGCAAAAGTAGATAAAAATTGCACAGACCCGAGCGAGCGCAGGCCCCTGCGTTGCCTTTCAGCCTTCCATTTGATCGCAGCTGCAATCTCGGAGCCCAGAAAGAGCTTTCACCAGAAGGGCTTCGAATTCATTCACTCCTCACCCCACCGGTTCCCACCAGAGCCACGCCTCCCTTTCGGAGGCCGCTGGGGAAAAGGATGAGGTAGGCCATAGCTTGTCCCTTTAATGCGCGCCCCCAGAGGCCCGGCGCGCCCCCGCCACTATAACTAGAGTGCATGGAGCGGGCTGAGCTCAGAGGGAGAAGGGCGGGCTCTGGGCACCCGCTGACCGACTTTTTTTCAAGTGCGATCAGCTCCCTTACGTTCCTCCTCCATGGACCCACCCGCGGGCACCCACCACTGAGGACCCCACACCCGCTGGGCTCCCGACTAGGTTCCACCCAGCTACCAGACAGTGATCCCCGCGGGCTGTGAGGGCTCCGGGCTTGAGTTCTTGCAGTGCCGTCGGACGAGGGCTGTGTTGCTGCCACGCCTCACGCCCCACACTACCCTCCTCATGCTGGTGCACGCTTACTCCGCCATGGTGAGTAGTCCCGGGCACACTCGGCGGGGAGTGGGGGATCGAGGAACCTGGGTACTGGAACTTCCAAACCTCCTACCCCCTGCGCCAACGAAATCGCGAGGGAAGGGTGACGCAGGGCCTCTGCCAGGCTGAGAAAGTGGTGGCAGGAGCCCCGAGGTCCCCAGTCTGGGAGTTCTGCCCGCAGGGCATTCATTCGTGGACAGCAGCAGGACCCTCACGAGCTGAGGGGCACCTCGCGGGCTGGTGTCTTTTTAGCCTCTAATGGCTCGCCTAACACATGCCTCTCCTTCTGCAGGAGCGCCCCGACGGGCTGGGCGCAGCGGCTGGCGGGACCCGCCTGTCGTCTCTGCCCCAGGCGGCTTATGGACCCGCGCCGCCACTGTGCCACACGCCCGCCGCCTCTGCGGCCGCGGACTTTCAGCCTCCTTACTTCCCGCCACCCTACCCGCAGCCGCCGCTGCCCTACGGCCAGGGCCCCGACGCCACCGCCGCCTTTCCGCACCTGGCCGCGGACCCTTATGGCGGTCTCGCACCCCTGGCACAGCCGCAGCCCCCGCAGGCTGCCTGGGCCGCGCCCCGCGCTGCCACCCGCGCCCACGACGAGCAGCCCGGCTTGCTGGCGCCACCCGCCCGCGCTCTGGGCCTCGATCCGCGCAGAGACTACGCTGCCGCGGTACCCCGGCTCCTGCACAGCCTCGCCGACGGCGCGCACGGCCTGGCAGATGCTCCCCTTGGTCTTCCCGGGCTAGCGGCGCCCCCCGGCCTGGAGGAACTGCAGGTGAGACCAGAAGGGCCCGGGATGGGCCGGGATGGGCAGCGATTTAGCATCCTGGCTGGAAACAAAAAAAAAAAAAAAAAATGACAAAAGCAGGATCCCCGACTCTTCTCCCAGCTGCAACTTTACATTTGTGCCTCTGTCAGGAAGTCCTTGGCTAGGTGCTGTCTGGCAAAAAGGCGGCTTCGAAACTGAGTAGAAAGCAGCAACCCTCTTGGAATCACTTCTTTCTCTCCTCACTGTGGGACTGAGCCACGTTGGGCATCCACGCCCAGCCCCAGTCTTCTGGAGCAGCCTAGGCTGGGGTTTAAAGAGGCTCAGTAGTTGTCTGTCTAAGGCAAGGAGATCACCCAGGCAGGACTGCGGCTTGGGCGCAGATGGTGCCGAGCCCAAGCGATTCCTGGTCACGCCCGTCCTCCTGGTAGCCGCCTCAGGCAGCCGGTGGTGAGCATAGGGCGGAGCAGACGTGGACGGAGGGGCAAGCCGGGCTTGGGGAGCGACAGCTGACTAGGTCCTTGAGCGCCCTTACTGTCATCCTCTTCTATTTGCAGGCGATAGACGACCCGGGAATGAGCCTCCTGGACCAATCCGTGATCAAGAAAGGTAAGGAATGGTGTGCAACTTCCAGGGCAGAGCCGGGCGTGATGGTGCAGGCCCCGGGCGGCACAGACCCATTTTCTTCTCCTTGGCCGTTGTTTCCTGTACGTCGCCAGGCTCAGTGGCCACGGAATAGCCTTCTCAGCCCAGGAGAAGGCTAGTGGCGCTAGCTGGACGATGTTACTCAGGAGTTTGTCTCCGGAGGTGGGCCGCACTCTCTCAGCTGCAAACTACACAGCCACTCCTCTGGGAAAGGAGGGCGTTTTTTTGTGGATCTGGAGTTTATTTGTAGAACGAGTTAAACCACTTCCCTGTTTCCTAAGGAATGGGAATGGGAGTGCTGTTCCCACACATTTTGTTCGATGATTTCCATTTTATTGAGCTTTAACACTTTGGAGCCTGGCAAATACTTTCTGCTCCTTTCTTCCCAGCAGAACCTCAGCGGGCCTTGCGTCCTCCCCACCTCCCAGGGCAGGGGATTTTCTTGGAATTGAAGCCTCGTAGAGCATTTAGGATTGGAGGAACTGCGTTGGGCAGTGTGCTCCGGGGCAGACCTGCTGTCCCCGGGGAGGTCTGCATCTCTGGGCTCAGGGTTCTGTGCAGACTGCTTGCTCCTCTTCTAGGCAGCAGTGTGTCTTGGTGTGTGTGCGCTTGTTATTGCCAGTGTGTTTGTGATTTGTATCTGTGTGTACTGGGATATATATTTTGTGCTTGGGGTTCTCTGTGTACCTGCCATGTGTCCTGAAATTTGTCATTGATATTCGAGGCGTTCTAAGGCTGTGAGGCCCTCTTTTTGGCGGTTTCATTTTGTTTTGTTTGCCTCCCGTATCTGTGTGTCTTTTTGTATTAGTAAAAGGCAGAGGTGTGAGACACCTCTTGAATGGATTTTCCAGCCTGAAGACCAAGTTCTGATCGAGCCAAGGAAAGGTGAGAAAGAGGCAAATTAGACCGAAACAGAGAGACCCAGGCCGTGGGCAAGCTCGTTAGATTTGGGGTGGGTGCCCAAAGGAATTCAGAGGCACACAGGAGCCTGTAGTGCCGGAGGGCAGGCGCACCTCCCGCAGGATTTGGCCAGAGCTGTTTTTCAAACAAGTGAATTCAAGCCCAAGCTGTTTGCCCTGCATAGGTTCTCAGAGGAGGCTTGCCGTGGGAGTGGAGACATAGAAGGGGCTGGACTTCCAGGAATTAGAGCTAGGTATGGAATTAGGGGGGGTGAGAGATCACACCTCCTAGAACTTGGTGACGGGTGCCTTCAGGAATCTGGGATTGTCATCAGAAGCTGGGAGTCATCAGAAGCAGGGAAGATGCTGGGGACCCACTGTCCCCCTCACCAGCGCTTTGCTATCTGCACTTTGTTGGGTTCCTGGACAACGCTTGTTTTGACCTGGTAGAAGGAAAGTTGGGTCTGGATTCTACAATAACCTGCCCCTGGGCTCTTTGCAGGGCCCCAGATCCTGGCTCCTGCCTAGCTCAAGGGCAGGGAACCTTTAGGGAGTTCACTGACTCCCTAAAGACACCCAAGTCCTTTATTTGGGGAAGGGACTCCGGTATTTTCAGATAGAAAAATCTGCTGTTGGTCTGAGAGTTCCCTGTGGGTTCCTGGAGCCTAGCAGGGCTTCCCTGATCTGAAAGTGCACGTCTGGGAGACAGTAGTGCTTACTAGTCTGTAGCCACGGGGAGTGAAACTAACTCAAACTGAGGGATCCTCAAGTCACAGCCTGAGGCACTGTGGGAAGGGAGAGAACATAGCCGGGGGTGGGGGGCAATCTGCGGAAGAAAGCCTGACCCGCGGCCAGCATGGAGGTCTGCTGCCCAGGGGGCCTCTGAAAGAAAAAAGGGTGTCCATGCCAAGGGATAGCGGCCTCCCACGGTCCACCCTAAGAAGACCGGCTTTGGCGAGGCAAGCGGTGCTGTCACCAGACCGTGTCCCCTGGGGGAGCCTCGCAACAGGCAGGTTTTGTTTTTGCTTTTGCCGAGTTCTTCATGGCCAACGCGGGACTCGACTTTGCCGGTTGCAGGGCAAAAGACAGCGGGTTAGACCCGGTGTTGGTCCTTGGGCCCTTCCGGTGTCATCGGATGGTTTCCAAAGGCTCTGTTTGGTGCTGTGAGCGACCACCTAGCGCCTAAGCCCTTTCTTAGGCAAAGTCGATCTCGGAGCCTTGAAGCGTCCTGGGGTGGAGGGAGCTTGCACCGCTAGAGGTTGGGGTCTGGCACAGGAAACCCTTGCAGCCCCTGCCCCCGGCAGGAGTGGCCCTCCTCCTCCGGATGTGGGGGGGCTCGGGTGTCCATTTCACCCTTGTAGCACTGGAGCCTGGACAGTCTCACAGCCCAGATCTGAGAGGTACATCTTTGCGGACTACAGGCACTTGTCCTGGAGAGGAGGGGACAGGGGCGTCTCCTCAACCCCGACTTCTAGGTCCGCCCATTGCAGCCACCTTATGGGTTGGTGGTGGTCGATTACTCTGAAGAAACCGCAGGGCAAAGAGTAGCGCCCCATTTTCTGCGCACAGCTGTCACCTCCAGTTTTACAATCTATCGCAGACTCCGCAGGGACGACTGGAGGGGAGAAGGTGATGCTCCGTAGTGTTTTCCAGCCGAGAGGGTGGGGTGTCTGTCCTGCGAGCTCACAGGAGAGAGAAGTTGGAAAGCTTCCTAAAGGACAGGCATTTGTAAGGCGCTTGGTGCTGGGTTTTGAAGTCTGAGCATGCTGGGACAGAGGATATAGAAAGGGCACCGTTACTTCCTGGCGCTACAGCACAGCCGCACAAGCGCTTTCCTGTGAAAAAACGGAAAAGCGGAGGCATTGTGGAAATTAAAATGGAGTGGTGTAGAGAGAGAGAGAGAGAGATCAGAAATTCCCTGGAGGCCTGGTGTCTTTAATCCCAGCACCCAGGGGGCAGAGGCAGAGGCAGGCAGATCTCTGTGAGTTTCAAGATAACTAAGAAAAGCACAGAAAAATCTGTTCAATTCTTTCAGTGATGACTGCCTGCACGTGTGTGTGTGTGTGTGTGTGTGTGTGTGTGTGTGTGCCCTGTTAGCTACTCCCTGCCCCAGCAACCCAAAGTTCTTCAGGCTGAATCGGTGCCTCATAAGCCCCTCCTTCACAAGAAGTTTCTTTTTAAAACCACTTCCCCCCCCCCCCCCCTTTGCGTTTTGAATTTTGGCTTTTGGTTTTTTGAGACAGGATTTCTCTGTGTAGCCCTGACTGTCCTGGAACTTACTCTGTAGATCAGGCTGACCTCGAACTCACAAAGATCTGTCTGCCTCTGTGTCCCAGGTGCTGGGAGTAAAGGAATGTGCTACCACAGCTTGGCCAGTATGCATTTTTATTCCTTTATGTGTGTATGTGTAGGCAGGTGGGGAGGTCAAAAATCAGTTTACAGGAGGTTCTCTCTTTCCACCTTTATGCCGGTTCCAGGGATCAGACTCAGGTTCTCAGCCTGGACAGCCAGCTCCCTGGCCCCATAAGAAATACCTTAATGTATCGTTTAAAAATTGAGACTAATGTAAACAAATCCATGATGAGCTATTCAATTTTTACATGAAATCAGAATCTAGCTCAGCATTTCCATAGCTCTTCTTCATTTGCCTGCTAAGACTTTCCCCCTGTAAGGCAAGAAAGAATTATTGCACACACAGAAATAATTTTAAATTTTCCCGAGGATAGTAGGGACCGCAGAGTACATAAGAATTTAAGGTGTGTGCCAACATCACCAAGCTCAGTTTAATGGTTTCATTTTTTTATATTTATTCATTTATTTTGTGTTTTGTGGGGGGCTGGTTCTCTCCTTTCACCCTGCGATGTCAGGGATCAAATCCAGGTCACCAGGTTTGGTGGCAGTTCCCTTCCTCACCCAGCGACTCACCATCCAACTTAATGATTTTTTTTTTAAAGAAAGAATAAGTGTATAGAGTTGTATAATCACTACCACAGCCCATTTGAGACACATCTGTCACCCCTCAAGGCTCCTTTATTCCTGTCTGTAGTTACTCCTTGTTCTTGCCTCAAACCAAGGGCAACGCCTGATCTGCTTTTGCTCCACAAATTTGCATATTCTGGAATGCCCTATGGATATCTGGATATGCACCTAGGTTTGTTTGCATCTTGGTTTTTTTAGCAAATGTTTCCAGGGTTTGTCTCCACTGTAACGTATTACAGATAGGTCAGATACTGGGCTTGTATTTTGTTTTTGTTGTTTGGATTTGTATTGCTGAGCAATGTTGTACTATTTCTCTGAGTGACTTTCGTTTTAACCTTCTTGGGAGATGGAGAGATGGAATTGCTGCCCTCTGTGGCCATTTTATTTATTTATTTATTTATTTATTTATTTATTTATTTATTTATTTATTTATCAGTCAGAGGAGTGTGCATGGGTGTATGTGTGTGCCGTGGGTGCACAGTTAGAGGACAGCTTGCAGAAACTGGTTCTTTCCTTTTGCTGTGTTGGCACTGCGTACTGAACTCTGGTCACTATTATGTTCTCTGACCAGGGCCTTTTACCCACTGAGACGTCTCTCCAAGCCCTGGTCCATTAATGTTTAATTGTCAAGAAACTTCTAATAAGTGGAATCCATCTGAGGAGGGATAGAAGGGAGAGAGGAGGGGATAGAGAAAAGGAAAGATGGGAAGGAAGGCTTGGCCGCTTCCTGAAGTGCTTGGATTGTTTCCCATCCCTACTGTGTGTGCTTCAGTTTCTCCACACCCTCACACTTCATATCATCCTTTTATTATAACCATCTAGAGTCTCCATGTGCTTTAATTTGCATTTTCCTAATGACTACTGGTGTTAAGAATTTTTCGTGTGTTTAACGGCCAGTTATCTTATTCTTTATTATTTTTTTTATTTTTATTTTTTGGTTTTCCGAGACAGGGTTTCTTTGTAGCTTTGGAGCCTGTCCTGGAACTAGCTCTGTAGACCAGGCTGGCCTCAAACTCACAGAGATCCGCCTGCCTCTGCCTCCCGAGTGCTGGGATTAAAGGCGTGCGCCACCAGTGCGCCCGGCCAGTTATCTTATTTCTAATGAAGTGTCTTTAGACATTTTCCTCCTGTCTATGATTCTTCCCTCCCCCCTTCCTCCTCCTCTTTTTTATTCTGGAGATGGAGTTCACAGCCTTGTGTGCTTGGCCAAAAACTCTGCCACTAAACTGCATCCTCAGCCCCGAGCCTTTGTTTCTTTTAAGATTATTTTATATGTATATGTGTGTATCTTCACAAAATGCAGGTGCATTTTTGCATTATGTCCTCTTAACTGCTGAACCATCTCTCCAGCCCTGGAGCCCTAGGTTTCTTTTGCTTTTTTTGTTTTTAATTTTTTTTAATGTATATGGATATTTTGCCTGCATTAGGTCTGTGCACCACATTCATGCAGTGCCTACAACAGCCAGAAGGGGGGATTGAATCTCTTGGATTAGAGTTATAGATGGCTATTCCTGAGACGTGGGTGCTGGAAATTGAACCCTGGTCCTCTGGAAGAGCAGCCAGTGCTCTTAATTGCTGAGCCATCTCTCCTGCCCCAAGCCTGAGATTTTTTTTGACAGAATTTCTGCTATGTTGCCCAGACTGGCCGTAAACTTTCTATCCTACCACGTGCTGAGATGACAGTGTGCACCCACCATGCCTGGCCGTGTTTTTATTTTCTTAAATACAAAAGTTTTTGAATTTCAATGATGTCCAACATATAATTGCTTTCTCTTATCTGTTGTATTTTGGGTATCGTGACTGGGAATTCTTTGTCTTTGCCCAACTCAAGGTCTAGAAAGTTTTATCCTATATTTTCTTCTAGAAGGAACCGTAACATTGGCACACTTTCTTTCTCTCTATTTTCTTTCTTTCTTTTCCTTTTTTTTTGTTTTTGTCTTTCTTTTTTTATTTTATTTTTTTTTAAATATATATTTTCTTTATTCATTTATTCATTATGGATACAATATTCTGTCTGTGTGTATGTCTGCATGTCAGAAGAGGGCACCAGACCTCATTACAGATGGTTGTGAGCCACCATGTGGTTGCTGGGAATTGAACTCAGGACCTTTGGAAGAGCAGGCAATGCTCTTAACCGCTGAGCCATCTCTCCAGCCTTTTTTTTTTTTTTTCCCCGAGACAGGGTTTCTCTATGTAACAGCCCTGGCCATCCTGGAACTCACTCTGTAGACCAGGCTGGCCTCAAACTCACAGAGATCCTCCTGTCTCTGCCTCCCAAGTGCTGGGATTAATGGCATGCGCCACCACCACCCAGCTTTAGCGCACTTTCTAGAACTGTCCATTGCAGACAGAGTCTACTACTTGGCAAAGAGTTGGGATTTGGAGGTGAGTGTCTTGCCCAAAAGGTCGAGTAACTAGGAGCCCTTGTGTTGTTGACCTGAGTCTTAAGAAGATCTGCACGAACGATGGACAGCACCAGGATCAGACCACTTTGGCTTCAGGAGTCACTGTGCTGGGGTCGGCCCTGTGCGTATGAGGGCAAACAGCATGTTACATGGGGTGTCTCACCCTTATTGCTGGACCTACTGTAAGGAAACATTGTTGTTTTTATTTTGTTTTATTTAAGGTAGGGTCTCACAAGTTCACTGGCCTTGAACTCACAATTCTGCCTCCTGGTGGTTGGGATTAAAGGCGTGTGTCCCTATGCCCAGCAGGAAATGCTGTTCTTGTGCACACTTAGCTTTGTAACGTGTGCTAAGCGGTCCACAAAGCCTTGGTCTTTCTCCCTTCCACAGGGCCTGGCCTTAGGGGACACCAGGCTTTAGTAATAGCTCTGTGAAAGAGAAAAACTTCTGGCCTTCCCATTCTCCTGACACTGTTCTCTGGCTAGGCGTCATGGAGGGAGGACAGTCATATTTGCGTGTGTGTGTGTGTGTGTGTGTGTGTACTTGTGTGTGTGTGTGTGTGTGCACGCACACACATGCTGGCACATTCATGCCATGGGGACATGTGTAGAAGTCACATGACAAATTTTGGGAGCTAGTTCTTACATTCTACCTTGTTGAGACTCTCTGGTTTCTTTTTTCTTTTTTTTTTTTATTATGTATACAATGTTCTGTTTGCATGTATGCCTGCCTGCCAGAAGACGGCACCAGGTCTCATAGATGGTTGTGAGCCACCATGTGGTTGCTGGGAATTGAACTCAGGACCTCTGGAAGAGCAGCCAGTGCTCTTAACCTCTGAGCCATCTCTCCAGCCTTTTGTTTTGTTTTTATCATGACAAGGTCTCACTATTTTTATCTCTGGCTGTCCTGGAACTCACTTAGGTAGACCAGGCTGGCCACAAACTCATGGAGATCCACTTGCCTCTGCTTTCCTGAGTGCTTGGATTAAAGGTATGGTTTCTGCCTCTTCAAAGCAAACTCCAAGTTAGCTGGTACATGAGCTCCCAGGCGATTCTCCTTGTTTCACCTTCTAGTTATTCATAGGAGCGCTGAGTGACAGACAGATGCATGCCACTACATCCAGTTCTGTATGTGAGTTTTGGGAATCAAACTCAGGTCATCAGGCTTGTGCTGCAAACAGTTCTATCCACGGAGCCATCTCACCAGTCCACAGTTTTCTTTCTTTCATCTTTTCTTTTCTTTGTTTGTTTGCTTGTTTGTTTTGAGACAGGGTTTCTCTGTGTAGCTCTGGCTATCCTAGAGTTATCTCTGTGGACCAGTCTGGCCTTGAGCTCACAGAAATCCACCTGCCTCTGCTTTCCAAGTGATGGGATTAAAGGTGTGCACCATCACCTGCTGGCCAGTTTTCATCTTTTAAAGACAAGTTTGGCCGGGCGGTGGTGCGCACGCCTTTAATCCCAGCACTCGGGAGGCAGAGACAGGCGGATCTCTGTGAGTTCGAGGCCAGCCTGGTCTACAAGAGCTAGTGCCAGGACGGGCTCCAAAACCACAGAGAAACCCCGTCTCGAAACAAAACAAAAAAAAAAAATAAAGACAAGTTTGATGTATAGAATATATAATGCTCATTTATATGACAAGTGTGTTTGGAGCTATGGGACCACAGAAAAGCTCTGTTACCCTAGGTCCTCTCAGGATAGGACAGAGATACAGGTAGAGTGACGTGGGCACAGCTGTGTTCTCTCTCTCTCTCTCTCTCTCTCTCTCTCTCTCTCTCTCTCTCTCTCTCCCTCTCTCTCTCTCTCTCTCTCACACACACACACAGGACTGGAGATATGGGTGGGGAGAGGCAGTACCTACTTGCTTGTCCAGTTTTGGTGCCCCTGGAAAACCCTTGTTCCTCACTCTGGGGCAAGGTTGGGATCAGGGAGAGCAGGAACAAAGCAGCTCTGCTTTTATTTGGAATTCTGAGATCTTGTTCATCATGGATTTTGCTTCTCTTTTTCATCTTTTACATATGACTTTATATTTAAAAAAAATAAACAAACATCAGGATTGCAGGTGTAGCGGCACATGCCTTGAGTCCCAGTACTCACAGGCAGGTGGATCTCTATAATTTCAAGACCAGCCTGGTCTACACATCAAGTTCTAGGCCACCCAGAGCAGTGTAATGAGACCCTGTCTCTACAGTAAACAAACAAACAAGCAGGAGTGGGCGAGAGGGCTCCGCAGGTAAAGGTGGCCTCTAAACCTGCTGATCTGCGTTTGATCCCTAAGAAAGACAAAATCAGCTCCTGACAGTTGGCCTCTGCTCTCCACACACAAGCCGTGACACACGCATGTGCATGTGGACACACAATAAACAAAGATCTAAAATACCCATCAGGCCTTCGTGGCACAGGAGACTGAGTAACTTAGTAGGACTGTTTTCTAAATAAATACATTCATGGGCAAGTAGGAATATAGGTCAGTGGCAAAGGGTTTGCTTAGCATTGCGAGGGCCTGGGTTAGATCTTCTGGACTGGGAAGGAAAAGACATCTGCATGGTGGCCATCAGTTCTCATCCACATTCATGGATGGCTCTCTGTGCCAAAGCCCTGCCCTCCACAGACTCCTAGCTGGTGGGAAGGCAGCTGTGGAAACAGACAAGGACATTGAGAGCTGTAAGGATGGGGTCGGGTATACAAGGGGCTGAGGTGGAAGCGGGGCAGCAAACTGCCCACAAAATGGTGCTGAAGCCTGGGCTGAGTAAGGTGGGGCTTGAAAGAAGAATGTTGGGTCTGTGTCCTGGGGAGCAAGTTCCACCAATGGCAGGGGCCAGGCAGGGGCCAGGCAAGGGCCTTCTCCAGGCCAGGCGAAGGTCTCTCCTGATCCCACTTCTTATATGTGGGTATAGCGTATGTACTCAACTTTTGAAGTCTGGGGCTGTGCCACCTACCACAGTGGCCCACTTGCCACAAAACGCATAAAACTGGGTATTTGAAAAGTGGCCGGCCTGAATGGAGGTAGGCTGTATGTATAAACTGTATTGGATTTTGAAGACTAAATACAAAGAAAAAATGCAATATATCTCACTTTTATCTATTATTACTTTTAAACAATTTATTTAATTTTATGTGCATTGGTATGAAGGTGTCAGACACCCTGGAACTGGAGTTATAGACAGTTGTGAGCTAGCATGGGGGTGGTAAGAATTGAACCCAGGTCCTCTGGAAGAGCAGCCAGTGCTCTTAACCACTGAGCCATCTCTCCAGCCCCTTCATTAATGAGTTTTTAAATATTGACTGCATGTTGAAATTGCTATAGTTCTGATTAGGATAAATAAAATAGATAAGCCCTTATATACTATTGAATATATTGACACGAATCTCATATTTCTCTGTTCTATTTATTTATTTTGAGACAGGGTCTCACTCTGTATTACTGGCTGGCCCAGGACTCACAGGGACCCATTTGCCTGCCTCTGCTTCCCGAATGCTGGGATTGAAAAGTGTGTGCCACCTCGCCAGGGTCTCGTTTTCTTCCTTTTAAAGACTTATTTTTATTTATGTGTATGAGTGTGTTCCTGTCTGTTTGTACATGTGCCATATGAGTGCAGAGCCTAGAAAGCCAGAAAATGGCATTGGAGCCAATGGACCTGGAGTTAAAGATGGCTATTAGCTGCCATGTGGGTGCCGGGAAATGAACCCAGGTCCAGTATAAGAGCAGCCAGTACTCCTAACCATTGCGCCATCTCTCTAGCCCCTCATTACTTTGTTTGTTTGTTTGAGACAGGGTTTCTCTACGTAGCCCTGGCTTTCCTGGAGATCACTCTACAGACAGGCTGGCTTTGAACTCAAGATCCACCTGCCCCTGCCTCCCAAATTCTGGGATTAAAGTCGTGTGCCTCCACTGCTCTGTCCATTACTTTTTAATGCTGTGCCCCAAATTATGTTCCTATGAGTCAGTTTTTAGTATAGAGCCTAAAGGACAAATGAGGGCCATTGTGGACTGTTAGTTGAAGATGTGTTACATTTGCTTATGTTCTGGAACATTTGTTTAATGATGCAAAGGGTGTTGCTTTTTTTTTTTTTTTTTTTTTTTTTTTTTTTTTTTTTTTTTTTTTTTTTTTTTTTTTTTGGATTCTGGAACTTGCTCTGTAGACCAGGCTGGCCTTGAACTCACAGAGATTCACCTGCCTTTGCCTCCTGAGTGCTGGGATTAAAGGCTTGCGCCACCACCTCCCTATGTTGCATCCTTTTATGTCATATTTGTTTAACTCTGTGAAGCTATGTTACTTTGCTTGCCTAAAACATCCAATTGGCCTAATAAAGAGCTGAGGGAAGGGCAGGGCTGCCAGGCAGAGAGAATGAATAGAAGAGAGGGAGCGAAAAAAGGAGGAAAATGGGGGAGAGGAGGACGCCAGGGGCCAGCCACCCAGACACACAGCAAATCACAGAGTAAGAAATAAAGAAAGGTAAAGACAAAAACCCAGCGGCAAAAGGTAGATGGGATGATTAAATTAAGACAAGCTGGCTAGGCCAGGTGGTGGTGGCGCACACCTTTAATCCCAGCATTCAGGAGGCAGAGGCAGGTGAATCTCCTGTGAGCTAGATTGAGGCCAGCCTGGATCTACCAAAAAAAAAAAAAAAAAAAGGAAAGAAAGAAATAAGTCTCTGTGTGATTGTTGGGAGCTGATGGCAGGCCCCCCAAAGAGCAAAGTGCCAAAAGAATAAAGAGTCAAAAAACAAAAAGCAAAACCAAAGAGCATCATCCTATCTGGTTATGGGCTAGGATCTGATTCTCAAGGAGCTAGCCAGGCAGGTTGCAGGCTATGGAGTGATCCGTGGTTCAGAAAGACCCTCTAGACTATGGCAGGGGGACCAGAGCAAGGGCTGTGCAGATAAGTGTCTGTGTGCACGGGAGGAGAGCCTACTTCTCAGACAGGTTAAGAATGGAAGCCACAGAACGTGGCCCTGTGTGGAGTGTAGCAGAGAAGACTAGAATTACAGAGGTTTCTTGCTGAAGCCAGGTAGGATTGGTTCTCCCGGGAGGGAAAATGTTGGGGTTGTGCCATCTTGGGATCAGGTTCTCTTTAATCTCTGTAATCTCTGGCCAAGTATTTTCTCAGTAGTAGCAAGGCTAAGAGCCCTGCCTTTTTGAGACCCTGGTCCTAGGTTTGTGCTAGCTCATTCTGCCAGCTAGACGATCTCATATTCTGGGCTTCAGTTTTCCCTTCTGTAGAATGGGAACAGCCCCATTATGGACTGTCCCAAAGGTTCGAGGGGTGAGGTATAATCTGAATGCATGCAGCAGGGGGCGCTCAGTATTCCAGCCCAGACTCCCCATGGATTTCAACTCCCACCACACTCAGGCCTTCTCCACCAAGGCCTCATGTCCTTGAATGAGGAAACCAAGGGGCCTCCAAAGAAGTGCGTGCCTGGCCCCTTCCTTTGCAATTAAGAAGGGAGATGGGACCAATGCACGGAGAACTTCCTTTCTTTATTTTATTTTAATTAATTAATTAATTAATTTTTTGTTTTTTTCAACCCAGGGTTTCTCTGTGGAACAGCTCTGGCTGGCCTGAATCTTACTGTGTAGACCAGGCTGGTCTCGAACTCACAGAGATCTGTCTGCCTCTGCCTCCCTAGTGATGGGATTGAAGGTGTGCACCACCACCCTCCGTCAGGAGAACTTCCTTTCTGAGTCAAGAGTTTAGTACATTCCCTGTGGCTCCCCTCCTTGCCCTACACAGAGAACATTTAGGAGAGGGTGTTGTGGGGCACACAGACCCTTATTCCCTGTCTTCGGGACCTGGAAGGGAGGGGAAAAGCTGGAGGGCCCTAACCTCCTGTTTCCAGCATGTGGGACTCCAAAACCCCCAGGATTAAGAGGGTGAGATTCATAGTAGAGAAGGGGACTTGGGAATCTGGGAGATTTCCTAACCCTGTCACAGGGATTCAGGAATCCCGCCTCATCTTAGAGTCCTTTTCCTCGTGTCCAGAGAAAAACTCTGATGATGGCACCACCTGGATGACGCCAAGCTTTAAGAGGGAACCAGCGGACTCAGGAAGGGGGTGCCAGGGCAAGAGCCAGACAGCTCAGGGTTCAGAGTTGCGCCCATTAACTTACTTGGGTCTGTTACTTCCATCTCACTGTGCCTCAGTTTCTCCCTTTATAAAGCAGGGGTATTAGAACCCTCCCTCTGCAAAGTGTTGGAATCCTTCAACATCCACAGCTGGTAGTGCATCAGCCTGCCTGCGTCACAGCAGACTGACGCCTGTCCTGCGGTCGGTCGGTCGGTCGGTCGCTGACTCGGTGTCCCCTCTCTCTCCCTCCTTGCTTCTGCTCCACAGTCCCCATTCCCTCCAAAGCCGGCAGCCTCTCCGCCCTCTCCCTGGCCAAAGACAGCCTGGTTGGCGGCATCAGCAACCCCAGTGAGGTCTTCTGCTCCGTACCTGGCCGGCTGTCGTTGCTCAGCTCAACATCCAAGTACAAGGTGACCGTGGGGGAGGTGCAGCGGCGACTCTCACCTCCAGAGTGCCTCAACGCCTCCCTCCTGGGGGGTGTCCTCCGAAGGTAGGAAGGCCAGCCCACAACCCTACACAGCACCCCAGCCAAAATCTTTATAGTCTATTCAGACCTCATGGCATCAGAGCCTCACTCCAGGCCCCGACATCATCCCCGCCTCAGTTTCTCTGATAGAGCAGGGCCTAGGGACTCAGGATGGTACATGGTTGGGGTGGCTGCCCGAGGTCCCGGCACCTCCCATGAGTTGTTGGGTCTGAGACTGAGCAGGGGAAAGAGAATGAAGACAAAGAAAAAGACTAAGCAGGCTGGGCAGGGCTGGTTCTGGGAAGAGTGGCTCTTCCCTTAGCTCTTGCCCATGGCAGCACAGGCCTCATTGGTGTGAGTGAGTTTGGAGTGAGCAGCATGATGGGCCATGTTTTTCTCTCTGCATGTTCTTGTGTCTCAGCAGGGGATCTGCTTCAGGGGTAAGCTGTAATGATCTAAGGACTGCATGTGTATGTGTGGTATGGTGGCCGAGAGTGGGTTTTACCAGGGTGAGGTTCTGCATTAGTTGGGAATGTGTGGTCTACAGTGGATTCCCTGTACATACATGTGCAATTGCATGTGCACCTGTTTATTACCCCCCCCTCCCCAGACAGGGTTTCTCTGTGTAGCCCTAGCTGTCCTGGAACTAGCTCTGTAGACCAGGCTGGCCATAAACTCACAGAGCTCCACCTGCCTCTGCCTCCAGAGTGCTGGGATTAAAGGCGTGCGCCACCACCGCCCGGCTCTTTCCTTTTTTCTATGCAGCTAGTTGTTTACATGTGTGTATCTGTGTGTGTGTGGCCACATTAGTGCAACTAGGGCTGTCCTCTTACTCTTGATCTCTGAATGTCCTGTATGGACCTGTGTTAAGTCCCTGGGATTGTGTGCACATCTCTGGGATTCTGTTGTGCACATGTGTCTCTGCATGTTCCTTGGTGTTCATGTCTGTATGTCTCTAATGTTACTTATGTGTCTCCATTCTTGGAGACACTGAGGGTGGGTTCATCTGTGTATATGTGGCTGGCTTTGTATATAGTTGTGCTTCCTTGTGTTTGTCATCCCTGTGTGTCTCTGTACAGTTTTATGTGTCCCCAGCAAATGTGCTAAGGTGGGGAAGAAGGAGCCTCAGATGCTACCCTGTCCTTCCCACCCTGGGCTGCCTCTGCTATTGAGAGGCCTGGGGAGAAGGAAGACTCTTACAGTGGGATGCTGCTGCTTCTTATCCAATCCTGACTGTGCAATGGAAGTCGGGACAGGTTGGGATTTGCTCAGAGACCCCCAAGGTCATGGCTACACCCAAGCCTTAACAGGAGCTGGTGGTAAAGGAACAAGGAAGGTCCTTGGGAGTCACTTAGCCTGTAGGCTGCTCTCTCATCTCATAGCTGTGCGTGTGTCTGTCTGTATGTTAAGGGCCAAGTCCAAGAATGGGGGCCGGTGTCTGCGAGAGCGACTGGAGAAGATCGGGCTCAACCTGCCAGCTGGCCGTCGGAAGGCAGCTAATGTGACTCTGCTGACCTCCCTGGTGGAAGGTGAGTAAGGTCCGAAGACCATGCATACGAACGGGAGGGGACATGCCATCTAGTGTAGGAGGGTATCCTTTAGCTATGCTCGTGAACATTGCTGTACCGGCACATGTACTCAGTGTGTCATGTATAAAGAAGTATATGTGTGATGTGCATGGGCAGTCAACTCATCTGAGGATTTAATTACCCACGGTCTGAAATATTTGGAAAAGTTGCACCTGTGCTGCACATATGCAGACATTCTTGGTCATTATTACCAATAATGCACGTAGCTCTTTACATACGTAGCATCTATATAGTATTAGGGATTTTAAGCCACCAAGGAACAATTTGTAACATACAGGGGGATGCAAGTAGGTTTATATGCAAATACCATGCCATTTTATGTAGGGATTTCAGTGCCCACTTATGTTGGTATCTGGGAAATTCTGGAGCTAACCTTTTTTTTTTTTTAATGTGTCTGTGCATATATGCGCACATGAAGTGGAGTTACTTGGGGTGTGATGGGGGGGCAAGTGGTCAGTATTTGGATATGGTAAGTAGGTGAGGGGTGCATCCCTCTTCCCTAGAGGTTGCTGACTCTAGACTCTGGTTCTGGGATACACATTGGTCCCAGCTCCATCTCTGAGCCAAGGGTGATGGACATGAAGCTGGAACCGAGAAGAAAAAAAAAAACAGAGAGGGCATTTCCAGAAGCAGGACACTCACTCCTTATCCAGGGGTTAAGACATTCGAGGCTAGGCTCTGGTCTTCAGAGGTGCACCTAGTAACAACCCTTCTTTCCCCAGGAGAAGCTGTACACCTGGCCCGGGACTTTGGTTATGTCTGTGAGACGGAGTTTCCCGCCAAGGCAGCTGCTGAGTACCTATGCCGACAGCACGCTGACCCTGGGGAACTGCACAGCCGCAAGAGCATGCTGCTGGCTGCCAAGTGAGTGAGACGGCACTGCGCATGGCAAACGTGGTTGCAATGCAGATACACGTGTCAGACCTATGACTACATACATGTTCATACAGCATATACGGCACCATACATGGCAGCTGGATTCCTTGTTGAAGTTCACAAGGGAACACTTGTATATCCCATATGGGCACACATGGGTATTTGCAGATATCTTTAGGTACCGTGTTCATCGCATTTAGACTTTGATGAACACTCCCACAAGCTTCCAAGGGCACACACAGACACAAGTGAACATCTATTATACACACACATTAAAAAGTGTCATATGCAGGCTTGCAGCCCATGTATGGGTGCTACACTTCCTTATGATTTTATAGCATGACCAGCCCAGGCCTGGCACAAGTCCACAGGGGTTATTCTGCTTCTGTGGCTTTTCTCCTTAAGTCCTTAGACCATATCTGAGCCCTCTGCAGGTCCCACTGCCATCTCCCTCACCACTGACCGCATGCTGCTACTTCAGGTCTTCTCATCTTACCCAGGGGTTACTCTAATAAAATACCCTCAGCTGGGTAGCAGCTCACTTCTCACGGTTCTGGAGGCTGTTCAGGACCAGGGCACGGCATCTGTATATGGTGAGGACCTGTTTTCTAACATACAAACAGCACTTGGTCTTGCTGTGTTCTCCACATGGTAAAGGAGCACAAAGGTATTAATGGCACCTATGGCAGTGGTTCTCAACCCTGTGGGTTGTGACCCCATTGGGGGTTCACATATCAGATAGCCTGCACATCAGATATTTACATCATGATACATAACAGTAGCAAATTACAGTTATGAAGTAGCCATGAAATATATGATGCGTGTGGGTCATCACAACATGAGAATTGTATTAAAAGGGTCACAGCGTTAGGAAGTTGAGAACCACTGGTCTTTAGGGTTCTAGCCCCGCCCATGACTTAATCACCTCCCAAAGGCTCAATCTTCATCCATATCTCAGGAAAGATTTCAATAGATAAAATCCAGAAGGCTACAGTCTCATTGAGAGGTGGGAAGAAAGGGCTAGAAGAGATGCAGAGCTCAGAATCCTCTTCTGCAGGCTAAATCCAGATGCCTTGGAGGACCCCCCAGTCTGGACCACTCAAACCTTTAGCCAGCTGATTTTGTGGGTTTGGTCTTCAAATCACAACTCCGCCCTCCACGTGGGGCTTTCCCCCTTTAAGCAGCAAAGAACTCAGTCCCATAGGACTGCTTATTATGGAGTCCTGGAAGGCGTTCTTCCTGCGGCTAGAGGAGCCTGCCCAAAAGGAGCCCACTTCATTCATGAATATGAGTCAGCTCTTGCATTGAGTGCTCTGGGGACCTTGGTTTGTCTAAGGTGCTTGGCCAGACACAGGGATGAGTGATGATGGATTCTCCGACCTGAGTCACACATAGGCTTCACAAATCTTAGCCACTCATTTGCCTGGAATTGTATGATGAGAATGACGTACAGAGCTGTTGGATGACGTAAGATGACATATACAGTGGACATGGTACACCGATAATTGCTGCTATTTTAATTATGCAACACAGATTCTGGGCTGTTCTCTTAGTGTCACAGATAAGGTTCTATGAAGCACTGTTTGGGGTGGAAGAAGAGACCACAGAGAGTTTAAGGGAATGGTTGCATGCATTAGGTAGACAGGACGTCTGAGGGACAGAAATTAAGGTATTAGCATGAGTGTTCACAGGTGTGCAGCACTTAGCTGCTGAACTAACATCTGTGAAAGCCAGTTTCGGTTTTTGCAAAATGGTTATCGTTACTTGTCAGGAAGGTCAAATTGTATGGATAGTGTAAACAAAGAATCCGGTAAATTGCTGGGTGAAGTGGTCCATGTCTTTAAATCCAGCATTTAGGAGGCAGAGGCAGGTAGACCTTTGTGAGTTTGAGGCCCTCCTGATCTATAGAGTGTTTTGGGACAGCTAGGGTTACACAGAGACACCTGCTGGGTTTGGAACCTGGTCCCCGCCCCCCCCCCTTTTTTTTTTGGCTTTTCAAGACAGGATTTCTCTGTAGCTTTGGGAGCCTGTCCTGGAACTAGCTCTTGTAGACCAGGCTGGCCTCGAACTCACAGAAATCCACCTGCCTCTGCCTCCCAAGTGCTGGGATTAAAGATGTGCACCACCCGGCTTGGAACCTGGTTCTTTAACCTCTGACTGCTCTTCCCACAGGCAGATCTGCAAGGAGTTTGCAGACTTGATGGCTCAGGACCGCTCCCCGCTGGGCAACAGTCGCCCAGCGCTCATCCTGGACCCTGGGGTACAGAGCTGTCTGACACACTTCAGTCTCATCACTCACGGCTTCGGGGGGCCTGCCATCTGTGCTGCCCTCACTGCCTTCCAGAACTACCTGCTGGAGTCGCTCAAAGGACTGGACAAGATGTTTCTAAGCAGTGCAGGCAGCGGGCACGGAGAAACCAAGGCTTCAGAGAAGGATGCCAAGCATCGGAAGTAACTGTCTCTTGTTCTGTAGTGAAGTGACTCCTGATGCCCGAGACGAGGCCTTGGCTGCTGCAGGGGCCCTGAAAAGACTAACAGGTGGAATTCCATGCAGGCCAGAGAGAGAACTTTTATCCAGAAGCCTGGTTGGGTCAGGGAAGGCTTCTGGTAAGGCTCTGACAGGAAACTCATGGAAAAGTCTGCTTCAGGGGGCAGAACCCTCCCCACTGCGATGCCTGGGCAGCAGTGGGTGCCCCAAGGGGACGCCATTAACAAATATGAGGTGCTACTGAGGAGTTAGTGACCCCTACTCCAGAATCCCCTAGCCCCAGAGAACGGGGAATAGCAGGAGGTCCCAGTGGGCTCTTTGGATCCTTCCTGCTCTTAGGGAGGAGTGGGCAGGAGAGGCCCCCAAGGAACAAAGATGGTCCAGCACAAATCACAGAACTTGAACCCAGGCTGCACACCACAGACCTGCTGTCTGTCCTATTTATTTATGTACAATGTAATTAAATTTGAAAATTTGAAATTGTCCAGCACGAGTTATATTATCCTAATGAGTTGGAGGTTCATTTTACTGACTTCTGCTTATGTCCCAATGTGTTCACCTGGGCAGTGATGGAGGGTGTTTGCTCACGAAGGGCTCTGAGTAAGTGAAGAGAGGTAGTTAGCCAACAGTAGGTTCTTCTGAAGGTGATGGCAGGAGTCCACACGCCTTGTCACATCGCCGTGCTGTTTGTGTGTGTCAAGTGCAGGTGGTTCACATACTATGTACTGTACTTGCTGGGCCTATTTGGTCTATGCAGCGTGTTGCCATGGTTGTAGGTAGACAGTCTGTGCTAGCATGACTACAAATGACTGTGCCTGAATGGGGCAAACGCCGACTCAGCTTTCATCTGAAGGACTTCACTCTTCAGACATCTTTCCTGATTAGTCTTTCCCTCTACTTAATCTTCTACACCGTACCTAAAGCACGCATATTCTAGGATTCACCTTACAAAGCACAAATCCTCCTTATTTCTTTTGCAGTTAAAGTCTTTGGAAGACACCTCTCCTCTATTTCCTTACTCCCAACTCACCAACACTCCCTGCTAGTCCAATTTAAATCGGTTCAGCATGGCTATCAATAATCATCTCAAAGCTAAAGCCATTTTTTATCGATGTGATTAACAAAAAAACTGCTCTTAAAATTTTGGGTTTTTTTTTTTGTTGGGACAGGATTTCACATAATCCAGGCTGGCCTCTAGACCAATCAGGCCGATGCTGAAACTGTACTGTACCTGGCATCTTTCCTGAAATGCATGCGTGGTTCCCACCTTCTTCTCCCTGTCTCACCTGACCTGGCCAGTTCCCATTCTGCCTTCTTTGCCTGACCCTTTTCCACACAACTTCTAACTCTTGGCTCTCAGGGCCAATGTCTCCCCAGACAGTGTCACTGCACTGGGGCTCTCTATGCCACATGTATGCTGCTGACCTCTGCCTGCAGCCCAGTTGGTTCTAAACTCCAGGCTGGGATGTCCTCTCTTCCTGGTGTCTCTGCCATAAGGCCTGACAAGCACCTTGAACTTAGGTCCCAGATGGGGTACCTTACTCAAGAAAGCCTAACTGTCCCACCTATGCTAAAGGCACCGCATTTACCAGGAACTGGCAAGTCCTATGTTCAGTCTGTCTTCACTGGTGCACCTTCATCTGAAGGTTGTGTCAGGTGACGATCAGGCTTTTCCAGCCTCATTAAAGATTCTCTTTCTCACTCACTTCATAGCAACCACACTGATTTCTTTTTCTGGTTTTTCGAGACAGGGTTTCTCTGTGTACCAGTTCTGGTTTTCCTGGAACTCACTCTGTAGACTAGGCTGGCCTTGAACTCACAGAGATCCACCTGCCTCTACCTCCTGAGTATTGGGATTAAAGGCGTGCGCCACCATCAACCTGCCACTAACTTCTATTCCTCAACTTCACGTCTCATCTCAGGCCATAGCTCACATTGGTACCTTTATCTGACTTATTCTTTCCCCAGTATTTGCATATGTATTGTTAGACAAAGATGTTGTGGTCTCTCTTAAGAATCCAAGGGCTCGAACGAAGCTGGGTAGTGGTTCAAGCCTTTGATCCCAGCACCTGGGAAGCAGAGGCATGTCAATCTTTGAGTTTCAGGCCAGCCTGGTCTAGAGCAAGTTTCAAGACAGTCTTCTCCCATGCCCGACTACTGGAGTTGATCCCTGGCACAAGGTACAAATGAAAACTGCAAGCTGATCGCATATACCTTTTAAATTCATGTGCATTGGTGGTTTACCTGCATGCATGGCTATTATGAGGGCGTTGGATTCCCTGAAACTGGAGTTACAGACAATTGTGAGCTGCCATGTGGGTGCTGGGAATTGAACCTGGATCCTCTGGAAGAGCAGCCTGTGTTCTTAACCACTGAGCCGTCTCTTCTTCAGTCCCTGCTGCTTTCTTGAATACTTTGTTAAAAAAAAAAAAAAGGCAATCGTACTTGAAATGTGTTCATGTTTCTTAGAATATACTGTCCCTATGCAACTCTCAGTCCCTGTTTCTACCACACAAGAGACGCAAACAGAGTCCAGTGCTTCTGGGCTATTTTATCACAAACATTTCCAGGAGGGTGAGATCCTCAAACCACTGTGTAATTACAAGTCATCGTTTACACAGAAACAAACACCACACACTGCTCCCAGGATGCAATGGAGTTAACAAGAGAGCTACTTGTCGGAAGAGCAGCCAGTGCTCTTAACCAGAGCCACTTCTCCAGCCCCAGTGCACACATTTAAAAAGCCGAATGCCCCGGTTTCTGGCATTGGTAGCTATAAGGTGAGATAGGTCTGGAGTGGGGCAGATGCTAAGGAGCTTCAGACATGTCGATGTGCTCGCTATCTCTAAAGCTGAGGTTGAAGTATCTATGAATAAACTGATTTGTGGCTCAGAAGAGATATAGGGAGAAGACAGACAGCTGGGTTTATGGGTTTGCACGAGGCAGCCTGGAGACACGCAGTGAAAGGCAGTGAGCTTTCACTCCTGCTTAAGTCCTGTTGGTGGAGCCAGGTTAGCTGTGATTTTTATTGACCTACATACCAGGTCCTGCACTACATCACTGCATAGAATACTCAAGTCCACAACGAGCTAGGGCCTCATTCAACCATTTTATAGAACACACATACTTCAGTAGGGCCCTACCAAGGGGCGAGGAGAAGCAGAGATCCAGGAACCTAGCAGAGGGTCCAAAGCTCTTCACATGATGCTGGAGACGGAATTACTTGCAATGTGACTCAGCTCTTTCCACCCAATTCTTATTACATTAAGCACTTAGTTACATCAGTGTATGAGAAGCCTGTGAGATACCAGATATCTTTTCACTCAGTATTGTTAATACGATAACTTCAGAAACAAGAAATGCTTCTCTCAGATAAACTTCAAATGTATCTATATATGCATCATTATTTTGTTTATTCATTTATTATGGATTTTTTATGGTTTATTGGTGTGAAGGTGTCAGATCCTCTGGAACTGGATTTTCAGACAGTTGTGAGCTGCCATGTGGGTGCTGGGAATTGAACCTGGGTCCTCGGGAAGAGCAGTCAGTTCTCTTAACCGCTGAGCCATCTCTCCAGCCCCTATTTATGGCTTTTAGAGACAGTGTTTCTCCTTGTAGCCCTTGCTGTCCTGGAACTCACCCTGCCTCTGCCTTTTAAGTGCTGACAATAAAGGCAAATGCAACCACCACTTGGCTTCTTCTTCTTCTTTTTTTTTTTTTCTTCCGAGACAGGGTTTCTCTGTGGCTTTGGAGCCTGTCCTGGAAGTAGCTCTGTAGACCAGGCTGGTCTCGAACTCAGAGATCCGCCTGCCTCTGCCTCCTGAGTGCTGAAATTAAAGGCGTGTGTCACCATCACCCGGCTACCCCCTGGCTTCTATATGAGGCAGGAGGATTGTGGTTTTAAGGTCAGTGTGGACTCTATAAAAAGACTTTATATAAAAACTAAAAGAATAGTGAAGACTGAGTAAAGCAGGACTTACCTTACTCTAAGGCTAAACCGTCCTCAGCAATTTACCGTCTCCACTGAGCAACATCATCAAATGGATGTAAAAAGCCTGGTCACCATAGCAATTTCCAGAACAGCCTGGACTACACATATGCAATGAGTTCTTACCTCAGGAAAAGACTTACCTGGGTACCGTGTCACACGCCTTTAGACACAGCATTCAGAAGGCAGGGGCCTTCTCTCTGTGAGTTGAAGGCCAGCCTGGTCTACAGAGTAAATTCCAGATCATCTTAGGATATACCGTGAGATAGCTCATTAGGCATTTGGTGACCAATGATGCAAACCCGACTGCCCAAGTCTGAGTCACATATAAACACATAAATTTTTTAAAATAAAAAGCTCCACATCCTTTAAAAAAAATCAAAAGACCTAAAAAACAAACAAACAAAACAAACCCCTCAGGTATAAATGGCCTTTATTTTTGTGTTGTGTGATGCTGCAGATCAAAGCCAGCGTCTGAGCTTGAGGTACTCTACCTCTGGGCTACCCTGTGTACACTTGTATCTCTCTCTCTTTTTTTTCTTTTTCTGAGATGAGGTTTCTCTGTAGCTTTGGAGCCTGTCCTGGAACTTGCTCTGTAGACCAGGTTGGCCTCGAACTCACAGAGATTCTCCTAGCCTCTGACTTCCAAGTACTGGAATTAATGGTGTGTGCCACCATTTCAGACAACAAAACAAGATTTAGGTTTAAAGGCAAAGAGAACCACTGCTTCAGAGACAACATGACATTAACAAGCAAAGACTGACAGAGCTAGATGGAAGATGGACAGGAAAGAGTGTGGGGCTGTGAACCACTTAGATTACTAAAGAGGGATGGCGCACCTGGCAAGACAAAAACCTTCCTTCCTGTTCCTTTCTACACGATGTTAGGCAAACTGAGACCAAAACCACAAAGCTCAATTGAGTATTGTCTGCTTTATTTTGAATTAACCATCTATTAAGAGTGCACACCAAAAGAGTAGAAAAAAAATTAAGGATCCTATCAAAAAAGTCCCCCGATGAGCGGGAGGAAGGAAGAGACGTTAGGAGCCCTTCTTAGAGAAGGAGATGTTCTCCAGGTTATGGATGCCATTCTTGTCAATGACCCGAACGCTGAAGGTAGGCAGATTCAAGATGAAGCGCTTCTGGAGCTGCAGAGAGACGAGGGAACCAGTGAGCAGACATTTACTGACTACTAAGCACGAGACAGGGTCTGCCCTCAGCTAAGGGGACAAGTGTAAAGGCTCTCCTCTTGTGGAACTGGCCAGCTGGTACCATGTCACTGAAGAATGTCTAGACAGGAGCTGGGTGCTGACTGGAAGGCAGTGACCATGACCTGGGAAATGCAGCTGTGAGCCTGCCTCTGGCCAGTCAGCAGGTACACGAGACAATCCAATGTGTATCCTCACAGTCTGCTACCAGTCTGTCTACAAGAACACACTTGCCTCTAAGAAAGTCTCCAGATACTAAGCCAGCCAGGAGCTCATCTAAGAACAGACTCTGGACCAGGACAGGATGCCCTAGGTGCCAACAGTTTATGTAGTCACTTCCCCGTGTGTGTGTGTGTGTGTGTGTGTGTGTGTGTGTGTGTGTGTGTGTGTGTGTCACACGCGCAGCTGCAGAGATAGTGGGAACCATGTCCAGAGAACATTCATGGAACAAGCCATGCCCGTCTCTTGCAGTCCAGGTTAAGGCTGTCCTGGTTACCCCTTCCCACTAGGATATCTGTGGGTAACACTGTCTGTCAGCTGGATGGCTAAGAAACCCACGACTGATTCTCAGCAGCTCTCGTGAAGGGAAATTAAAAAGAGGAAGAGGGATGAGGTCACCGTGGCCTAAAAATGATAGAGTTACACAAGAGGCAGCTGAAGCCGACAGTGCTGCCAAAGCCCTCACCTGCTCTGTCCCCTCTCTCACCAGACAATTCATTCAAGTTCATCCTTAGGTCACAAGGAAAAAGAATGACATGTCTAACAAGGCTACTTTCTGCCAGCTCACCCTGTATCCTACACTCTTCCTATGAGACTTTGGGTGTGTGACCTCCCACAACAAAGATCTCTTTCCCCCCTCTGATCCAAATTCCCAGGGGCTTTCTCGGGTGGCCTGAATGCAATGTTATGGGAGTAGGCTTTATGGTGGCACAACAGTGACACAGCCCAGGGTGTTGGGGCCTGATCATCATCACTGCATTAAAATCATTTGGTTGCCTAGCCAGATGTACTAGCAGACATCTTTAATCCCAGCACCTGGGAGGCAGAGGCAGGTGGATCTCCCTGAGTTTCAGGCCAGTCTGATCTACAGAGCTAGTTCCAGGTGCTACATAGAAAAACCCCGGCTCAAACAAACAAACAACAACAACAAAAAAAAAAACATTAGAAAATAAATCATTAACCGGGCGGTGGTGGCGCACGCCTTTAATCCCAGCACTCGGGAGGCAGAGGCAGGCGGATCTCTGTGAGTTCGAGACCAGCCTGGTCTACAGAGCTACTTCCAGGACAGGCTCCAAAGCCACAGAGAAACCCTGTCTCGAAAAACAAAACAAAAACCAAAAAAAAAAAATAAATAAATAAAAATAAAAAAAATAAAAAAGAAAAAAAATCATTTAGCTGCCAGTTAAAAGAGACTCAGTCTCTACCTATCTACAGATGATTTAGAATTGGGTGCTGGGGCCTAGCAGGGATAAGGAAAGTTTCCCCGAGGTGATACATAATGGATTTTGAGAACGACTGGTCTAGATTAACCAGAAAGGAAAATAATTAAATCAATGAAACTGACACTGACGCGGAGGTGACAGAGGGAGAAACTAACATACAAGTGCATTACCCACATCAACCTCCTCCACGGTAGCAACTTCCCGTCTGACAAGGAGCAGAAACAAGCAACCAAGAACAGGAACAGTGCTTCAAACGGAGACAAAAACATTCCTTCCGGATCCCCTGGGAGCTACTCACCTCCTCCAGACATTTCCTAAGAAGCTCCACTGCCCTCTCACGTGAGATAGCTGAAAGAGAACAGAGGCGGAGCACTGTAGGCTGTCGGTCCAGCTCCTAACAGCCTGTGATTAAGTTTCAAACTTCTCAGGTCTGAGTACCACACAATTGGAAAAAGCAAAACACACTCGAACTTCTAGTTAGTCCACATGCAGAGGAGGGCGCCCAGACCAATGCTCCCAGAGCCCTGAGCCATCACAAATTGATTTGCTGCAGTGAAGGGTAAGCATGACAGAATTCTGTCTCCTCTGGCCTGGACCCGCCTCTCAAGAAGTTCAGCAGCCTGCCTCTCTTTTTCATAGCTCGCCCTCACCAGTCCCCTTTAGTCCAGGGCTTAAATCATTTCCACCTGCCCTTGCCAGCTGCAAATCAGGGATCGGGAGGACAAGGCCAGAGCGCCATCCTCATGCTCCCAGCTGGGTCTCAGTGGAACAATGGGAAGACAGTTAAGAGGATGGAACTGAAACTCTTCTGAACAGGATCCAAAGGGATCGCTGGTAGGCGTGGCAAACCGGGATGACACATTAGGCATTAGGCTTCAAGGGCGGCTGGTGTTACTTTGGTGGGGGAAGTCAGCTGTACTACTGACAGATGCCAAATCAAGACAGTCACCAGGAGGCCAGGCTAATTCTTTTCAGGATGTGGCCTGCAGCTCTAGCATGGCTGAGGGCTCATGAGAGGGCAGTACCACAAAGAAGAGACCATGCCGACTGCTATGATGTTTTCAGGGAAGACCAGAGTGCAGGGGAAATGCTCAACCGTGCTGCAGCTCTAGCCTGGGAGAGCCCGATAGGAATGTCCAGTCCCCACGGCTAACGCTGAGGCTGGGAATGGGTCAGAAGACAGACTTGGCACAAAAGCATTGCTTTTCTCATGTTTCATCAAGCTGACAGTTTAGGTACAAGCAAAGAAATGATTTTCTTTTATAGGAGGCAGTGATCTTCAAAAGCTTTGATGTGTTTAAATAAAGAAGTCTTTAGCTATCATGGTTGGACCTGTTCATCCTTACAAGTTCAAAACATTCACATAAACTGCTTTGTTTATGGGCTGTCTATAGCTGAGACATCAATGACCACCCAGGCGGAGGAAAATGAACGTAAGAGAAGAACCGAATAAGGTATGTTTTATTCATGGTGACATTTACCTCAGCACCCCTTTCAAACAAATTAGGAGTAACTTATTTTGGTCGGCAGGAAGACTTCTTAAAAAATAAGTACATTGGTATTTTGCCATGGTATCAGGTCTTCTGGACCTGGAGCGACAGACAGTTGTGAGGTGTCATGTGGGTGCTAGGAATTGAACCCAGGTCCTCTGGAAGAAGCACCAGTGCTACTAACTGCTGAGGCACCTTTCCAGCCCTGGCAGGCAGAGTTTTATCAATAAGGTTTTTGAAGGTTGTATTGACCCATGAGAGAGAGCAGCTTCCAGAGAGGAGTTATCCTCTTTGTAGGGTAGTCAGCCAACTCCAAGGCTTGACAAGACTGGGAAACAGCTAAGGGTTTCTCCCTAGACTGCCAGTACTTACTTGGTGTGTAGTATCGGTCAAGGATACTGAGAGTCAAGAAGGCACCATAGCCATGAGCTGCAAAAGGAGCCTTGGCCAAGGCTGCCAGGTAGTCCATATAGTAAAGGGCTGGCCCTTCATGCTCATCATAGCCAGCCAGGAGGAGGTTCACATGATATGGAGTCTGCAAAGAAAAGACACAACAACGTGCTGATGAGAGCAGCACGCCAACAACGCAAACAGGAACAGGAGTTCTGGCCTGACAACAAGCAAATACTAGCAGCAACCGGCTAAATCACACGTGGAAGTAAAAGTTCACTCCTACCTGGAGAACTAGTATGGTCAGAGGTACAGGAAAAGGCTTTTTTGTTGTTGTTTGTTTCTATTTAAGGTCTATGGAAAAGAACCTCATATGGGCTGTCAAGATGGTTCAGCAGGTGAGGGGACTTAATAGCCAAGCATGATGATCCAAGTTTGTCCCAGGAACCTGACTCCCACCAGCTGTCCACACACACACGCACACGTTGTAATCAGAGAATGCTTTTCCGCTTGTATTAATTATAACACTGTTTGGCCAACAGCTCAGGCACATGTCCAGTTAGCTCATATATATTAATTATATAAGCATTTTTCCTGTAAGAGAATCCATGATACATTTTCTTACCTATCACAAAGTAAGTTTAATCTTTTTCCTAAGTTCGTAACTTGGTCCTCCCAGCTTAGTATAGCCAGAATAGCCACTGCAAGACTAACCAAACCAATTTTACCAAGTTACATGGTGTATTAGGAATCCATAGACACTCAAAAAGGCCCAAGCAGCAGATTCCAGGTATGTTCTATTTAATAGTCTTCCTATAATATGAGATTAAATCATGCTTCAGAATAATCCATGTAAGAAAAAAAAAAGAATAATCCATGTTACTCAACAGCCATTACTAGAAGATTTTATATGCGACCCCATGTAAACACAAGTACAGAAGCAACTGTGGTGCTTACTTGATCTACATAATATAATTTATTTATGCTTAAGCATCTCATATACACTTAGTGAAGTTGGTAGCCAGAACCTACAACTTGTGGAACAGAAGATAACTCACAAATATTGTGTGACTTCGAATTACCAACTTCGGCATGTGTGAGATCTTAAGCATAAATAAGTGGTGCTGTCTAGACTAATTAGTCAATACAGCTGGGTGACAACTTGCAGTTTCAGAAATTCTGACAGTGCTCCATCAAAGACCTTTGACTTATGTTGGCTTTTTTTTTTTTTTTGGCTTGTTTTGTCTTTAAATTTCAAATAAAGTTTTGAATGTTGTCATTGTCTTGCTGGAGTCAGATCAATTCCAAGTCACCTCTGTGCTATTCTAAGCAGTTCTATAAGGAAAGGTAACAGCTACATGTCCCTACAATTTTGTTCTAACAGCTTACACATGGTGACTTCTCGTGATGTGATGGGGAAAAACAGTATATAGAGAAACAATCCACCTGTTCACAAATATTTCATATATTATAAACTCTGTGAAGAGAGGAGTGTGTCTGTCTTCTTCAACGATGCACAGGCATACAGCATATATTCAATAAACATTTGTTAAATGAGTGAACACTAATAATCATTCAAGAGAGTATCTCAAACATTTTAACATATATGTGGCCAATGTTTAATATTACAAGAAAATATCACCACTAAAACAAGGCAAGGATGTAACAGGCCCTTTTTTCTTCTTTTAAAAACTATTTAAGTACATGTGTGTGTGCCCAAGTGTATGTAAGTGCACCCACCATGTGTGTACAGGCGCCCTCAGAGGAGGTACTGGATCTATTGGAACTGGGGTTAGAGACAATTGTGAGTTGCCATGTGGGTGCTGGGAGCTGAACCAGGCCCTCTGCAAAAACAGTAAATGTTCTTAACTACTGAGCCACCTCTCCAGCCCCAATAGGCCCCATTTCTGACAAGTGGTTCAGGTTTAAATTAAATGCCTACAGCTCCATAAATAAGTGGATTTGTTGCTTCTCTTTCCACCTCCCTCTAGACACAAGTTGCTAAGAAGAAAACAGTTTAGGATGCGAGCTAGGCATTAAGTCCCAAATAAAGAAGGGGCTAAACCACAGACAAACAACTCAGGAAGAAACAGGTCACAGGAGCAAAGGGCTGGGCCTGAGCTTTAATTCTGACTCTACTAACATAAAATCTGCCTTTCTCTTTTCGGGAGGCAGGTGGAGACATGGTCCTTATACAGCCCTGGAACTCACTACGTGTTGAAGCTGGCCTTGAATTTGCTGTGAGCATTCTGTGCTGGGATCACAGACATGTGTCACCATACCAAGATAAAAATTACCTCTATTCCACGTGTGTGAGGGGCTAGGCAAACAGACTTTCCCCTCTTAAAAAGTACACAATAAGCTTATTTACTAAGTGAAGAGTTTCAGGCCATTTTAAGATTTCCTGGTGTTTAAATAAATACGTGTGAAGGGGTCAGGACCAGGCTGGATGCACAGTGATACAAAAACCCCGCTACTCTCGCCTGCTCACTTTTAGGAACCGACTGTACTAACAGACTGGACAAGATAATACAAAGATCAAGGAGATGCTATTACAGCGAATAAAATTATCTACCTTTTATGGTTACCAAAGGGGTAACACTGAACTGGGTACTATCTATAAAGCATATCGCTCACGTACTTCCTCCTGAGATCAAGATGCATTAACTCATCTCTGTGCCCCTGAGAATCACAGAGCTAAGCTCAGTTACACACTGTGACTTGTACATTTGGGAGTGGGGAGTGTACATCACACACAGAAAGTCTGCTTAAATCTAACTTTTGTGCATACAATTCCTTGTTTGTTTCCTTATTATGAAAAAGAACACTGTGGTGTTTAAGAAGTGTGTGAAATTCCATAAATTTTACAGCTAAAGAGAACAGTTGTTACAAATACACGAAACAACAAAATCAGCGATGATGAGAGTCTGGGCGGTGACAAGCAGCGGTGTGACATCTGGCGGAAGCCAAAGTCACAGCAAGGGGGAGAGAGGTGGGCGTGAGGAAGCATCCTGCCGAGCGTGGACACAGAAAAGGAAAGGAATTGACAGTCTTCTTTTGGAGCCAGGCCAGCCTTTGCCACCTCTAATTGAATGGGACGGCACCACTATGACTGAGGGTCTTGAGAGAGTGCAGGGCCATGTTGCACCTTCGAGTCCTAAGCAGTGTGGGAAACAGACGCTCGTGCCTCGTGGGTCAGTAATGTGGAAGTAGGTACTAAAACACCATGGGACAAATGAGATGAGCATTTTAATCAACGGATTTCTAAACATATTAGACTATATANTTTTTTTTGAGACAGGGTTTTGCTGTAGCTATCAAGCCTGTCCTGGAACTAGCTCTTATAGACCAGGCTGGCCTCGAACTCACAGGGATCCACCTGCCTCTGCCTCCCGAGTGCTGGGATTAAAGGTGTGCGCCACCACTGTCCGGCTCAACAATATATCTTGAAAAGAATACTGTGGCTACCTTTTTGGGTGGTCGTGGTGGGAATCAAGCTCCGGGCCCTGTGCACACTAAACACATGCTTTAGCACTGATCTATCCCACCAGCCCCGTGCCTGCTGTTTCTTTTAGTCCAGCAGATTGCCAAGATTCTACCTTTTATCCTAAGATGGATAAAATATAAAAATGCAGTTTGGAGGATCTATGAGCTCAGTGAGCATACCTAGCATTCCCTTTACACATGGAGCCAACTGTTCAAAAAAAAGAGAAGACTGTCCTCTACATGGATCCTTAACACCAGAGTCAAGACCAAAATTCAGGCTTGCCAACTACAAGTTCTCTGTGCCCTCCAGGAAACCACTCTGCCTCCACAAAATGGAAATTAGTAGAAATGTATGATTCAATATATAGCTGTGAATTTCATACAAAACACCCCCCAATTTTTATGCTAGTACCCACTGTTCTGCACTGATCAATAATTCAACAATGTTTTAGGACTTAGGAGAGCAGGTTTCATGCCACAGCTGTGATTTCTTCTCTGAGTATCTGTAGGAGCTATCCCTTAACTGCTTTGTCAGGATCCATTTCATCTTCATTAGGAAGGAAACTGGATCAATTACTCTTCGATACTAGCGCTGAACTGACTGAGGAACTTGTTTTCAGTAACCAACAGAATTTACTACCTTTGGGTGGTTTCAGAGTATAATGTTTTAAAATTCTAATTCTGCCACTTTAATAGCAGACTAAGACTATTTCTGTGTTTGTGAGTGCCAGAGTGCACATGTGGTCACCTGTAGGAATCTAGTTCTTTCCCACTACCATTTGAGTTCCGGAAACCAAACTCAGGCATGGCAGCAAGTGTTGCTGTGCTATTTTGCCGGTCCTACCACAGATTTCCACACTTAAAAAAAAAATTCATTCCAAACATTTTAAAATTGAGCAATTTCCAATTATTGTGATTAAATACTTTTACTTGATCTAAAATAATATTTTAAATAATATTTATTATCTATTCCTAAGTAATACAGAATCATTTCCATACAACAGAGATCTTACCATGTTTGCCTTGGATTCATGGCAATTCTCCTGCCTCAGACCTCCAAGTACTGAGATTACAGGAATCAGCCACCATATCCAGACAAAAAATGTCCGTTTTTAAGAAAACCATGTACACAGTCAGGTGGCGGAGCATCCCTTTAATCCCAGCACTCGGGAGACAGAGACAGGCAGATTTCTGTGAGTTCGAAGTCAGTCTGCTCTACAGAGTGAGTTCCAGGACAGGCTCCAAAGCTACAGAGAAACTTTGCCCCATACACCTTTAATCTTAGCACTTGGGAAGCAGAGGCAGGTGGATCTTTGTGAGTTTGAGGCCAGCCTGGTCTACAGAATGAGTTCCAGGACAGGCACCAAAGCTACACACAGAAACCCTGTCTCAAAAACCAAACCAAGCAAACAACCAAAAACCAAACCAAACCAACCAAACAAAAAAGATCCTTTCTTAAAGGAAAGGAGGAACATGAACAGTATGTAACCATGGAGGAGATGGTAAAACTTAACCACTTTAGGCCAGAAACTGACATTTATATATATGACGAATTAGGATGAAACAGGAAGGGAGAACATTTGAAGTGTACCCCAGTAGTCTAGATGGAAGATAGTGAGGGCTAAGCTGTGGCAGAAGGGGATGGGGCAGATGTGGAATATGAGGTATATTTAGAAGGTAAACTGGTAAGACTGAGGAACAAGGAACAGAAAATGCAACAAAGAGTTAAGACTTTCACTAAGGGGGAAGTGGTCAAAGTCAGTAAGCCTGGGCCAAGAGGCAGCCAGTGAGGAGTGTTTACTTGCACCACGCCTACACGCTCTCACACGTGGAAGACAGTAAAGGATATAATCACAACGGGACACTTGGCAGAAGTGTATGTAGGTTGAAGGTGACATTCATGTGAAGGAACGGGGTGAAGAGTTCAGAGAAGATTTCCCTAATAAATGCTAAACTGAGCTTAATCAGTGTTCTGGAGAGAATATTAGCAAGGACACAGATACAAGAAAGAACTTAAGGAACGTTGAGCTCCTGTTACTGACTGGCTAAAGGAAAGGAGAGAGTTGGAAATTGAACACAGTTTCCTTCTTAATCCTTAATCCTATGGACAAATAGAAAAGAAAAAAAAACCTACAAGTTTAAACTAATTAGAATCAGAATATTAAGTCTATGTTTCACAAATGTACTTAATCACTGCAGCACTAAAAACTGTTTGTAACCACAGCTCTGTAGGAGGATTCCAAATTCCCAGCCTTGACTATACTTTGTTTCAAAAATTAAAACCAAAAGGTTGGGGAGATGGTTCTGTCAAACTCAACCTCCAGCATGCATGTAAAAGGCCAGGCTTGGCAGTGCACCTGTGATCCTGCTGCTAGGGAGGCAGAGACAGGAGGATCTTAGGACTTGATGGCCTAAGCTGAATCTGCTGAGTTCCAACTGAGTAGGATCCTACCTTTAAAAACAAAACACCCAGGATAAACAGCACTGAGGAGACACTCAGTGTCCTCACGCCTCTGCCCACAAGCACACACATGAGCATATACACACATACATTAAAGAAAACAGAGGGCTGGAGAGATGGCTCAACGGCTAAGAGTGCATGTTGTGTTTGGTGCTGTGGCACATGACTTTTAATCCTAGCAATCCCAGAACTCAGGAGGCAGATACAAAACTAGGGCTATAGAGAAACTACGAAAGAAGAGAGAGAGAGAGAGAGAGAGAGAGAGAGAGAGAGAGAGAGAGAGAGAGAGAGAGAGAGAGAGAGAAGAGGCATGAGGTCAATTCCTAGCACCCATACCTGCTTACAAATGCTTGTAACTGCAGCTCCAGGGATCCGATACTGGTGGCCTCCAAGGGTACTTGCACCCCCCTGTATCTGCCCCACGTAACTAAAAATAATACATTTTGACTGGAGAGACAGCTGTGTGGTTAAGAGCAATTGTTGCTCTTGTAGAGGGTCACATGGTGGCTCACAGCTATCCTTAACTGCAGTTCCAGGGGATCCAACACCCTCTTCTGTCTTCTTCAGGAACTAGGCACACATGTGGTGTACAGATACACAGGCAGGCAAAACATTCACACACATTAAATAAAATAAGCTTAAAAACTATTTAAAATAAAATAACTCTGGGACTAGAGAGATGATTCAGTAGTTAAGAGCACTTGTTCTTGACCCACGCTCAAGTCTCACCATCCTCACAGTGGTTCACAATAACCGGCAATTTAAGTTACATGGGATCTGATATCTGATACCCCTTTCTGACCTCCCTGGGACCAGGTATGCATGTGGCACACATACATAACATATACAGGTCAAGCACTCACACATAAAGTAATAAAAACAATCTTAAACTCACCAGCCAGGCGGTGGTGGTGCACACTTGCCTTCAATTCTAGCACTCAGGAGGCAGAAGCAGGTGGTTCTCTGAGTTTGAGGCCAGCCTGGTCTACAGAGAGAGTTCCAGGACAGCTTGAACTACATAGAGAAGCCCTGTTTTGAAAGATAAAACAACCACAAAAAACTCAAACCAAAAAGACACAAACCACTAAATATTTGCTAGGGATGTAGCTCAGTAGTTCAAAACTTCCCTAGGATGCACGAGGCCCTAGGTTTAATCTCTAGTGACTTAATCAATGTCTATAAATGTGCATGCCACACTGAGAACAAAGAAGCAAGGTGCTACAAATGAAATAACCACTAAACTTTCTGAAACCCTAAATGAGATACGTCTACAATCCAACCATATTTTTGCTGCTCTTTTTTCTTTGAAAGTCTATTGCTCCACTTAGAGCCTCAAATGCCCAACCCAAGTGCTTACCTGTGTTAAAGTTCCTAGAAGTCAATAATAAGTACTAAATAAATCTGGAGCCAAAGGAAAAGAAAGGAAGGAAAAAAATTAAGTAGCATGTAACCTCAATGTTTATTAAGTCCTTCCCATAAAAATGCCAAAATGCTATTAATTTTATTTCTCTAAAGCCATTGCTAAGCTCAAGTTTGGTTGATTCTATTAAACGCTGTAACCTTACTGTAATTAGAAGTTGAGAAATTTAATGAGTTGAAATGCAACATGGCACAGATGCCTTATTATACCAACTAGTTAACACAGTATTTGTTTTCTACATTAATTTTACTTGCTAATCAAAAATACTGCTTTCTCCCAAATAACATCAAAATAAAATTGCTGACCCTGCAATGGCAAAACCAACACCACGTTTGCAACAAGGTCGCTTGGATCCTTTCTCTTGAGCTGGTGGTTTCTAGGACAAATGTAGGGCTCCATGTACATTCAAGTGGATTACTAAAACTCAATCGCAGACTCATGCTTTGCTATACACATGCGTAACACAGCTTACCTATTAAATGTCTACACAGAGCATGTCCGTGAATATCTAGGAATGCTGATGCATAACAGATTCATCTCCAAGTTAATAGACACTATGTCTTCTGGGGAGGAATACTTAGAATATATACAACTGTGTATGTTTTCAGATGTCAACAGTGTACAGAGTAGCAATGAATTCTCCAGGAAAAAGACTAGTTAGGAACCCTTCTGTGAGAACAGTGTTCCCTATTAACACCTCATATCCAACGTAAGTTATTCCTACTGTCAGTGGCTACGTGAGCTCAAAACTCTCCCTATTCCTCAATTCTTTCCTTAAAGTCCAAAGAGTATTTAACAAAATCTGATCTGATTATGCAAATCTCTTTAGCCAAAAGATTTTCAGAAAGGCCCACCGATTTTTTGTTTTGTTTTTCAGGATTTATTTATTTTTATTTTGTGTGTATGAAATGTTTGTCTCCATGGCATGTATGTATGTATTACAAGATGCATACCTGGTGCCCAAGGAGGCCAGAAGAGGGAGTTGGATCCAGTGGAGCTAGAGGTACAGATCGTTGTGAGCTGTGATATAGGTGCTAAAATCTGCATCCTTCTTAACCACTGAGCCATCCTGCCAGGCCTGCCCACTGCTTTTATGATAACATGGACCACCTCTCAAGTTTCGATCTCTTAAAATCCCTCTAGCGGGGCAGACTTTTGAGTTTTAGGACAGCCAGGGCTACAGAGAGAAAGCCTGTCATGAAAAACAACAATAAAACCCCTCTAAAACTCCCAGCCTTATTTATCAAACTATAGTTTTATATACAATAGAATATGCCACCTATTAACATTTTTAAAAAATCAGTAATACCCTAATTTGTATACTGTATCCTATTACTTAAAACAGATAAAATTGAGCATCTGCAAACACTAACATGCTCTCGCACATCCTGGTCTGTGCTCCCAGCTGTCCCTTCTGCTGCATCTTTTGTCTTTCAAAGCATAGGTTAAGTCTGTTTCCAGAACGCCCTGTGTACATATGTATCCCAGCACTTTTATTCTGCAGGACAACTGACTTTTTACTTCTGTTTTCCCATCTGAAGGGACACACTGAACTTCGCACATGCTTCCTCAGCCCCAAAGACAGTGCAGGCCTGGAGATCTGCTGAACGAATGGCTATCGGCAATTAAAGAACATCTTGGCTCTAGGTCACCCTATTTAAAAGCTTCAGAAAAGGATGCATTCGACTGTGGTAGAACATTTCAGTGATTCAGGTTATTATATTTGGGTCAGGATTTAAGTAGGTGGTAAGCATTTGCCTGGCAAGCACAAGGCTCTAAATTTGGTCCTCAGCTCCCTAACACAAGAACAAAAACAAACAGAAACACCAAAAATTAGCACACAGAAAAGATAACTTTTCCTTTCCTTTTCTTCTTCCCAGTCCTGTTAATCATATTTATTATTTTTCTTATTTTTATGCTTTCTTGCAGTTAGCCTTTCTTTTGTCTTTTTATGAATTAGACCTTTTTATGAGTAACATGTAAAATACATAAAACATACATGTATAGCTTAAATGAATGTAACAGATACATATGTAAGACTTCCCAGGTTAATGAAAAGCAGTCAATTCTTCCTCTACTGCGAAGCCTTCCTCACTGTACACATGCATTTTTTTGTCAGACAATAAAAGGGTTTTGGGGACCAGTCCTTAAATCCATAACATTGTATGCTCCTACAAAGATAAAAAGAGTCAGCAAGAAGCCTGGGCTTATGTGTGCTTCTGTCTGTGTGTTAGGACTTACCTACAACCGCGCCTACACAGACTAGGGCACTGGTGTAACCGTAAAGGTGGGGTAAGTAGGTGTTTCTAAGGCAAACACCGAAAACTAAAAGCATGTTCTTATTAAGCTCCAGCCTTGAACCAAACCTTGATAGAAAAACCACATAAAGTTTTAAAGATACTGTTTCAAAATAATACAAATCTAAGCCAATTACCTATATTATTTCACCTCTACTGTGCTTAGGAAAGATATTTTAGGTGAAAAGTTGGCATTATGGGATTGTACGATTCCAGCCATCCAATAGGCTTATTCCATACAACCAGAACAGGGGTTCTCTCTGCTCACAGCAGGCATCCAACAGGGTAGCACATATATGCTCTCTGAGTGAGAAAGCAACACCTTCTCACATACAACCCCCTGGAGAGATGGGGAAGGGGAGGGGGAGGACTTTACACCTGCAGAATCCTAACTCTATCAGCACTAGGGCTGGGAAAAACACCACATAATTTTTTTAAGAAGGGGAAAAAAGGTTTTCTGATAAAGAAGAATCATCTGAAGCCATTTTCTTTTCCTTAGGAACCAGTAGGTATAATGATTCAACAAGCACTCGGTCTTTATGGACTTAGGCAAGCCCTAGTGACTGAATAAGCAAACTGCCTAAAGGACAGCTGTCAGAAGTTTTACCCTGGTGAAAAACACTATAAGCATAGTGTTGTCATATTAATTAAGGTACCTCAACTTCAAGGCACACCTGTCTCTGGGCCTTTGGATAATCAAAATGACCACTAAAAATAGAACAGTAGTATCTCCAATGGGGCAGACATGAGCCACACACCCCCCCCCCCCCCCGTCCTAGGGGACTGATGTGACCTGGGATATTCATATGTTTTGCAGTACAAATGTAGCTCTGTTTAGTTTTTAGTCTGTCCTATTGATGCTAGGAGGTAAAGCGACAAACACATATAACTCTTAGCCCACAATGAAAATCCACAGACTAGCTGAGACATTTGTGGGGGAGGAAAACTGCTAGTTGTATCGAAAGTCCAGGAATTGATTAACATCTTCAATTTTGTTTTTCTCCCCAATTTCCCTGTCACCAAGAGCAGCCAGCTCTGTCTGTCGGGATGCCTGGGCTGTGTGGCAGTGCTGCCAAAGGCTGCCATTTGCTCCAAGGCACCACCATCTGCAGCAGCACAACATTGTCTCCGGAAAATAAACACATCTGCCCGTGCCAGTGTCCTCCCACTGTGCCGCCCATCTGGAGCAGGTGAGCTGGAAGGCAAGCCTGGGCAAGGGCAAGAGGGGGCGAGCAGGGAAGACGAGGCCCCAAGGGAGATGGCACAGAGGAAGAAGGCCGAGCTTCGTCATGTCACATCCTGCTAACCACATTTGCCAAAAAGCATGTGAAATTACCCTTGTTAGTGATATTTTAATCACATGTAACAAATGGTTGGCTGTGTTTAGGGGATAAGACCTGCAAAGTCAAGGTTTCACCTGGTCCATCTGTTCACCAATCACATGATCCCAAGGCTACCAATAAACAGAAGATGGTCTCGGAGCCAGCCACGTAAGGCATCAAGAGAATAACTCCAGTGCAGAACAGCAGTCTCTCAGCAACAGGATTCTTTCAGAAGAGGAGCACACTGCACCTGCCTCCCATTACTCAAAGCAAATGCTTCAAAACCAGAGCAGAGAGAAGTAGTGGTCACTTCTGAAGTGACTAATACCAAAAACTTTTCCGGAGTTTCTTTTCCCTTCGTTGAAACAAATATATTCAAGCCTTGACATCAGATCTTTATGTTTTATTTCTTGGAACCAGGGTTGGACTAGGGCTTTGCTAAGCGGGTGCTCCACTGCTGAGATCCCTGCCCCGCGCCCCCGCCCACAGACCTTTAGATCATGCCATCTGATCCAAGCACCACACGCTCTCAGCATTGTCAACTCGCTCACAGCAGAGCAGGCGCTAAACCTCCTACGACAGGTTTTAACTATTAGATTTTAAACTACAGGGGATAAGAATGATGAAGCCATTTTTTTTCTGATTAAAATTTTACATGTAATTCCTGCATGTGGAAAACAGAGGTGGGGGTTAATTGGAGTGGAATGAGCTGAGGCTTTATCACACTGATCTTTCCTGGTAAGTGTTTAATGCTAGTGTAGGGATAAGGGTTGGAAACCAGTATGCCAGGTTAGATAGCCTTCATTATTTCTGTTTATTTGCTAAGCATTCACGAGAGAGAGAGTGAGAGAGAGAGCGAGCGAGCGAGCGAGCGAGAGAGAGAGAGAGAGAGAGAGACACCAAGGGTTTATGAAGCATTTCAGGAAAAGGTTCTATGCAGACACTGTGCAATCCCTGAATGATTCCACACTACAGAGGCCAGCATTCTGCTGAAGCTTCAGCACAAAACTCCACATTCCCCAAGGACCCCAAAGTGGGCTGGTTCACACCTCAGCCCACACCAGTGACATGGAGATGGTGTACAGAGCAGATTTTTAAGGAAATAAGATAATCATATAAAAACGCAACAGTGGGGCAAGGCAGGCAAAATGACTCAAGGGTTTGCAACCAAGCCTAATGGTCTAAGTTCAACCCCTGAGTCCCATCCCAAAGGATGAGAGAACCCGATTCCCAGTTTCTGCTGGGCTCCACAGGTGTGCCATGGTATGCACACAGCATGTGCACGCGCACACATACAAAAAAGGGCTTGAGTGACAGAGCACATACTTAGCATGCCTAAGGCTCATTCAAAACCCCAAACTAGGAAATATAAGCTTAATTCTCACGCAATAAAAACCCAGGAGACATTTTCCTGTTTTTTTTTTAATGAATTAAAATATTTTATTAGGCTGGGCAGTGGTGGCGCACGTTTTTAATCCCAGCACACGGGACGCAGGGAGAGGTGGATCTCTGTGAGTTTGAGGCCAGCCTGGTCTACAGAGTGAGTTTCAGGACAGCCAGCGCTACACAGAGAAACCCCGTCTCAAAAAAAATCAAAACTCGACAAACAAAATCAACAAATAATTTCCTATAAAGATAACTTATAACCATTAAATTGCTTCTTTAACTAAACAGTAATAGGGGCATTAAAAACAAAATCATTTATTAATCATTACATGTTTTACATAATGTACAAAGAGCTTTGCATGATTATCTCTTAATCTTTATAATAATCCCATAAAGTCCTATTATTTTGTAAATAGGGACACTGATCTTTGAATTAGTTCAAAGACACACAACTAGCAGTAGTCTAAAGACTATTCAACCACAATTCCAAATCATCTGCATTTTATTGACCTATTACACAACTCATTATATACACACACTGTAGTAAATGTCCTCCAACCTGATACCACTGGTAAGCACATGCGCACATGCACACTGAAAATCAAACACTCTAAGCTACAGACATGGATCTTCATAGACATAAAATCTGGTTAATCCAAAGTATGGATCACGTGTCAAACAATGCCACCTTGTAAATATACCAAATGTAATAACTTTAGGAATATACAAAACTATTATTTCTCTCTGTAGAATAAAATAAAGTACTGAGGTTAGAGGGGATGGCTCAGCAGTTAAGAGCATTTGATGCTTCCAGAGGATCTGTGTTCTCTTCCTCGCACCTGTATCAAGTCACTCACGATCACCTGTAACTCTAACTCCAGGGAATCAAATGCCCTCTTCTTGTCCACCTAGGCACCTACACACACATGCGCACATGCACACCCACATATACTTAAAAATAAAATTCTAAATAACTAAAGTACAGATTCCTATTTTAGAATCCACTCTGAAAAGGGACTAGAAGAACAAAGAAGCACAGGCAGAGGCAGTCAATACAGACCAGAGCGCCCGTCATTGTGCACGAGGGATAAGTGTTTGTTTAGAACATCAAACACTCTGCTAGCAGAGAAGATTACATGGATGCACTGCATTTTCACGAAGCAAATTCCCACTCTTATCTCGATTCTAAAAGGAGCTTAATTCATTCAATGTCTGCAGCATTTAACGGTAAATCTATTATTGTGCCCAAAGCTGGAATTCTTATTCCAGTTCTGCTTGGTAAGTCAGAGGAACATTCTACACAAGAAGCTATGGAATACTCCTTGCATAACACAGGCACTTCTGGGTGGTAGGAAACCAATTTTGTCCCACACTTCTCCCTCAAAGATTAAATAAAAGATCCCTAACTTTTCACCCAGATAAAAATAATACACATAAATCTGTCTTCACCTTGCAATCCATTATGTCTGTGACTTATTCTTAAAAATAATGATCACTTATACAAATATTATATATAGACATACATGCAGGCAAAACACATACGTTAAAAAATTTGTATATTGGATCATTGAGATTGCAAAGCCCTTGGTCAAAGCTAGCACTGGGACAGATTCTATTTAGGGAGAAGTTTGGTGTCTGGTATTGGGCACTGGAAAATAAAAGTGCTTTAAAGATCTACAGTAGGTCTAGAAAGATGGCTCAATGGTTAAGAGTCTGTACTGCTCCCAACACCCATGTCAGAAGGCTCACAACCTGCTATACCGAGCTCCAGCTCCAGAGTGAGCCAATGCCACTGACCTCTTTAGGCGCATGCAGTCATGTGCACATATTCATACACAGACAAACAAATACAGCTTTAAAAATAAAGCTTTTAAAAAACCAACAGCAAGCAGGCATATAAAAAGCTTAACACCCACACTTGCTTTGATTACATGTGACTAAGTTTAAGACGGTAGATGAACCCAAAGCATCAAAAGACGAATGCCCTAAACTGCTACTGAAGAACCAAAGAGTTGACCTTAAGGTAAACAGTCAAATTATGGTACAATTATTGCCACTTTGTCTGACCTGCTGTGTGCCCTGAACTAGTCCCTCTGCCACTTTATGCTTTTCACAGTATCAGCAAGAGAATCAACTATTATCTGTCTCAGTGGAATAGTGAGTAGATTAAATTATTAAGCAAAATGCTTTGGGCAAAAGTCATATGAATGTTAAATATTATGATTTACAAGTATTCATTTTCCTGGCACTCCTGTGGGAAGTTATCTGGATATCATAGATAATAAACAGGCATGGAGGTAAGGTCACATGGTAAGAGTCTACTTACTCAGTGTCCCTGTGGAGAAAATACACACCCTTTGGCAAACATGTGAACTTCCTTGGCACACCCTACACAGTCTTAAGCATTCAATCTCTAAGTCAACTTTGCCTCTTTTTTAACATGAGACAGAGAATGCTACAGTACAAGACCAGAAAAAAAGAAGACAACTCCCCATGCTTGGCTGAAGAGTCACAGAAAGCTAGGGATTACCTCCCTCCATTACTATGTAGGGACCTTCAGCTACAGTTGAACAAAAATAAGAACACCTCAAAAAATTTTTGGCACTTTCTTACAAAATTCACCATATTCTAACTTGGGGTGATGGGAGGCAGAGGCAGGCAGATCCCTATGAGATCAAGGCCAGCCTGGTTTACAGAGCTAGTTCCAGGACAGCTAAGACTATACAAAGAAACAGTGCCTCAAAACAAACAAATAAATAAATATCAGCATATTATTACTGCACAAACCAGCAATCACACTCCTTAGTATTTACCAAGAAAATTGAAAGCATCTAAACAAATCCAAGATGCAAACTGCCTCAAATTGGAAGCAACAAAGATGTCCTTCAGTAAAGGGCAAAGAATAAATAAACTGCTGTATACTAAGAGCCTAAAATTGCTTTGAAAAACATTAAGTCTCAGGGAATGGGGCAATTTATCACAACAAACACTACACCTCTCTTTTGAGGCAGTGAGAGGCTCAGCAGGTAAAGACAACTGCCTTCACGCAACCCACAAAGTTGGAAGGCGAGAACCAACAGATCCTCTAACTTTTTTGACCTCCAAATCCACATCACATACAAAATAAACATTAAGAAAACAAAAAACCAAAACGTTCTTTTAATTTACTTCTTAAAATAAGGCATCTTATCACTACATTTTCGGGGCTGACCCAGAACTAGCTATGTAGACCAAACTAGCTTTGAATTCAATAACCTTCGTTAGTCTCCCGAGCAACAAAATTAGATAGTAAAAAGCAGTAACAAAGGAAAACAAACCCAACGGAATTAAAAAGGGATGAATAGCAATGGGAAGGTTTCAGGAAAGCCAAAAAGGGGGCAAAAATACTGTTCATGTCTAGAAGAAATATAAGAGCACCTATCTTTCTGCTGTTATGGTAGGCCGCTAGCTGCACTGCTTACCCGACTCCGAAGACAGTCAGCCAGGTTTCGACGTGTGAAATTAGCTGCTGCTGTGGGGGACAATTCATAGCCTGTACAATACATAAAGAATCATATCTGAGTGCAGCAGAAGAAAACAACAGCATCCACCCAAATCACTTCTCTATACCCTTTCTTTTTAAAGACTTGAGCTCCTCCTGTTTCTGCCTCTAAGTGCCAGGATTGCAGGTGTGCACCACCACAATATTCTAACTGTGACTATTGTTAAAAGCCATTTTTATTTACCTATGTTTTCTAAAATATGATCTTGTGTAAACGGGGTCTCTTAAGTCAGGCTGCAGGTGAGGATGGCCTTGAACTCCTGATCATCCCACCTCCATCTTCCAAACTGTACTTACCCGGGTAACTTAGGGTTTTAAAGGCTAGCCTTGCAAACACAATTTTTCTTTTAGGCACTGACGTTTAGCACCTAAAACACATGGAACAAGCAACTCTTCCTAATCTTATCCAGTTGACCCCTCTCAGGACAGCCGAAGAAACAGCACCAGTCTTCAGGAGCACTCTCAGACCCTTCACCCTAAGTATGTGTAAGCCCAAATAGCATATGTTTTAGGTTCCTGAATGGCAGGCTCCGAGTCCTGATCACCCGTAAATTTCCAGCGTATTAAGCACAGTGTTTAACACTAGTAAGATCTTCAAAAATACTTAAGTAAGTGGGTACACAGTGCTAAATGTACTGCCTAGAAAAATGTATGAATGGATGTTAACTAATCATTTTACATATGTGATCATATAAAAATTAAACTAAAGCTATATTCTGTCTTTTTGTTTTTTAAGATGGTTTCTATGTGCAGCCCTAGCTGTCCTTGAACTCAGAGACCCACCTGCCTCTGCCTCAAGTGCTAGACATTTGTAAACCATCATGTGGGACTGGAACCAATCAGATCCCCTGCAAGAGCTAATGTGGGAGTGTCATATATCAATCTGTTGATTTCATTGGCTGAGCAATAAAGAAACTGCTTGGCCCTGATAGGTTAAAGCATTGGTGGGAGGAGTAAACAGAATAGGATGCTGGGCGGAAGAAGAAGTGAAGTCAGACTCTGCTCTGCTCCGGGAGAGACCAGACAGCTCTGCTCTCTGGAGCAGAGACACCAGGATGGACGGAGGCTAAACTCTTCACGGTAAGCGCACCTTGGGGTGCTTACAAACAATCATTAGAAATGGGCTAGTCCAGGTGCGAGAATTAGCCTGTAAGGGCTAGAGTTCATGGGCCAAGCAGTTCTTAAATGAATACAGTTTGTGTGTTGTTATTTCGGGCATGAGCTAGCCAAGCGGCCGGGGTGTTGGGGACGCAGCCCTGCCGCCGCTCCTTATTTCAACAGAAGAGCAGCTCAAATGCTCTTAACTACTAAGCCATTTCTCCAGCCCCAGTCCAATGTGAAGGCACAGAGGGAAGATGGCCACCTACAAGTCAACGAAAAGGACTCAGAAGAATTCAATCCAGCTAACTCCCTGACCTCACACTATAGCCTCTTGAGATATGAAAGGATTCTGCTGTTCAAACTGCCCGGCCTGTGGAACCTTGTTACACGGCCCTAGAAAACTAATGCAGCAGACAAAGCTACCCTCCAACTCTTACCCACCATTCCGCATCTTATAAAGCTGCACGTTTTTCTGGATATATTCTGCAAATTGTACAGTGTCTCCAGCCTCTCCAACACACAGGAGTAAGATTTTTTCACTCATCTTAAACATCTTGTCATGATCTGCTCAAAGAAAAAAAAATCCATATTAGAAAATATCACTACAGAAACAAAGATCATTTATTATATGCAACCATAAACAGGCCTTCTAATTACTAGCTGAATAATTTTACTAACCATTATAAGAATAGTTTCACTAACCAACAGGTTAACTACATATTTTACTAAGGTTAATTTCAATTGAAAATTGTATATGAAAGCAGACTATTTAAAACATTTAAAAAATGTTGGGGAAGGCAGGGTTGGAGAGACAACTCAGCAATAAAGAGCACTGGCTGCTTTTCAGAGAACCCAGGTTCGATTCCTAGCACTGACATAAGGATTCACAACCATCTGAAACTTCAGTTCCAGGGAATCCCACACCTTCTCTTGACCTCTAGGGGCACTGCACACATGTGCATACACGCACCTATACATATAAAAATAAATAACTATTTTGTTCTAATTACAATTTCGGGCCATAGATGTATCAGAGTGAGCCAGCATATGCTGTGTGCATGTGAGGTCCTGAGTCCAATCTCTAGCACTTAATTAATTAATTAAACAATAAAATTTAAGCTTGACATGGGGTCCCAGTACCCCAGAGGCAGAGGTAAGCTGATCTCTGTGAGCTGGAGCCCGCCTGCCTGTTCTACATGGTATGCTACAATTATTACTACATAGTGAGACCCTATCTCAAAATACAAACAAACAAGCAACAAAAAACAATTTAAGAACATTTAAATTACAAGGAATAGAAAAATGGGGTGGGAGGGAGTGAGGCAAACTGAAGGAATCCAGACTACGGTGATGACCTTGAGGCACAAGACTAGGTTCAAAGTTCTGTTACTACAAATACAAATGTTATATAAACATACAAAAAATGTGAAAGGAATGGATTCTACAGGTCAAATTAAGGAACCATTTCAAGAAAAAACAATCAGCGGAGACTTCAAATCTCAAAGTAAACGACTGCACTCTCAAAACAAAAAAGAAAAGTAGCCGCCAAAGAAGAAACTTTAAGGAACGCGCTAACAGTGAGCTATCTAAACACCTAACAAAAACCGTACTACTCTAACCTTATCTAGCTGAACCAGACTCATTCAGATTAAATAGATAAATAATTAATCAGGCTGTAATTGTTGCCTAGGGAAGAGAGCTCAGTACTTAGTCTCAGCTTCAGAGGAGAGCTTAACTCTTCCTATCTTCCCCTGCTTTCACTTTCCATTTCTCTAACAGTGCTGAGTAATCTCCCCTGGGAGACGTGTTTTCCTGCGTGAAAGCTTTTGAAATGTCAAAATCTCTTAATAGGATTTAAGCAACAAATGCAACTATCAAATACTTTACAAGTGTTGGAGAGTTGTAGACACTAACAATGTGGATTTTTAGACTGGGGGGAGATCCTACATAAAATATGCCTATAGACAATGTTGAATTGCCTTAAAACTCCCAAATAAACAATTTTTCACTTGCTACACATTCAAAGACTGTTAGTTTGCAAAGTTGTTATAAAGGGAAGATTCATTTCATTTACGCCCGCACGTACAGGGCCAGAAGGGTAGATATTCTAAGTTCCTGACAATGGTAAGAACATGAACAATTTTGATTTCCTTCTTTTGCTTATTAGTATTTTCCAAATCTCTATACTTAACATGCTTCATCTTTGTAAGAAAACATCATTTAGTAAGTTTACATTATTTTTAGAAGCAAAAAACGATAAGCATCATGGCTCAGCAGGTAAAAAAAGCACTTGCCCCCCTGAATTCAATCCCCAGAACCCACACAGAGGAAGGAAGAGAAATGACTCCTGCACACGTGTGTGACATGTCTGCACACACAATATCGGGGAGCGAAGTAGTTCTTGTTGGGGAGTAAGTTTACAAACTTCTATCACATTTCAGCAAAAAGGCTAAGAGTCTAGGCAGTAAACTGTTAATTATGAAATAAATGTAATTCAGGCAAATTTACCTTAAACAGGGAGCATGTTCACTTTCACAAAGGACAGCCCTTCAGAACACTGTACAGCTCTAGGACCTTCTTACCCTCAATAATCTCACAGGATCCACACACAGACAGCCAGATGAGAACAAGCATGTAATGCCACGTGAGCACACTGAGACACGCATTCTGGTCAGACACAGTTACCAAAAATGTGTAAGTGGTGACACTATCACTTCCGAATGCCTAAGTCACAGGTAAGGAAAACTATTACACTTAGTGTGAGACAACAGAGTCTAAATCACATGTGCTGTGGAAATTCAGAAAAGCAAGTTTCTGGAGACCTCTGAGTAACTTAAAAAGATACTCTGTTTAGGGCAAGAAAAAAGGCATGAACTTAACTACACATCCAAGCAAACTGAGACTGACCCAGCTAGCTTCACCAGCAGGCATTTGGAAGATGTCCTCTTCCCAGTGAGCAGTACGATGAAGAAACATTGCCTGGCAGGATTCTGAGCCTCTATTTTGGTACCTGCCTTTAACTCCAGTCCTGGGAGGCTAGGTTACGTGAGAAGTACCAGGCCAGCCAGGGCTACATAGTTAAGACTCCATTTCAAAGAGCAAAAAAGCCCTCCTCCCCTAAAAGCATTGACAAAACAAGCCTCTCCCCAAATCACTACTCTACACAGATTCCCTCAGACAACTCTAAACCCTCTACCCTAAGTTTTTCACACCAGTTGAGTGCAATCATTTCCAACTCATTTTCAAGAACTTGCTCAAATGTATCCTTTTTCTATTTCATACACTTTTTTCTTTTCTGTGGCTATTCATAGGACTTACTCCTAAAATTGTTAATCTAAATACTAGCCAACCTAACCTGGGAGGTGGTGGCACAAGCCTTTAATCCCAGTGCCCCGGAGGCAGAGGCAGGGGGATCTCTGGGAGTTCGAGGTCACCTGGTATTACAAAGTGAGTTCCAGGACAGCCAGGGCTACACAGAGAAAAGCTATCTTAAAAAAGCAAGCTTTCCCCAACCCCCACCCCCACAGAAAACTACCACCACCAAAAACAAAAACGGGTGGGAGAGAGAAGTGTAGCTGGAATGTAAAATAATTTTTTTTAAAAAGCACTTAAAAAAAAACCCCTAATCTAACACTAACTAGTAATACTTCTATCACACAAAAAGCATCTTGTATTTCTTTCCTAGGTTTTTCTTTGATTTTTTTTTTGAGACAGAGTCAGAGTCTCATTAACATAATCCTACAACAGCCTTGAATTCATTATACAGACCAGGGTGGTCTCCAGCTAGAGATCATCCTGACTCTGCCTCCTATGGGATGGGATTAAAGGGAAACACTGCGCCTGGCTCTCCTTGTGCTTTTTTCAGCAGGTTTCACCTAAGAAGCTGCACCCCCTGTAACAACTACCAGAACAGTATGGATAAGGGCCTGGAGCACATTCTCCCTCTCAAAGCCATTCACTATCCCTGTGATGAAACAGAAGACACCATGACTGCTCCGCCCACACACCTCATGCTAAAATCACCTGCTCTTCAGAGCTTCACTCTTCAAAGTAACTGGCAATTGACCCTCACAGCAGACTGTGAGGAGACTGGTTACAAACAGAACTTCTACAAACTAACCATAAATTTCATAAAGTCTCTTGAGAAACAATTCATACTGCAGGCGTATGACTTCAAGTTCTTCAGAAAGAACAGAGCTCAAGTAAAGTTCATAGAGTTCTTTCTGTTTTCCCAGATGGGAGCTCCAGGCTCACAACCAGACAGGTGCCTTCTTCTCTGTAAAAGCGGCCACAGTCACCTGTGATGCTTCACCTCCCATCGTACGCTTCAGGAGACTCCAGCACTGACACTTCTTCCAGAGACCAGGGTTAACTGCTATTTGCCTTCAAAGCTTTCCTAACCTCTACAACCAGAATCTCCCCCTCACCACTGTTACCTAAAAACAGCCCCCTCTTCCTATTAGCACAAAGTTTGAGGGCTTTCGTCATAACAAATCAAACACTTTCTGGCTTGTTTTATAATTATATATACACATATCTAAATCTCTTACTGAATTACTGTGTGTGTGTGTGTGTGTGTGTGTGCTATACACATAAGAGTGCATGGGTACACCTGCCTGTGCCCAGGACAGAGAAGGACATCACTGTATTTATTTTCACAAAGCAGCTCACCCTTTGGGCTTGACTGACTGGCCAGTGAACTCCCAGGGTCTGTGTTCGTTGCTCCCAATAGGGGTTAGAGGCACACAGCCATGTATGCCTTTTTTTTTTTTTTTTAAAAAAAGCGAGTACTTGAGATTTAAATTCTGATCTGCATGCTTGCACAGCTACTCAGCCATCATCCCAACTCTGCTAGTTTCTTCTAAAACAGGGATTACACAGCATTCTTTCCCCGCCTCCTTTCAGCACTTAGCACTGTAAAGTAAGTACACAGAAGTGCCCGAAATTTTTTAAATGAATTTCTAATTCACTGGACAAAAGCAAAATACCTTCTAAACATGCCTATGAGCAATTATGAAAACACACTCTTAGATTTTGTGGGTCAATTGCCACTATAAAAGAAGCAGCTACGTATAGTAGTTACGGGTAAAAGGGATCATGTTTCACAGACCGTCTACTAACTTGTTTTTGCAGTTCCAAAAACAGAACCCGGACCTTGCGCATAGCAGGACTGTACTTCACACCGAACTGTATGTAGCCTCAGTCCCAAGTCACACAGGTTTCTGGGTTATTACCTGGGTCTGCCACTTGTAAGCTTAGGAACTTTTTCTCTAATAATTTAAAAAGTATATATTTATTTAGGGACTCTTTCTTGTTCTGCGCATGCATCACAGAAGGGGTGTGGAGGTCAGAGGACAGACAACCCGCAGTGAATCAGTTTCACTCTCTACCATCTGGGCTCTGGAATCAAATTCGAGCAGGCACCTGGCCAAAAGCACCTTTCCTTACTGAGCTTAGGAAAGGTTTCTGTTTGTTTGTTTAATATTCTGTGTCCAACTAACTCTACAAAGAGGGAATATAATAGTGCTTATGGCTGGACACACCTGATACACAAATGCTTCTGTTTGTTAAGTATTTGTCCAGTGCTAAACTCCTTTTTTTTTTTTTTTTTTGGTTTTTTCGAGACAGGGTTTCTCTGTAGCTTTGGAGCCTGTCCTGGAACTCCCTTAGTAGACCAGGCTGGCCTTGAACTCACAGAGACCCTCCTGCCTCTGCCTCCCAAGTACTGGGATTAAAGGCGTGCGCCGTGCCACCACCGCCCGGCTCAGTGCTAAACTCTTACATATAATCCTCTCAACAAGTTTTATGTTGAACATTACTAGTCTGAGAGATAAGAAAATCTGAGCACTAAAAAAATAACGTACAGAAAGCAAAGCAAGTAGAGAGACGCCATCTCTGCTTGCATTAACTATTTAATTTAAATACAAGGAAAACCTAGCAGCAGGTGAAAGCTGAAGAAGGAAGATCTGAGCTGGGCAACTGAAGACAGCCGAAGCAAACTGGAATCGCCATAGTCTGGCCCCAGTCTCACTTTCCCCAGGATCCCACCCTAGGGCGCCCGCAAACTAGCCTCTACTAGTGATCGCGGAAACTTAACCAGCAATTCGGAGGTCTGAGGAGCCTAGCACCACCGAGCACACGCTTCAGCTCCTACAAACTGAATCCCCCCCACCCTGGGAAACTCTCACTTAGCAAGCGGCAACTGGGCAAGGCCAGAGCACAGCCAGGGTCCTAAACTTGTCTGCCAGCTCCCTCGGTTCTAAATCCTGCCGTGCTGGAAGGGCAGAGCAGGGCTGAGCTCCGTCTTCCAAGCTGTCCTGGGGTTCACCCTACACTTCACCAACTTCCGCCGACTGCCCCTACACCCAGGCCCGCCGGGCCTCCCCTGCTTCTTCTCACCGTCCTTCATCTGGACAATGTTGCTGGCGGCCACCTGATCGGAGGCGACAAGGACATAGTCGGGGCCCTGGATGCCGATGAGATACTCCATGGTGGCGGGAAGCGTGAGGCAGCAGGGTCTACGGAGAGAAGGACTTTCCGGGTTCACGGCCTCACCAGTGAGACAGCACACCCGGACGAAGCTTGGCGTGACGCACACCGCGCGACAGCCCGGGCAGTGGCGCTGACCAATGACGTCAGCTCTCGCGAGAGAGCTGAGACCCGGCGTGAAGTGGTTCAGGTGTCACTTAATAACGTACCTATGGGTTCTGCAATGTTCGGTTTCCTTATCTACCAAAATCTGTGCGAAGATAAAGCCGCGCACTGTGTGAGAAGTGCCAGCGCTTGTGGGTCTTCAGGTTTCTGTTTCGTTGCTCGGTAAACTGGCTGAAGTCTTGTCCTGCTAGCTAGATTGGAGAAAAACCATATTGAGCCCTGGAGTTAGGCACCAGCCGGGGCAACATAGGGAAACAAACCTCACAAATAGAGCAAACAAAAACTACTTGGTCGTGGTCCACTCTGGAAATCCTAGTATTGGGTAGGGTGAGGCAGGAGGAGGAGGCGTGTCAGTCAAGCCTGACGACCAAAGTTCTATTCCTCGAACCTACGGAAAGAACTGACTCCCCAAAGATTTCCTCTGACACACACACACACACACACACACACACACACACACACTTGGTGCACACACATATATGAAGGCAAAAACACTCAAAAAATAAATCTTTTAAGGAAAGAAAGGGTAATAGAGGTGTGACTATAATTAAACTACACATAGACATGCCATAATGAAACATGACTTGGTACAATTGATATACCTTAATAAAAAAAATTAAACATTAAGGAGTTGGGGTGTCGCTCAGCAGTAGAATGGATATCTAGCATATTTAAAACTCCAGGGTTCATCTCCACAAAAATAGAAAGTAAGAGTAAATTCAATGGGCATTATCTGTTAAATCTATCCGAATAAATGTCTGCACAATAACACAAGAATTTGTGCACAGAGGCATGTTGTGTTGCACCACTGTGACAGTGATGAAAAGAGGACCAAGTTCCATGTTTACTAAGAGCTGTGTTACAGATGGTGCTAGCTGCATACGGCGTCCTATTGAGATGGTGCAGTTCACAAGCATGCACAAGGACCTTGGCCCAGAACCCACAGGCCTGGCATGAGGCCATGTGTCTGTGAGCCAAGTCGGGGGAAATGAGAGGTGGGGACAACAGGATCCCTGGGAGCTCTTAGGCTGGCTGATTTGGCCTGTATGGTGAATGAGAGACCCTGTCTTAAAGCAAAAATTGGAACGTGCCTGAGGACTGACTCTCTCTCTCTCTCTTTCTCTCTCTCTCTCTCTCTCTCTCTCTCTCTCTCTCTCTCTCTCTCTCTCTCTCACACACACACACACACACACACACACACACACACACATAAAAGATGAAAATGAATTGCCCTATAGTGCGAGATATATTTCATTTAACTGAAAATGAAATTGCTTTCTTATTTGTACTAGGATGCCATTTTATAAAAGAGGAATTTTTGTCTAGGCATGGAAAATATTTAGGAATATTTTAAGGTCAGTCATATGCAATCATTTAGTGTATGTGATTTAAAGGGAAAAAATTTTCCCTGGAATCTGCCAGAATCCTCCTCTGTCCATCCTGGATTCTGGGATTGCACACACACTCCACTATGTCTAGATCACTTTTTATTGTACATACATCTGTTTTGTTTGAATGTTTTATCATTCTCAAGTGTTACTTGTATCTCTGTGTGCATGTTTGGGTGTATGTGTTGGGGAACATTATTTTAAGCTGTTTTACTTTTGTTTACGTTGCATTTGTTTAACTCTATGAACTGTCTAAAACACCTGATGGTCTAATAAAGAGCTGAACAGCCAATAGCAAGGCAGGAGAGAGAAATAAGCAGGATTGGCAGGCAGAGAGAATAAATAGGAGAAATCTGGAGAAAAGAGAGACCAGGGAATGAGAGAGGAAGGAGGGGGACTTCAGGGGCCAACCAGCCAGCCAGCCACGGAGTAAGAAGGGAAGAAAAGGTAGACAGAAATAGAGAAAAGCCCCGAGGCTAAAGATAGACGGGACAATTTAAGTTAAGAAAAGCTGGCAAGAAACAAGCCAAGCTAAGACCAGGCACTCAGAACTAAGAATAAGCCTTCGTGTGTGATTTATTTGGGAGCTGGGTGGTGGGACCCTCAAAAAGCATAAAGAGTAAAAAACAACCAACATGTATGTGCATGTGTATGCTAGGGATTAAAACCAGGGCCTTCCTGACCTTCCTTTTTCTATGTGAAACATACACTTTACCACTGAGTTACAGCACACCTAATTTCTTGGGCTTTTTTTTTTTTTTTTTGTCTGTTTTGGTTTATTTGAAACAGGTCTGTAGCTTTGGGGCCTGTCCTAGAACTAGCTCTTGTAGACCAGGCTAGCCTCGAATCCGCCTGCCTCTGCCTCCCGAGTGCTGGGATTAAAGGTGTGCACCACCGCCACCCGGCTACACCTAATTACTTGTAATTAATTACGTGAGACAGCATCTTATGGAGCTCCAGATGGCTTTGAACTCACTGTATAGCTGAGGGTGATTTTGAACTCTCCTGAGCCTCTTGCCTCTACCTCCCAAATGCTGGGATTACAGGCATGTGCCACTACAAAAGGATTTAGTTAAAAAGAAAACAGCCACCTCTTTAAAAAAAAAAAAGGGGGGGGGGAGGATAAGTTGCAATTCTTTCTCCAAAAACAACTATGGGATTCTCTGTCTCTGCAGAAATTCTGGTAATTACTTCATTCAGCATGCTTCTTCCAAGTCTCTACCCGTGAGGGTTCCCAGAGCCTGAGGAGTCTGGGAGAGTCTATCTATCATAGGATGTGTGCCAGGGCCAAGTGAGCTCATTAAGCCAGCCATCTCTCTGAATACAACATCCATCATTCCCAAAGAATTCTTTTTTTAAGCATCACTAGAGAAAACCCCACTGAAACCCCCTCCTCTCTCTGTGACACACACACACCCCATTGTATTTTTATTGCTAAAATTACATAGTTATGCTATAACTATATGCTCACAGATAAAGCACAAGTAACTCGCCAAATATCTCCTTTCATCAAAATAACATCCACAAAATGCTTCTCTTTCATATTTTCCTTTGCACATATCAATATTAATTAATTAATTCATTCAAGAAGAAGCAGAACTTTGAATAGGAAGATTTGATACACATTACATATATACACATATGTACACGTACATGTTTATATAATACATATACATAATTGTATATATAAGGCATACACACACACATATATACATACATACAATCTCTTCAGTGGATGCTTCTCTCCAAGACTCTTTTTTTTTTTTTTTTTTTT
>NW_026067894.1:14747075-14854819 GCF_014885135.2 Alexandromys fortis
TTTGGTTTTTCGAGACAGGGTTTCTCTATGGGTTTTTGGAGCCTGTCCTGGAACTAGCTCTTGTAGACCAGGCTGGTCTTGAACTCACAGAGATCCGCCTGCCTCTGCCTCCCGAGTGCTGGGATTAAAGGCATGTGCCACCACCACCTGGCTCTCCAAGACTTTTGAAATACCTTCTAGATTTCAGTCCCTAGAGAGGCCTTAATTTCTTGTTAGTTCAGAAAAAAAAAATGGGTTTGGGGGCTGAAGAGATGGCTCAGTGGTTAAGAGCACTGGCTAGAACTAGCTCTTATAGACCAGGCTCCAAAGCCACAGAGAAACCCTGTCTCAGAAAACCAAAACAAAACAAAACAAAAAAAGAGCATTGACTGTTCTTCCAGAAGAGTCGAGTTCAATTCCCAGAACCCACATGGCAGCTGACAACCTTCTGTAGCGCCAGTTCCAGCAGTTCTGACACCCTCACACAGACATCCATGCAGGCAAAACACCAATGCACATAAAACTGAAATAAAGTATGAAAAAAATGAAAAAAAGGGGGCTTTTATGACCTAAATTATGGTGACAGGGTGTTGGGGGATGCCCTGCATGGACACCTTTTTTTTGTTTGTTTGGTTGGTTGGTTTTTTTTATTTGTTTTTTCGAGACAGGGTTTCTCTGTGGCTTTGGAGCCTGTCCTGGAACTAGCTCTGTAGACCAGGCTGGTCTCGAACTCACAGAGCTCCACCTGCCTCTGCCTCCCGAGTGCTGGGATTAAAGGCGTGCGCCACCACTGCCCGGCTCCATGGACACCTTTTGTGGAAGGGGGTGAGAAGGCAGAGTCAACGACATAGACTCCAGCAATCAGGTGACACCAAAAACCACTCGTTTATTGAAGATATGGGTAGGCCTCTTATACCCCCTCCCAAGGTCCCATTGGCTCAGACAGCCGACTCTGCTCCTCAGTGGCATCTCCAGTAGGAATGTCTGTGTCAGCAGTCTCTGGGTATATCAGCAAGCCTTAAGGGGGCTCAGGGACGGAAGTACCTATTGTGCATGCTCATGTGGGTTGGTTTGGACATGGAGACTGCAGCTTGGGTAGGCTGGCCGACAGTTTCTCTGACAACAGGGGAGATGACTCAGTAGATAAAGTGCTTGTGTTCCAATCATGAGTTCAATCCCCAGTCTTCATGTGAAAAAGCTGGATGGAGTGGTGTGTGCCTTGTCCCAGGACTGGGGAAACAGAGATGGTGAATCCCCGGGGCTCTCTGTACAGCCAGCCTGGCTTACTTGATGAGCTCTTGGGAAAGGAGTGGACAGAGCATGAAGAACAGCACCCAAGGGATAGTGTCTGAGGCTAGCCCCTGACTGCCATGTGCATATGTACTCGTGGGCATGTGAACCTGCACGTGTGCACCTGTGCATGTACAGACAGAGGGGCAGGCAAAGAGGGCACACCGTGGCTCAGTGACGACATGAGCGGGTTCTCCAGAATCCACACGGAATGAAGAGAAGACTTAATCCCTCTGATTGTCCTGACTTTCACAAGTGCGCAGTCGCATGTGTGTGTGTGTGTGCCACGTACGTACTACATAATAAATAAATGTAATTTTGTAAGAGAAAGACCTCAACTGTGGTGACTCACTATGAGCCAGAAAGAAACTTTCCTATAGTCAAAGTGTAGAATGGCTTAGGAAGTTTGGAAGAAGTCAGGTTTTGGTGCGGGCATGGCTGTCTTCAAGAACCACACACAAACAGTGCCTCAAATGGCCTCAGGAACTCCAGTCAGCTAGGTGTGTTGGTGCATGTGCTGGTCTGGGGACAGACAGTGTCACAGTAGAGCAGAGAAGACCCAGACGGGTCGTTTTCCATTTGTCCTGGAGCCCGACACTACAGCTCTGGCACGCTTCCTCCTGGGCAGTGAGGGCATTTGGGAGATGCTGGGAACTAAGAAAAGGGAGTAGATGTTTCCCCAGGGTTTGTGCATCATTTGCTTTATTTAATGGTCGGGGTAATTAAGTTAGCAGGCTCCATGAGAACCTTTAATGGTCAGGGTCCGCTGCATGTTCTTGGCACTTGCGGAGGGAAACAGAATGGGGCAGGTGGCCTGCCAGAGACACTATGCCGCTCGTTAGAGGCACAGCAGTTGTCACAAGGTCTTTAGGTGGTGAGAAAGATGGCAGGGTAGCTAATAGGATTTGGCAGCTCTGGCTCTTAGTTTCCCCCATGGTAGGGATGTGGGGCAAAGCCTGTACCATTCACATCAAGGAACTGATCATATGCCAACTCTGGTTTGCCCGGTTCCTCTTGGTGTCCCCTCCTTGACTGGCCCTCACCAGTGCAGGGGATGGCAGCATGTCCCTGCTTGTCTATACAGGAAGGAGCACAGACATGTATCTTAAACTTCTAGGTACTGTTTTCAAGATGATGGCAGGCAACTGTTCTCCACATCCTGTTGGTCTGTTCCACTGGTAGAACACTGTTGAGTTGGTACACACGTTGGCTTTCAGGGGCCCATGGTGCCACATGCACACACACCAGGAAGAGCACCAGCAACCTTTTCAGTTAAGGGAAGTACACCAGTGATTGGCTCTTTAGAAAGATTGTACAAGTCGGTGGCTGTGGCTACATAGTTGTTGATCTTGAAGGACATTGTGGACAAAGGCTCAGAGGACAGGTAAAACCATAATTAGAATCTGGACTTCTTGGATCCCACTGAGTTATGGTGGTGGTCATTGGTGATCTGAAAGGGTTTTTGTTGATGTTTTTTAAATAAAAAATTGCGCTTACTTAGAAGTCCAGAAGGTCAACAAAACAGTTACATTTTATTTATTATATCTATATATTTTGCAGTTTACATAGTGGTATTCAGTTAGTGGAGCAACAATTATCTCTATATAAGCTGCATCAGAGACAATTGAAGATGAGAGAAAAATCAACTATCGCCCCTATATATAACTAATTTGTGCTGTGCACCAACAAGAACCTGTTTTAAATTTCCATGCCAATTTACAACCTCCAGACTGATGGAATAGCGCATTATTTTCCATGTCATTCAAGGACAGTCTGAGGCAGCTTGCATCCAAATGGAACCAACAGCAGTACCTATGAAAGGTGCTGCCTCTGGCTAATGCCTAGTTACTTCTCCTACAAAAGCTGGTCAAGTCTCTCTCTCTCTCTCTCTCTCTCTCTCTCTCTCTCTCTCTCTCTCTCTCTCTCTTTCTCTCTCTCTCTCAATTTTTTGAGACAGGGTTTCTCTGTACCACCCTGGAAGTCCTGAAACTTGCTTTGTAGACCAGTCTGGCCTTGAACTCACAGAGGTCCACCTGCCTCTGTCTCCAGAGTGCTGGCAACAAAGGTGTGTCCCACCTCACCCAGCTGTGAATCATAATGTAAATATCTGATATGTGACCCCTGTGTAAAGGTCATTTGAACCTCAAAGGGGTTGCAACCCACAAGTTGAGAAAAGCTATGATAGATGCTAAAGGAAATTACTTAGAATATCTGCATGCTAGCAAGCTTTGTCTAAAATCTTCTGGTAAGACCCTTTTACCTTGTGCACAAAATCTTGCTTTGTCTATGCCTAGATTAACACCACAGTGAAATGGAACAATTTGCATTTGAGCTAGAAGAAAATTCAGCCTATGTAAAGTAGTTTCAGAAAGCTGTTGGAAGTTGGGCAGTGATGGTACAGTGATGGTCTTTAATCCCAGCACTCAGAAGGCAGAGGCGAGTGGATCTCTGTGAGTTTGAGGCTAGCCTGGTCTACAGAGTGAGTTCCAGATCAGCCAAGACTACACAAAGAAATCCTGTTTCAACTCCCCGCTCCAAAAAAAAAAAAAAAAAAAAGAAGCCATTGCAAGTATTAACCAGGCTTAAGAAATAGATACCCAGCATGCCTCTCAATATTAGCCAGGCTTAAGAAATAGACACCCAGAATGCCTTTCAAAGCTTTCTTACACGTCTAATTATGCAAGACAGGTCTCCTAGGGCAGATTACGGCTTGACAGGAAACAGTCGCTTGCCAGAACTGGGCTTGCCTGAATGGCCATCCCTATGCCTTGCTTCCTCCTCCCCATCTACTTGTGCACTTGGCATCCTGTGGTTGACCATCTGTGATGTTAGTGTCACTCTTTGTCCCACCCTTGCTTTACAGGCTGGTCTTGATGTTCAACCACCGGCATCCAATAGCTATGCTTGGCTTTACCACGGAATGTAACCCATATCTCGTTCTTTTGTCTTTTTTCCCTTTTGTTTTTCCAGTGCTGGAGATCAAACTTAGGGCCTTGCATATGCTAGACAAGTGCTCTACCACTGAGCTACATCCAAACCCTTGCCCTCACCGCTTTCCCAGCCCTTCGCATGTGATACCTGCCCCTCTGGCGAAGCACTCTCAGGGTTCTTGGCTTTACTAGAATCACTGAGAGGAAACACTTCATACTCAAGGCAGTTGTCCTGTTTTGCTTTATCTCAATGGTACACTGAGGTTGTCCAACTGAATCAGTCAATATTCCAGTTCACTGATTTGTCATGCACAGTCTATATTAAAATCATAAGTGGAATTTTTAACTGTTTAAGTTTCTTTTCCTTCCCCCTCCCTCTTTCTCCTCCTTCTCCTCCTCTTCCTCCTCCTTCTCTTTCTCCTCCTCTTCTTCCTCCTCCTCTTTCTCCTCCTCACCCTTCTCTTCTTCCTCTTCCTCCTCCTCCTCCCCCTTCTTTTGAGACAAAGTCTCACTACATAGCTCTGGTTTGCCTGGAACTCACTATGAAGATTAGGCTGGCCTTAAACTCACAACGACCCCCCCCCCCGCCTCTGCCTCTGAGTGCAGTTAAAATTATTTCTAAAATTTGATGTGTTGAGTATTTTGCCGGCAGATACATAAGTATGTCACATGCCTGCAGAGTCCATGGAAGCTAGAATGGGGCATCAGACCCCCCAGAACTGAAGTTACAGACAGCCCTAATTTATCATGTGGAAGCTGAGAACTGAGCCCTGGTCCTCTGCAAACGCAGCCAGTGCTCTTAACTGCTGAGCCACCTCTCCAGTCCCCCCAAAGCCTCTCTGGAAGTACTGTCATACAGGAATTGCCTGTCCCCAGCCTCCTTCCTTCCTGCAGTGCACTTCTTTTCCACATCTCTGGCCTTTGTCACCTTATTTTGTTTTAGTCTAGATAGTCACCTTCCTTCCTCACCTCTTTTGTTTTTGTGTTTGTTTGTTTGTTTATTTATTTATTTATTATGTATACAATATTCTGTCTGTGTGTGTGTGTGCAGGCCAGAAGAGGGCACCAGACCTCATTACAGATGGTTGTGAGCCACGATGTGGTTGCTGGGAATTGAACTCAGGACCTTTGGAAGAGCAGGCAATGCTCTTAACCACTGAGCCATCTCTCCAGCCCTTGTTTTGTGTTTTTGAGGTAGGGTTTTTCTGGACATCTCTGGCTGTCCTGGAACTTGCTCTGTAGACCAGACTGGACTCAGACTCACAGAGAGCCACCTGCCTTTGCCTCTCAAGTGCTGGGATGGAAGGAGTGTGAAACCACCACCTGGCATTCTTCTCACCTCTTTATTCAGCGCTGTCTGCATTAGGACTCCTTCCAAATGCATTCCTGTGGGTGATTTGCATAATGGTCTCTATGTTTGCCATTATGTTCCAAAAAGCTCGACACTTCCTCGTTGAATGACCGCGCAACACAATGGTTCAAAGCTTATGCAGTATTTGGAAAGAAAAGAAGCACGGGTTTGATTCCTAGCCCAACCATATAGTAGCTGGGAGAACTTGAGTAAGATGTTCCATTCTTTGGAGTCTCAGTTTCCTCTTCTCTAAAACTGGGGTGTGATCCTGACATTACTTTAGTTCATAGAGAGATTGTGAAGATGAAGTTATATAAAACAACACACTAATCTCCTTGTGTGGCATGTTGTAGGTATTTAATACAAGGTTTATCCTTTTTTTGTTTGTTTGTTTTTTTGAGTCAGGGTTTGTCTGTGTAACAGCCCTAGCTGTCCTGTAGCTCTGTAGACCAGGCTGGCCTCACACTCACAGAGAACCACCTGTCTGTGCCTCCTAAATTCTGGGATTAAAGGCGCGCACACTACCACCTGGCCATATCTTATTCATAATCCTATCATCAGTGTTCACTGACTGCAAAGGTCATTGTTTAACTTCCAGAGCTGTCCTATAGTTATGGAACGGTCAACCCAGTAATAGCTATCCATCAATGTCATCTATCAGTATGGGAGGTCCTTAGGGAATGTGTCAGAATGATGTCCATTACAGAAGAGGTTGACCCAGAGGGACGGAAGGTACCAAACTGAAGTGTGGAAGAGGAAAGGCAGCACAAGAAAGAAGACCAGAGCTGGGTGAAGGGGTGTTTGGGGTGCTGAGCACTAAAGGACCAAGGGATGAACTGGCTCTTCCTGGTCCATCGCACCTCTAGGTGAGAAAAGCGGCGAGCCAGAACAGAGAAAGCCCTTTGATTTCAAACTCCCTCTCCATCATGGTTTTCAGTTAGAAGGCTTTGTAAGGGAACCGACCACATGCACAGAGACTGGATACACTTTGTAATGGAGTAGCTGGGTGGGATAATGCGTACTTGTAACCCCAGAACTCTGGAGGCTGGGGCTGAAGGATCGCCCAGGAGTCCCAGGTCACCATCTCAAAGACAAAACAAAAACTTTGTAATTGAGTCTTGTACTCCAGATATTAGCATCTCCACCTGGAGTAGAGGACCCCTCACTGGAAAATTGGCTCTTTGCCCACCTCCTGCCCCCCCCAATACCACTGGGACACTTGATTGACTTGAATATAAACACTGGGGGTAAGTAGTGTCTTTTCAGTGGGTTCTGACATCCCTCGGGCCTCCAGACAAATGATGCCTTCTTATTTCTTGCACTCTCCTCAGGGGCCAGGGCAGTCACATCTGCTGCCGTTAAGAAACACAACTCTCTCTTGCAGGCCCCCACAGGAACAAGTACAGCTCCCTTAGAGCTGGACTGGTCCGTGATCAGAATCGTGTCCCTTGCACTGTCTGCAACTGACCGTGCCAAACACACCACTGGCAGACAATTGTTATTTGTCATCTGTAATTGTTTTAAACTCTTGCCCAGAGGCAGGGGAGTGGACCTAGTGACTTTCAGAGAGTTCCATTCACCTAGGAAGCCTGTAATAAGTCAACGTCGCAATGCTGGGATCTCCGAGAAATATCACAGGGGACTTTGGGAGGATTCTGCATAAACATCGCAAGTGTCGTTTGTGCCATCTGACTTCTGATCCCCCCCCCCCCCCCCCCGAAGGAGAGGAGAGAGTGTCGTGAAACCTGGTGCGTCTCCAGGATCTGAGACTGCAAAGGCTCTCAGGACTCTGCTAATCCCTGCCTTATCTCTCTGCTTTCATTCTCATCCCAAATTCAGCTTCAACCTGGAAGCCAGCCTTGCCGATGCTGTCCACCGTCCATTCAGGCTCCGAGCCAATGGAAACCGTGAGCGCTCTTGCTCAGGGCCCTAGGATCTATTGTCTCCTGTCCTACAGCGCCCCCACTTCTTTATGCCTACCCTTTGATGTATGAAGGACTTGGAAACGTGGCAACACAAGAGTAAGACGCCAAAGTGTCCAGGACCTAGTGGCCAAGAACTGATGTTTGGATTGCTGAGATTGGGCAGAAAGCCCAGCCTGAATCTGGCCCTCCTCCCTGCTCATCTATGAGGAGCATTTGCTCCCCTGCTGCTTCTACTAGGAGGAAGCATGGCAAGCCGTCTTGCTGCTGGCACCTGCCACACTGTAGCATAACACCAACACTAATGGCAAAAATAATCACAGTGACAATGACGGCTTGGTTTACGTGCAGAAGGCACTTGTCATCTCCTTGGGAGCCTCCCAGCCTCGGGCTTCATGCTGATGGTGTACTTGGCCCTTGGCCCACAGTACACACTGTCACAGTCACACATTGGTTTCCTCTGAATGGTTGACATTACCATTCCTGTCATAGCGATTATGGACAACTCTTGGTTTCTTCTTACAAAGCACATTTACTGAGGACAAACTGGATGCCAGATTCCATGCAAGGATATAAAGAAGTCCCACATTAAAAAAAAAATACTTTCAAGGAATAGTTTAAGAGGTGGGGAATATAGTTCAGTAGCAATGCTTTTCCCTGGCATGCACAAAGCTCTGGGGGGGGGGGGGAACAAGGGGGATAAAAAGGGAGAGGAAGAGGAGGAGGAAGAGGAGGAGGAAGGAGATAAGCGTGAGCACGAGGGGGAGATAAGCCGTGTGTTATGCAGACAGTTGTGAATGGAAAGCTCCACAATGTCCAGAAAAAAACAGCAGGACACAGTGAGTGCCCAAGTCTGGCTAAAATGTAATGAGCAAATAAAAATCCAGTGATTATACAAAGGGCTACAGTATCTAAGACAGGGAGCAGAATGACTTGTAAAGGAATCAAGGAAGGCTTCCTGGGAGGTGACTAAAAGTTCTTTTCTGTCTTTTCTCTCCCTTATTCCCTTCCTTCCCTTCCTTCCTTCCTTCCTTCCACTCCCTCCCTCCCTCCCTCCTTTCCCTTTCCTTCCTTCCTTCCTTCCTTCCTTCCTTCCTTCCTTCCTTCCTTCCTTCCTTCCTTCCTTCCTTCCTTCCTTTATTTTTGAAGAAAAGATCTCATGTAGTCCAGGCCCTTAACTCACTATGTACTGAGGATGTTCTTGAACCCCAATTCTTCCTGCCTCCACTCCCCACATGCTGGGATCATAATCCTATGCCACTCTGCCTGACTCTAAATTCTGAAGACTGAAAAGGCAGCACCTGATACTGCTTGGACCCTGACACTTGGGTTGGAACATCACCTGCGCATTTGTAAAGTGTTTGATAGATAGCCAAGTATTACATAAACATCCAATAATAAATATGACTGGCTTGGTGCTCCTCAGACCAGCAGGGTAAGAAGCTGAGGGAACGAGGAAGGGCCTTCCAAACAATGTATTGAAGTTTCAGAAGAACGGTTTCCTCAGGAATAGTGGGGGACAGTGAGAGAAAAGGATTAGGAATAATATTTTGAGTTGTCAGAGTAAGAGATTTTTTTAAGATTACTTTTTATTTGCCGATCATTTCAGAAAGTTGCATAGTACTGAGTGTTCTGGTACACCTTCACAGTTTTGCTAAATGGTAACATCTGAAAGGGGCCATTGTGTTCAAAGCCAGACATAGTCAGACATGTCCTGGAAAGCTTGTAGCTGTTGTGGAGGAGGAGAAGCAGGAAGAGGAGGAAGGGAGGAAGAACACACATTCACCAGGAAGAGGGGCTCTCAGCATTATCCCAGTGGGCAAGCTGAAGGATGCAGTCCAGACACCGGGTGGCTGGGATGGCAGAAGTGCATGGGGACTCCTGAACCAGGGGAGCTAGTTATGAATGATCTGGAAGAGAAAGGGACAAGAGTAGGACCAGGGGCAGCCTCTGTTGGAGACAGTGGTTGACCAGCTCTCCATGTCTGTGAACGGGAATTTCTCTGAATAGCTCAGGAGACTGGCAAGCCTGGAATGGGATGGGCAGAAGCTAGGGTTCCTTTCCAGTACCCCACGCCCGTGTTCTGTGTATTATCTAACAGAGGGGCTTCCTGCAGTTGCTCTTGGTAATTGGCAGCTAGACACACTCAGCTGCCTGGCTCTTATCTGGGGATATGGGCCCAGGTGAAGGAGCTTCACCCCGAGCCTTGAGACATTTCATCATTTGTACTGATGGCGCGATGTGGCATCAGACAGACTGGCTTGGAATCTCGGCTCTGCCATTAAGACTGTGTAACCTTGAATGGACATCTTAGTTTCTCTATGCCTCAGTTTCCTACTTTGTAAAAAGAAGAGAGCTAACTCACGGTTACACTGGCCTTGTAAGTGGGACTCAGGGTTCAATCTGTTGACGTATGCAATGAATTAGCACAGTCCCTAGGCCATCGTTAGGTCTTATAATGTTTAAGTCATTCCATTAGTGTACTTAAATTTTCTCCGATTGTTTAATATCACTGTGCTTCTCATTTTATATCTGAGGACGTTGTCTCAATAGGAAGTACGCACAGATTTTATGCTGCCCCTCCCCCAGCATGTCAAATACCTAATACAGTAGTTAGAATAGTTAAGTCAGCGTAGTTTTTTTTGAGACAGAGTCTCATGAATCCAAGGCTGACCTCACCATGTGGGATGTTTCTTGTTTCTAATCCTCCCGTCTCCACCACCCAGGTGCTGGGATTACAGATGTACACCAGGTTTACAGAGTGCCAGAGTTCGGATCCGGGCTTTGTGCATGCTATATAATCACTCTGCTGGGCGACATTCTCAGGCTGGCTTGCATTTCTCTTGACTCCGCCTTTCTTCTTCCCTGTGTTTTCAGTTTGGCTTCCCCACCTAGGCTTATCCTGCCTTGTTATAGGCCAAGTAAACTTTATTATTAACTAATGAGAGCAATACATATCACAGCATACAGAAGGATTATCCCATGGCACAGACCCATAAAAACCTTCCTTCCTCAGGCTCCCAAATACTGAGAGTCCGGGTGTGAGCCGCAATGCCTGGCCTCTTGTGAGTTGTTGCCTCCACATTTTTCTGCACCTCCCTTCCAGGTCTCCTCTCAACAAACTGCCCCCCTTTGTTTTCACATAAGCTACTGTGGATGGCCCCACACATGGATAGCTTCCCTGCCCACGGCACATGAAATTGGAATGTCTTTAGCCTGTCTTGGGCAGGAATCTCTCACTCCATTGAATCCTCTCGATGGCCGGGAGCCTAAGGAAATGAGTGGTGTCTCTGGAACATGAGCCTCCTTCCTGACATCGGAGCTCCTTCCAGTTAGATTAAACTGAGGAGCCTCATCAAAACATCTGGTTACATGTGATGGCATGTTTGGTATGTTTGCTTGCTTGTTTGTTTGAGACAGGGACTGACAAGGCAACCCAGGCCATCCCCAAACTCCCTATGTAGCCCAGGGCAACCTTGAACCAGCGATCCTCCTGCCTCAGTCTCCTGAGTGCTGGAATTATAGGCAACATCACTGCTGGGATGCTGTTTGGAGCATAGGAGGTAACACAGATATTTCCCAGAGCTTTAGGAGCACCCTTTCCCAGGTGTTCCGCTTGTGCTGACTGTTTGGTTTCTGCTGCCTCTGAGCTCAATTTCTAGAACTCTGAGGCCCCTACCAGGCAGTCTGACCAGGTCAAGGGATCAAGAGCTATTTTTTTTTTGAGGGGGGAACCTGACCTAGCACAAGGGAAGAGAAATTCTCTCCAAGTTTATGTTAGCAGAGCTGCCTACCCAGCATGCCAGGCCTTAACGATAGAGCTGAGAGGAGAGGAGAGAGCGTGGGGAGGGAGAACCTAGGATCCTAGAAGCAGGCAGCTGCACTTTAGACACACATTGGCTACAGTTTGTAGCATTTTTCTAGCCTTGCAATCACTGCATACCGTTGGGACCTGCAGAAACCCTGCAGAGCTGACATCTTTATCCCCATTACTCAGCTGATAAAATTGAGGTTCCGAGAGGTGAAAATTGAGGTTAGAAGAAGTGACATGATTGTCCCAACATAGCACAGTTAGCTGCTGATCAAGGAGTGGAGCTTAGGCCTGCTGCACTTCCAGCCCAGGGTTCCCCTGGATAGCTCCACACGAGCCAAGCTTCCAGAGTAAGACTGTATCTGGGGGAGAATACAGAGGAGGGCAAAGCTCACAGGTGGTCCGCGCTGCAGAGTTAACCAGTTTCTCAGTCCCTGGAGGAGAGCTGGCCTGGTGAGGCCAGTTGGGGACTGCAGAGAATGAGGAATCGATCCACCATTCCATGTGAGAATGGATTGCAGCCCCAGCCTGCGTGTGTCAATGGATCTGATTAGCACTTGCGTGAGTCTCCATCTATCGATTGGCAGGTGAGAATCATTCTGGGACCAGCAGGGAGTCAGTCCTCTCTGTCCCCTTTCCCATCAGTTTTACTCCCTTTGCAGAGGCATCTTCCTCCCCCCTCACTACATCCCTGCAACCTGGAGGTCTCTAGGTTCCTCCAGCTCCCAGATCTCTAGGGAGTCAGGGCTCCTCTGGATGCTACTGACCAAGGAGGGGCACATGGCTGGCAGGCATCTCATCCAGCCACTCCAGGTTCAGCCCTTAAGAGAGCCCATGAGAATGGATAGGAGCATTCACCTTGGAGCCTAAACCACACAAAGGAAAAATCAAAGACTCTGCAAACATGTGTACCATGTAACCTTGGGCAAATCATCTGCCCTACAAGCACCTGTTCCTCAATGTGCAAAAAATAAAATTTAGCATCCTCCCCGTACTGTCTGTGTTGAAGTATGTGTAAAAGTCCCTTTCAGTCCCTGGCACATGTGACCTAACATGTTAGATGGGAATCGATTCTCCCACTCTCCTGAGGATGTGGGCTCACTCTGGGTAACCCTCTCTAGTTGACCTCATTTCTGCTTCTATTCTCTTCATTTGAATGCCATTCATAAGTGGCAGACTGCTGGCTCCACTGACTATTGGCTCCACATTTGGAGGGACCTGGAGCGGCTCTGCCTTCAAGGAATGTCAACCCATTCTATTGGGTTTTCTTTGGGGGCATTGAATTGTCAAGTAAGGAAAGAAGAAAGGTTCAGCTTTGTCATAGCCTAAGACCCAGAGGTCTTATCCAAAGGTAGCCATGTGCTATCTGGAGGGGGTGTTTTAGGCATCTTTCTGCCTGCTAGGCTGGGACCAGCAGGGAGCCTGTGGCCAGAGGTGTGGTCTCTTTCATTACCCCCAACTGTAGGAAGTCCATGTGACAGGAGTTCTTTATGTTTCCTTCCCTGTCCTTTCAAGGCTGGAGCTCTGCCCAGCTCACAGTAACTGGGCTCCTTTGCCTTGATAGTGCCAGACTTCTCCCCTGGGGCCTGCTGGATTTGTCTACCGAAGGCTGGCCCTCAGACCATATGTCACAAGAGCTTGTCCTTGGCCTTGCCTGAGTTGGGCTCTGTGGGACCATTAAAGTCACTGATGGCACAGCAAGAGGAGAGCATGTCCTACAGTGGCAACTGAGAGCTGTGCTCAGAACCATGGACAGATGCTAAAGTTCCGGGATGAGTGGGGTCCTAACTGCGTAGGAACATAAATCGGACCTCACAATCGGCAGCACCATGGACAGACATCGCCAGCTGCCTTTGCCTGGAAGAGGAGTCTTGGAAGAGCATGCGTTGTCAACATTCTTCCCTCAGCAGTTAAAAACACTTGCTGCTCTCAAATGGGGAATAGGAGTTCAGTTCCCAGGGCTGTTCACAGCAGCCTCAGCTCTCTGATATAGGGACATTTTATTTGTGTTTTAATAAATAAAGCTTGCCTAGAGATCAGAGTGCAAAGCTAGCCACATTAGTCAGCCATACAGGCCAGGCAGTGGTGGCACATACCTTTAATCCCAGTAGCCACATTAGTTAACCATAGCGGCTGGGTGGTGGTGGTGCACACCTTTAACCCCAGCACTAGAGAGGAATATAAGGCGGGATGAGACAGGAACTCACTCTCTTTCAGTCTGAAGATTTCGTAGAGGTGGGACCTCTCTAGTGGTTGGCTGCTTTGCTTCTCTGATCTTTCAGCTTGAATCCCAATATCTGTCTCTGGGTTTTTACTAGTCATGCTACACTCTGACATCCAACATCCTCTTGGGAATGACCTCCTGGAAAACTCCATGTAACCCGTGCATGCAAAAAATATGTGTATTTGGGAGGCAGAGGAAGGGGGATCTCTGTAAGTTCAAGGCTAGAGTGATTTACATAGTAAGTTCCAGGACAACCAGAACTACATAGTGAGACCTTGTCTTAAAATAAAGAAAGGAATACATGTATATACACACATGCACATATGCATGCTCTCACACACAATACATCTTTTAAAAAATTTTAGCAAGATGGGGTGGTACTCACCTTTAATCCCAGCACTCGGGAGGCTGAGGTAGAGACATCTCTGTGAGTTCAAGGCCAGTCTGGTCTACATATCGGGTTCTAGATCAGCCAAAACTACATAGTAAGACCTTATCTTAAAAATAAAGAAAAAGATTTTTAGAAACAAAAATGGGCTGGTGAATTGGCTCAGCATGTAGGAGCACTTGGCGGTGCAAGCCTGGTGACCTGAGTTTGCTCCTAGGAAGCAATATAAGAAAGCCAGATGTGGAGGCACGTATCTCCAATCTCAGCAGTCCTATGAGAAACAGGAAATAGAGACAGGGGACTCACTCAGAACCTCACAGGCCAGAGGTCCTAGAGTACACAGCTTGGCACCATCAAGAGAGACAGTCCCTGGGAGATGGAAAGAACTGATTGCCAAAAGATGTCCTCTGAACTCCAAATGCACATGCATGCCGTATATGACAATAAATAAAATAAAGTTTAAAGAAACAAAGAGAGATGGAAATCTATTTCAAACTAACCAAAGCTTTGCTTGGGCCAGTGGAGGCACTGAATGTCACGATTTGTTACATTAAATAGTGTGAGGTTAAAAGTGCATTTTCCTTTATTATTTTATTTTATTTTGAGATGGAGTGTCTTCCATATTTATGGCTGGCTATCCTGGAACTCACTATGTAAGCCAGGCTAGCCTTGAACTCACAAAGATCTGCCTGCCTTTGCCTTCCGAGTGCTGGGATTAAACACACATACCACCATACCCAGCACTCCACAGAAATGGGATTATTTAAGTATCTATTTCTTCCTAAGTGAGCTTGAGTCAGTAAAGAAACTTCTTTGTATTCAAGTTTTCCAGTACATGACACAAGCTTCGTCTCAGTTTGCCCTTTCAATTATTATTTTTTTCTTGAGACAGAGTCTCATGAAGCCCAGGCTGGACTTGAACTTGTTAGATAACCCAGGATAGCCTCGAACTTCTGATCCTTCTGCTTCCACCTCTACCAACTTTGCTATACCCCCTAGCTTTTTTATCCTTCTGATGCTTATCAGTATTGTATTGATAACTGCTCCCTGGTTCCTGCTATTAATTTTGGTAACTTGTATCAGCCTGATCAGAAGTAAATTTAATTAAACTGCACATGTTTTCCCTACTTCTGCCTCCACCTTCCAGCTTAGAACATTGTCGCTGCATTGTGGCAGCTTCCCAACAGGCTTCCAGGCTCTGTGTTCCCACCACGGTACATTCTGCACATTGCTGCCAAAGGAAGCTTCTTACTTAAAAAGGACTGTTAGTGGCTCCCCATCTCTTCTGAATAATTTCCAGCCCCCTCCACTTTCCTTTAATGCCCACCCCCACCATCTAACAAGTAGTCATGGCTCCCGGAATCGTTGCCAACTCCTCCCTGGAACAGAATTACCTCCTTTCCAGCTACGCTGGTCCACTTTTCATTTACATTCAACCCAAAGGATTACTTTTAACTCTGTGCTTCTAAAACTCCAACTTTGGTGAAATAAGAATACCTGATTTGGAGATGGGTCAAGACTGGAAAGGATGGTCTGCTGGCTAGTTTTATGTCAACTTGACCCCAGCTAGACTCATCTGGGGAGAGGGACTCACAATTGAGAAAACGCCTCCATAGCTTTACCTGTAGGCAAGTCTTTAGTGCATTCTCTTGATTGACTGATGTGGGTGAGCCCAGCTCAGTGGAGCCTGGTTTTGAAATGGTTTTGAGGCCAAGTGGTGGTGACACACTCTTTAATCCCAGCACTCGGGAGGCAGAGGCAGGCGGATCTCTGAGAGTTCGAGGCCAGCTAGGGCTACATAGAGAAACCCTGTTTCAAAGACAAACAAAACCAAGCAAGCAAGTAGCCTGAAAAGGCCATGGGGATCTAGCCAGTAACAGCGTTCCTCTGCAGCTTCTGCTTCAGTGCCTGCCTCAGGGCTCCTGCCTTGAGTTTCCTTCACACTGAACTACAAATCTAACGCGAAAGAAACCATTTTCTCCCCAAGTTGCTTTTGGTGATAGTGCTTTAGCACAAAAGTAGGAGCCCTCAAACAGAAGACAGATGGTAACTATAGACTGTATTGCTCAGCATTTCATCTGTAAAATGGGAAAAAGCAGTGGTTCTCAACCTTCCTAAGGCTGCTGCCCTTTAATACAGCTCCTCATGTTATTTTTATTGCTACTTCATAACTGTAATTTTTCTCTAAGTTGATTCTCTAGGTTGATTTTCTGGTCTGGGTCTTCTTTTCTAGATTCTATGCATATTTTTCTTCTTGGTTTAGTCTTTCATTTTGACAGAGCACATCCTTATTCTCAGCCTTTTCGTTAATATCAAGAATAGGGGTAAGAGGTTCAGTGGATTAATAACACTTGCTGCCCATGCAGAGGATCTAGGCTTGACTCCTTCCTTCTTTTCTTCCTTCCTTTCTTTTTTTCTTTTTTCTTTTTTTTGGTGTGTTTTTTGAGACAGGGTTTCTCTGTGTAGCTTTGGAGCCTGTCCAGGAATTTACTCTATAGACCCGGCTGGCCTCGAACTCACATAGATCTATCTGCCTCTGCTTCCTGAGTGCTGGGATTAAAGGCATGTGCCACCACCACCTGGCCTAGGCTTGATTCCAGTTTCAGAGTATCCGTCACCATCTTCTCATCTCTTCAGGCACTGCACACACATGATGCACATATCCATGCAGGCATATACATATGTGCACTAAAAATATTTTTAAAAGAATAACACAGTGGGGGTTGGTAAGATGGCTCAGGGTTAAAGACACTTGCTTCCAAGTCTGACAAAATGAGTTTGATCACGGGACCCGTATGGTAGAAAGAGAGACATGACTTCTGCAAGCTGCATCCTGACTTCCACATATGTGTGGTGGTGCATATACACATGTGTGTGCATGCTCGCATGCGCATGTGCACACACACTACAAAATGACAATGGCATACATCCTTTGCCTACTTCCTGAGAAAGAACTCATGAAGAGAAATCCCTCCAGAAAAGTCTTTAGTGTTCTACTTTTGTAATTGGTTTATAATTTGGGAATTCCTTCAAAGTCTGAAGGCATTGCTGCAGTACAACTGTTGAGAAATCTGTTGCTTTTTCTGGTTCACCATTTTTCAATGTGTGTCTCCTACCTTTTCGGGCAGGAGGCTTTTACCATCTTATTTCCGTCTTTTTCCATCTAAAAAGTCTTGCTAGTGAGACTTAGTGGGACCCATTTTCACTCATCTATGTCAACCCATGGCTTTGGTTTGTGCACTGGTATCTTACGTCTGTCCCCTATGAGGTAGACATAGCTCCTATTTCTTCTGTTGTTTCTATGATGACCACTTCATTGTCTCTAATCTCCTTCTCAGTATCTAAAAGGGTTTTCTCTGTAGCTTTTTTCCCAGAAGCTCCAGGGGAACGCTCATAAGTCTCACCCAAGAGGGCATATTTTAAAATGTATATTTGTAGTAGCATTTCACTTATATTTTAATAAATAAAACTTGCCTGAGTATCAGAAAAGTAAAACAGCCACACTGGCCAATGTTATAGATCAGGCAACAATAACACACACCTTGCCACACTAGCTTGCCATAGAAACTACCAGGTGGTAGCGGTGCCCACCCTTAATCCCCGAACTAGAAATGATTATAAAACAGGAGGAGACAGCTCTCAGACTCAGTCTCATTCTGAGATTCCTGGAGGCAGGATCGCCATTTCAGACTGTGGTCGAAGTAAGAGTTAGTGACTGGCTGCTTTGCTTTTTCTGGTGTTCAGGTCGAACCCCAATTTCTCTCTCTGAGTTTTTATTTATTGTGCTTCATATATCTGTGCACCCCATGTGTGCCTGTGTTCTCAGAGGTCCGAAGGAGGCATTGGATCACTTGGGACAGGAGCTGCCATGCCTGGCATTCTAATGCCCTCACCTTCTGTGGTGTTTACAGTGTCTGATCTTTCTCTAGTCCCGGGTCTCCAGTTGGCTGCCTTCTCTTTGACATCCCTGGTCTGCAGCTATCTCAGTTTTCTCAACCTCTGCATCCACTTGACATCTCCCAAAAAAGAAATCTTCTCATTGTTATTATTAGATTACAAGGTTTGTTGGGAGGGCGGGCATACATGTGTTTATTCCACCTGTCATAGTTAACCATATTTTTAAGAACACACTCTAATTACCCCACTGTACTGCCTCTCAAATGAGACAGTGCGTCAAGGATCCTTCGGTCTAATGAGTATGAAATGAGATCACACATGTGAATATATTTTGCAAATAGGAGTCAATGTAAATTCCTCTGCCAAAACACCTCCCTTCCTCCCCTCTGTTCGCTGACTTCTTCTGTCTCCAAGGTACAGCTCAAGCTTACTTCCTCCTGGGGGCAGTCTCCGAAGATCCAGCTCACAGGTTTGCCCCTGAGCTCTGAATTACTGAATGAGCTTCTCTTTGGCCCGTCCTTAGCCTTAAGCAGTGCTGCTTTCTTCTGTAGTAGTCACAAAGCTGAAATTTAGAATCCACTGTGGGTCTTTGGACACATGCCTGCATGGGTGTGAACGCACGAGACACACACACACACACACACACACACACACACACACACACGCACAGAGTCTTCCCTCTTCCTACAGGAGACATGGGCTTATCTAAATAAAGATGAAGTTTAGGAGTGCATAGGAGTTTTGTGTGTGTTTGTGTGTTTGTTTGTTTGCTTGGTTGGGAGGTGTGTGGAGTTTGAGACAGAGTCTTTTTTTTTTTTTTTTTCATGGTCCTGTAGTCAATTTTATTTTATTTTTTTCTTTTTTTCTTTCTTTCTTTCTTTATTAAATATTTCTGTCTCTTCCCCACCTCCGCCTCCCCTTTCCCTCCCCCTCCCCCAATCCATTCCCCCTCCCTCGTCAGCCCAAAGAGCAATCAGGGCTCTCCGTCCCGTGGGAAGTCCAAGGAAAACCCTCCTCCGTCCAGGTCTCGTAAGGTGAGCATCCAAACAACCTAGGCTCCCACAAAGCCACTACATGCAGTAGGATCAAAAACCCATTGCCATTGTTCTTGATGTCTCAGTAGTCCTCATTGTCCGCTATGTTCAGTGAGACCGGTTTTAACCCAGGCTTTTTCAGACCCAGGTCAGCTGGCCTTGGTGAGTTCCCGATAGAGCATCTCCATTGTCTCAGTGTGTGGGTGCACCCCTCGCGGTCCTGAGTTCCTTGCTCATGTTCGCTCTCCTTCTGCTCCTGATTTGGACCTTGAGATTTCAGTCCAGTGCTCCAATGTGGGTCTCTGTCTCTGTCTCCTTTCATCGCCTGATGAAGGTTAATATTCAGGAGGATGCCTATATGTTTTTCTTTGGGTTCTCCTTCTTATTTAGCTTCTCTAAGAACCCGAATTATAGGCTCAATGTCCTGTATTTATGGCTAGAAACCAAGAGTCTTATTGTGTAACCCTAACTGGCCCAGAGCTCACTACATAGACCAGGCAGACCTTGAGTTCACTGAGATCCACCTGCTTCTGCCTCCCAAGTGTTGAGAATAAAGCCATATATCACCACACCAAGCCAAGGGTGAGGTTTTTGTTTGGTTTCTTTCTTTTTTTTTTTTTTTTTTCAAGACAGGGTCTCACTCTGTAGACCAGACTGTCCTCAAACTGAGAGAGATCCGTCTGCCTCCGCCTCAAGCGCTGGGAATAAAGATGTGCGCCACCACACCCACCTCAGAGATGATTTTAAAGCACTGTGTAGCTTCTGTGGCCCTGAAGTCTAACCTGCAGCCGTGGCCCTCAGACAGAGCCCACCTTTTCCCTCTCGCATCTTCTCTCCCAGGCCTCTCCTCTGGAGAGTGGGGCTGTGGCTGTACCAGCACCTGTGCTAATATTCAGAGGCTTCACCCTTTTACTATTATTGTTCATTGAAAACCTTTTATTTCCGCATGTAGGATGTGTGCGTATGCATGCATTTATGTGTGAGAGTAGCGGTGCACTCTTGCTAAGCATGCTGCAGAGGTCGGAAGGCACACACACACATACACACACACACACACACACACACACACACACACACACGTTAGTCCTGGACTCCGAACCTTGTTGGCGATCAGGGTCTCTTTTCCGTTGCTTGTTATTCAGTATGCAAAGCCAGCTGACTGGCAAACTTCCAAAAAGTTGCCTTAGGAATACTACAGATGTGTGCTATTGCACCCCGGCTTTTATACGGGCTGGAGAGATGGCTCAGTGATTAGAAGCACTTGCTGCTCTTGCAAAGGACCTGAGTTCTCTTGTCCAGTTCCCAGCACCCATGCTAGGCTGTTCACAACTGCCTGTAACTCCAACTCCAGTTTACACAACACACACACAAATAATTTTTAAAAAGTAATAAAAATCTTTTACTAAAAGTATTTTCTGCTTCTGTTTACTTTAATTACATTTATAACTTATGTTCTATTGTTTCTACCAGAACTGCCTGATCCCACAATGCTTGACTGGACGCTGATCCCCCGACGCAGATCTTGGCATTCTTTTCCACAGGCCCAGGACCCTTCCTTGTCCATACTGAAGGCCCTGGCAGAGTAGAATAATGAGTGGATGATAATATAGCCCGTTCACAAGCATGTCACTTCTTTTCTGGACTCCTTCCCACCCTTCCCTCTAATTTGGGGCCAGAGGTACCCGACCACTGCTTGCTAGCCTAGACTCAAGTGGAGAACTCTCCAGGAGGCCCAGCGCCGTCCCAGCCCACACTGTCTAGTAGGGGATGGCCAGGTGGCCCGCGAGCAGCAAGCAGCGAGCAGCGTCTTTCTCTTTCGTCTGCCCTTCCCTCCCCCCCCCACCCCACCCCCACCTTTCTCTTCTTTTTTAAAAGTCTAATTCTGAGCAGCCGGCTCCGTTCGGCCTGACTGGTTTGTTACGGCTTATAATCTGCACTAGGATTAATTACCTAATTACTGACAAACGTCCGCTGGCAAGATTCCGCTCCAGCTTGTCAGCTTGAAGTGTTTAATTATTTTAATCATTTACTTTCATCTTCAAAATTTATGCTGCCAAGGGAGTTGCAGGGCATCTTTTAATTATGATTTGGGCTTCTGCTGGGCTGTGTTCTGTTCCTGGGGAGAGGGGACATTAGTTTTTACCATCCCGAAAAGCCTGAACACCCTTCGACTCCCAGAGTCTGGCTCCCTGTTCCAGAGGTGGGAGGTAGGAGGATCTTAGGTCACCCCTCATCACCATCACCGTGCCTGAATCCTCAGAACGTGATGTGTGTGGGCGTGTGATGGGGGATTTGTACCTTGGACTACTTATGATGTGCTAGACTACACGGTGCGTGTTTGTGACGAACAGTGTTGACATTTGTGAACATAAAGAATATTAAAACCCCTGATAACTGTGCCGAGCATCCTAGTGCCATAACAGGGAGAAGTAAGGAAGGGTTCGTTTCATTTATTTTCATGATATAATTTATTTTCAAACATTAAAATCGCCATATGTTAATTACATATAATAATAGAGTCAATTGCTGATTTTTTTTCTTTTGAGATGGGGATTCACCGTGTAGCCGTGGACATCCTGGAACTAGCTCTGTAGACCAGGCTGTCCTCGAACTGACAGAGATCGCTTGCCTCTGCCTCCCAAGTGCTGGGATTAAAGGCGTGCTAATGTGGTGCCTACTGCTGAAGTGTTTGAGATTTCTGAACACATTTTAAATAAGGATTTCTTTGCTGGGAGCTGGAGAGATGGCTCTGTGATTGTGAGCATGTACTGATCTTGCAGAGGACCCAAGTTCGATGCCCAGCACCCACACTGGGTGGCTCACAATCACCTGTAACTGCAGCTTCAGGGGATGTGATGCCTCTGACTTTCTCAAGCAGCTGCAGTCAAATGCACAAACTCACACACAGACATACAATTTTTTTAAAATTTTAAAAGGGACAAGCTTAACAGTTAAGAGCACTGACTGCTCTTCCAGAGAATACGGGGTTCAATTACCACCACCCACATGGCAGTTCACAACTGTTTGTAACTCTAGTTCTGGGGGATGCAACACCCTCACACAGAAATACATGCAGGCAAAATACCAATGTTCACAAAATAAAAATAAGTAATTAAAAAATTAGAACTGGGTGGTATATGTGTTTAATCCCAGGATTTGGGAGACAGAAGCAGGTAGATCTCTGAGTCTGAGGTCAGCCTGGTCTACAGAGTGAGGTCCAGGACAGCCAGGGATACACAGAGAAACCCTGTCTTAAAAAAGAAAAGGCAAACATACAAACTGTGGTGGTTTGAAAGAAGATGGTCCCTCTAAAGAGTAGCACTATTAGGAGGTGTGACCTTGTTGGAGGAAGTGTGACACTGTGGAGGCGGGCTTTGAGGTCTCATCTATGCTCAAACCATGCCCAGTGTCTCAGACCACTTCCTGTTGCCTGCGGGGATCAAGATGTAGCTCCTTCTCCACTCTCAGCTCTTCTCTAGCACCATGTCTGTTTGCATGTCGCTGTGTCCCACCATGATGATACTGGACTAAACCCCTGAAACTGTAAGCCACCCAATTAAATGTTTTGTTTTGTTTTTTAATAAATGTTGCTGTGGCCTGCTAGGCAGTAGTGGTGAACAAAACAAAACAAAACCAAAAAAAAAAAAAAAAAAAAAAGAGTTGTCATGCTGTTGTGTCTCAGCAATAAAAACCCTACCTTAGACATAAACAAACAAAAAACCCTAGCAACAACAACAACAAAACAAACTTCTTTGCCCATTTATTATGGTTATTTTATTATGATTATTAAATAATAGAATGAAAAATTAAGGTAAGAGCAAGACAGTTTTCTGTTCTGAAAAGAAGACATATTGAGGGCTGGCCAAATGGCTCAGCTGGTGGAAGCACTTGCCAAGCAAGCCTGACCACCTGAGGGTATTCCTGGAGCTCAATAGTGGAAGGAGAGAACCAACTCTGAAAGTTGTCTACATCTCTGCAAACTTGCCTGTATACACACACATGCACACACACACACACACACACACACACACACACACACACACCAAACAAGAGCAGGAGGAGGAGATTTCTAACCCCTCTGACCTCACAATGTTATCTTACCTAGAGATAGGCTCATCACGGAGGCAATCTAGTTAAAATGAGATCATTTGAGTGGAACTTAATCCAATATGACTGATGTCCTTATAAAAAGGTGAACTTTGGACACACATGGAAAAACTTTTTCCCATATGGAAAAAGGAGAGAAAGAGAGGGAAAGAGAGGGAGAGGGAGAGAGAGAGAGAGAGAGAGAGAGAGAGAGAGAGAGAGAGAGAGAGAGAGAGAGAGTGTGGAGTTATGTATCTATAAGCCAAAGAACACTAAAGATTAGTGACAAACCACCAGAGGCCCCAGGAAAGGCACAAAAGCAAAGGCCACCCCCCAAAGGACCTCTTCCCATATCCATCTAGACGTCTAGATTCTAAACATGTGACAACAAATTCTTGTCCCTTCAGCCTCCCTGCTTGTGGGGTCTTGCACAAGCACCAAACTGGCTCCATCCCCTAAGGGAGTTCAGGTTGTTCCTGTGGAATCTGTGTCCCTGCACTGACAGCAGGCAGCCTCTGCGGGAGCCTTGATGTGGGAGCCACTGAGGGCTGCCCCAGCCCCAGGCTGGGAGTGACAGAGGTGACAGCTCAGTGCTGGGAGACCAAGGAAGAAGAAAGATCAATTTAATGAGCTCAGCAAGGCCATTAATGAGGCATTAAACATCCAGGGGCTTCTAGCGTGGCCTGCATCAGGGCAAGACAAGCTGAGGGTGGCTCAGCTAGGTGCTGGGAATGTGCGCCTCTCCCCACCGCCTCTCCCGGCCTTTGCGCTGCCACGTGAACAGCTTGCTCACGTCTCTGAGAAAGCATAGACTCCTGCCTGAATTCTACAAAACCTTCTTTGTCTGGGACCTGGGCTGCTTCCTGTTAGAAACCCCTGCAGCTCTCTTTCCACCTCCTCTGAGACCCCATCCCTCAGGTCAGAGTTCAAAAGCCCTGCTCAAAGGTCAGCTTCCTCCCTTATGGCCGCTGGTTCACTCTGTCAGTCATGGGGTGAGGTGTCTATGCAGAGTCCAGAACCTCTGTCGGTCTTGGTTTCTATAGCTAAGCTTATGATGATGTGTGATGTCATGGCCAGTCATAGCCCAGTGTGGGTCTGTGGGTGTGGGGACTGACTGGCACGGAAGTAGTGCCCAGTGTGAGGCAAAGTTAGGCACAGAGACTGAATTAGGAAGGATCTCACTATACAGCCCTGACTGGCTTGGAATTCCCTAAGTAGACCAGGCTAATCTTGAACTCACAGAGATTCCACCTACCCCTGCCTTCCAAGTGCTGGGATCAGAGATTTTGTCTGGTAGTTTCCCTGTTATTAGGAGACACCTGAGAAGAGTTGGGGCAGAGGGGGGTGTGGGTTGGGCACTTGCATGACTTGCCTGCCCACCCGCCCTCCTGTCTGCCTCCCTCTCCTCCTTCTTTCTTACTAACTCAGTCTCCATCTGTATCGACAAAAGGTTCTTTATGGCCCCCTGTAACAAGCCTTTCTCTGTCTAGCCAGCCAGCTCCCAAATAACAACACAGAGACGTATTATTAATTATGGAAGTTTAGCCTTTAGCTTAGGCTTGTCCCACTAGCTCTTATAACTTTAATTAAACTGCTTTTATTGTGCCTACATCATGAGCCCCCCCCCCCCAGAGTCCACCAGGAGTCCGAGTTTGTGTGCAAAAGCAAAGAGCCTTTATTGCAGATTCGAACTTGGACTTTCTGTCTGTTCAGAAACAGTAGTTGGATCAGGGAGAGCCCCAAGCTCAGTTGTGGCAGGGATTTTAAGGATTAAAGGATGGGGTGGGTTAGGGGAATTCTGGATTCAGATGGGGGTTGAGCTCATGATTGGGTAGGAGTGGGCAGCAGGAGTTGTGTCAAAGAGGGATTGGTGCTGGCATTTCTGTAAGGAAATTGGCAACCTCTACACAAGTTAGGTAAGCTATTCTTAGTGTTCTGGAGCATCTAGCACTTGTTTGTCTCAATTCTGATTGGTCCCCACGGGGTACAGTGTGTGTGGGTTTTTTTTTTTTTTTTTTTTTTTTTTTGGTTCTTGTAAGGGTGAGGCCTAGCCCCAGTATTATTAGCCTGCAGCCTGTCATGGCTGCACTGATGCTAAGTTAGGCCTCTTCACTTTTATTAATCTACGTTTTGCCATGAGGCTTTTTATCTTTCTTTCATTCTGTATGTCTGACTCCTTCCTTGTCTCATTGGCATCTCCTCTGCACCTCGAATATCTCCTCCTTCATCCTCTCTCTGTACCTGGAAGTTCCACTTATACCTCCTGCCTAACTATTGGCCATTCAGCTTTTTATTAAACCAATCACAGCAATATGGGTGATACAAATATCCCACAACAATCGTCTCCCCTTTTGAAAAAGGTTTTCCTTTAACCCAGGCTGGCTTCAAACTCCCCATGGAGCTGAGGATGACTTTGAACTTCTAATCCTCCTGCCTCTATCTTGGTGCTGATGAGATAACAGGTTTGTACCACCATGCCCTGTTCATGCAGTGCTGAGAATTGAATCCAGGTCCTCTGCAAGAGCAGTAAGTGTGCTTGATGGTGGTGGCATACGCCTTTAATGGAGGAGGCAGAAGCAGGCAGATCTCTGAGATCAAGGCCAGCCTGATCTACAAAGTGAATTCCAGGACAGCCAGGACTACCCAGAGAAACCCTGTCTCAAAAACAAAACAAAACAAAACAAAAAAAAAACAAAAAGAGCAGCAAGTATTCTGAACCCTTGGGCCGTCTCTCCAGCTCTGCCTGCCTCCTTCTTTACAGAGAATACACTCAGGTTAGGTGTATTCCTTGTGATTTCCTAAACCGCCACCACTGACAGCTGCCCACCCACATTTGCTCTCCTTCCCATCCTCCAGTTCCTGTCTCAGAGGTGTCCAGGGCCAACCGCTCACTGGTGCTTACACCCCGCAGCTCCCACCTCTTCTGGAAGCCTGCCCTACCAACTAGACTTCTCCACCATCTTTCCCTTGTTTTTAGACTCCTGCTCTCTGATAGAGCCTTCCCTTCATGTACAAATATGGTCAAATCTCTTCCATTCAAAAGGTGCAATCTCCCAGGCAACACTTCCTTCCCTCATGCTCTCTCCTTCCATTCGTTGCCAATCGCCCTGAGTCCCCTCCTATGGGGTTCCCCTCTGTATGCTGTGAATACCATTGGTGAATAAAGAAATTGCCTTGGCCTGCTGATAGGGCAGAACTTAGGTAGGCAGGGAAAACTAAACTGAATACTGGGAGAAAGAAGGAGGAATTAGAGAGAAGCCATGTAGTCCTACCAGAGACAGATGTCAGAACCTTGCCAGTAGGTCATGAGCCTTGTGGTAAACTATAAAATAATGGAAATGGGTTAAATTAAGATGTAAAAGCTAGCCAATAAGAAGTTAGAGCTAATAGGCCAAGCAGTGATTTAAATAATATAGTTTCTGTGTGATTATTTTGGCTCTGAGCTGCCGGGCAGCTGAGAAACAAAACAAGCGGCCTCCGCCAACACCCTCACCCTTCTCCCCTCTTCTCCACTTCCCAAGTTATTCAACATGTCCCTTGCCTACCCCACAACACCCACAACAACTCATCAAGGGCACCAGCTATACATTTTGGAACAGAACACTTAGCCTGCAGAGGGATGCCCAGCAGTATTGGCTGCTCCTGACCATACCCTTCTTGAAAGTCGACCATGATGGCTCCTTTATCTTCTTCTCTCTTGACAAGTACCAACTCTTGGTTTCCTCTCGACTTTCTGGTCACCTCAAAGTATATAAGGGGTGAGTGCTGGAGACTGAAGCAGGGCCTCACAGGCTAGGCAAGCCCCTACCACTCAACTATATACCCAACCCTCTCACCATCTCTCTTTCTTATTACATTTGTTTATTTATTTAATGGAAGGGAGGCACAAACACGCCATAGCATACACAGGGAGCTCAGAGGACAACTTTCAGGAATCAGGTTCCTCCTTCCATTGTGTGGGCCCTGGGTATCAAATCCATGTTGTCAGACTTGTCATCAAGTACCTTTACCCACGGAGCCAGCTCTTGGGTCCCCTCCCCACCGCTTAGTGCCCTTTTCTTCCTTTGTCCTCCACTTAGACTTCCCACACCTCATCAATATTAATTGTGGAGCTTCACAATTCTCTTCTCTAAATGAAGAGAACCCTCCTTCTCTTCTTTACAACTGAGAATCTCGCTTTGACCTGAATTTAAACAGCTCCCTCCTACCTGGCCCTTTTCTCACTCACTATATGCATCTCATTTAAAATACCTTCAAAATATAAATAAGGCCAGGCGTGGTGGCACAAGTTGGCAACAGGAGAGCCCGGGAGCCCAGGGCCAGTTTGGGCTACAAAGCAACTGTAAGACCAACCAAGTCTACCCTAGGTATTTGAACCTGATACTATCTGCAGGGCACCCTCCTCTACCCTCATTCTGTCCATATACAATTCCTTTTGTCCTTCAGGTCTGAAGTCAGCCTTCTCCCCGTTAAAACCTTGACCCCAACTATCATCTGTTAACCCATTTCTCTGTGTACTTAGTGAGGGAAATTGAATGTAACTTTGAAAGCTTCCAAGAGAATGCTTCTCCCACCCAGATACTTCGTAGCGAAGGGAAGAAACCAGAGGAAGAAGACTGTGTGGTCCTGGAGGTTTAAAGGTTTGAAGCTCAGAGGCAAAGGTGCTGAGAAAACAAGGGTTCACAGGACAGAGTGCTGTGGTTTAAAAAAGGAAGTTAGGGGCTCAGGGAGTAAAGCAGCTTGCAGTGCGATGGTTCAACTTCAGTTTCGTCTCAGGGAACCACACAGCATAAGGAGAGCACTAATGCCTCAAAGTTGACCTCCGACCTCTATATGGGTGCTGCGGCATGCCCATGCCCACACCCATGCACACACATAATAAATGAATTTAAAAAGGAAGAGAAAAGCAGGTTACTAGTAAAAACTGTGGGAAGTCTATCGTGGTGTGTGTGTGTGTGTGTGTGTGTGTGTGTGTGTGTGTGTGGCTTATGAGGCAATGAGGATGACCTTGAACTCCTGCTTCTATGGTCTGTGAATTGGGATTATGGAGTACTCTACCACACCTGGTTCCTGAAGTGCTGGAGAGCAAACCTAGGCAAACACTACCAGCTGAGCTACATCCCTGGCCCTCCTGTGACCATCTTGCTGTCTTTAGTACTGAGAGTTAAACGCGGGGCCTTGAGCATGCGGGGCAAACTACATATCAACTATGTTACATCGCTAGCCTCTCTTGTACGCTTTAACTAAACCCTCTTCACGGGCCAGAAAGAACTTGGAGAGCATCTAGTAGGGAAGCCCCAAAGGACAGAAAAACTGACTGAACCATGAAGTCATACTCAGTGCTACCATGCGCCCTGAGTCAGTTGTGCTGTGCACGTTCCTGACCACAGTCCTGGGACGAGGTAAGAGGTCCTAGCCCCACTTTGCAGATGGGAAAACTTCAGAAAGCTGAGTGATTTCCTAATGGCTCACAGTAAATGACTGGACAGAGTCTAATGTGCCAGGGTGCCAGGGAGCCCATAGGTAGGTCCTACATTTAATGTCCCCATGGCACCCATCCTCTGTGTGCTGACAGCTTGACGACTTACACAGCAGCTGGCTTGCTCGGAGGAGATCTCCATTAATTAAAGCAGCTCAAAGGGAGAGCAGCCTGATCCGTGTTGTTGGGTAATTAATGCAGAAGAGGGCCCAGGTGCCCAGGATGCTCAAGAGTTACCTGGCAGAACCAGGCTCCACTCATTCCCCCAGCCCACAGCGACTGCTCTGTTTCTCTAGCCACAAGCTGCTGCCATCTGATGACCTCCATGGATGGAGAGGACAAGTGGTCCTCTGGGCCAGATCCTGGATCACCCCTCTGGTTCCCTCAGCCTCTTTGAACTGCTCATCGTTCCTGGGAGGTCATGGGTGACACGGCTGGTGCGCACGCATCCGGGACCCAGATCCTGGAAGCGTCACCTCTGAAGAAGTGCGTGTCCCCATCTACCTCCTCCTCGCCAGGTTGTCTGCCCAAAGCTGTTGCCTCAGGTCCCAGGACAAGATCCCAAATCAGCCTGCTTCGGCATCCAGCATCCTGGGACCAAATGCCTGGGACCCCAGTCGCATCAGCCGAGGCTTCCTGTATGTCTCCCTTTCTGGACCCTCTCCGGGTCCTGGATCGCACTGACTAGAGAGTCTCATTTATTTCTTGTCATTTCTTCTGTTGCATTATTACTATCTCCCCAGCAGTGCACTGAGAAAGTTCATTTGCAAAGGAATCCACCGAAGTTCTGAGCCTTGAATTTGCTTGCCCAAGGACAGGGAGATTTCCCCTTCTTTCTCTGGAGACTGTTCTTCTCTGAGATTTCAGCAATCGGGCCAGCCATAGCTTGCTTTTCTGTTTTCATTTCTTCCCTCTCGTTTTGGAGATAAGGTCTTGGTACATCTCCCAGTCTGGTCTCACACTCTTGAATTGCAGTAATTCACCAGCCTTTGCTTCCTAGGTGGGGCTACCGGTGTGGACAACCGCATCTGATCTTGCTTTTCTATTTTGTTTTGTTTTAGTTTAGCTTTGCTTGAGTTTGTGGAGACAGGGTTTCTCTGTGTAACCCTGGCTGTCCTGAAACTCGCTTTGTAGACCAGGCTGGCTTTGAACTCAGAGATCTGCCTGCCTCTGCCTCGGAATGCTGGGATTAAATGTGCACCACCACCGCCTGACTGTTTTTCTGTTTTTAATAAACTTTCTCTTTCGGAATGTTCTACATATTGGGTAGAAGTTCTTACACACTTAATCAGGTGCCCCACTGTCAATATTTCATGTTACCATGGCATGTTTGTCAAAGCTAAGAACCTGGGATGGGGCTAGGGAGAAGGATAAGCAGTCAAGAGCACTAACTGCTTTTCCAGGGCCCTGGGTTTGATGTCCAGAACCCACATGACTGCTCAAAACCGTGTGTAACTCAAGTCCCAGGGCATCTGACACCCTCTTCTGACCCCACAGGCATTGAACACACATGGTACACAGGCAAAATACCACACACATACAATTTTAAAAAACAAAACAGTAAGAATCTAGTGCTAAGCAATGACTCAGCAGCTAAGAGTGCCTACCTCTCTTGCAGAGAACCGAGTTTTCCCCCAAACACCCCTGTAGGGTGGCTCAAAACCACTTGTAACCCTAGCTCCTAGGCTGACCTCGTGGGGCACCTACACTCATGCGTACATCCAATACACAGGTAGATACATACATATAACATTTATTGATTGATTGATTTTCAATTTTTCAAGACATTTTCTCTGTGTAGTCTTAACTGTTCTGGAACTCCCTTTGTAGACCAGGTTGGTCTCAAACTCACCTCTGCCTGCCTCTGCCTCCCAAGTGCTGGGATTAAAGGCGTGCGCCACCACTGCCTGGCTACATATAAATTTTAAATAAAAAACTAAGAATTTGACAAGGTGTACTTACTTTTGTGGCAGCTCCGAGATCAAACCCAGGACTTGTGCGTGCCTGTCAGGTGTCCTACCTCTCAGCTACAGAAACGTCTCATCCCTGTGTATTTGACTTTTGACATGTCCCCCTGAGAGACGAGGAGACATGTCCCCCTGGGAGACGAGCTCCGTGTTTCTCCCTTCTCCACCCACAGGTCTTTGTTTAGTTGGCTGGTTGGTTTTTCAAGACAGGATTTTTCTATATAGCTCTGGCTGTCCTGGCCTCGCTCTGTAAACCAGGCTGGTCTCAAACTCATGTAAATCTGCTTGCCTCTGCCTCCTGAGTGCTGGGATCAAAGGTGTGTGCACTGTGCCCGGCTCTAAGTTGTTTTTTTTGTTTTTGTTTTTCTAAGCAGGGTTTCTTTGTGCAACAGCCTTGGCTGTCCTGGAACTAGCGCTTGTAGACCAGGCTGGTCTCAAACTCACAGAGGTCTGCCTGTCTCTGCCTTCTGAGTGCTGGGACTAAGGGCGTGCTCCACCACTGCCTGGCTCTAAATTGTTTTTTTTTTTTTTTTTTTTTTTTTATCAGAGTAGTTTTGTCACAGCAACAGAAATGAAACTAGAACAGATGCCAAAAAAAAATTTTGTTGTTGTTGTTAATTCAGCACATTTTTGTCGTTAAAACTCTCAACAAACTAGGCATGGAAGGAAGTGTGTCAGCACAATAAAGCCTATCTATGAAAAATCCAGTTACACACAGTGGAGGCACTGGCACAAGGCTCGGAGATGTCTCAGGCTGTGGGTGGGTGTGGCTCAGTAGTGGAACTCTGGCCCAAGATTCCAAAGGACATGGGTTCAATGTCCATCAAAGAAAACCAGAATGTTCCATAAAGGTGGGAGAAGGCAGGACAGTGGGGCTGTGCCTGTGTCTTCCCATTTGCCAGCCCTGTTGGCCCAGGCCAGCGGCAGCAGAGACAAACTCAGAGTTCTCCCAACTGAGCAAATCAAAAAGGAGTCAGAGTAGGGGGAGCAAGTGGGAAGGTGGCCCCAGGTGGACAGGAACGGCTGGACAGACTGACACCCTCCTCCTGGGATTTTGTCCTTCTAGGGCCTGAACCCTCAGGTCTACCCCTCCTGCGGCAGTCTAGGAGCTCGGAGGCAGTGGGATGGTGGATGGAGGGGTGCTTGTTTGTAAAGCGGGTTCCCCCTCCCAGCCCCAAGAGCAGATCTGGAGAACTGGTTCTGGGGTGGAGGCGAGTGGCTGCTGGCATATTGGGTGACACACATAAGCTGAAGCCGTGTGGGGGAGGGGAAGGTAGAGGCAGAGCCTCCCACATCTCCACCCCCAGGGCATGGAAGCTGCAAAGGTGTCAGAGATGGAGACTTAATGACAAGCCTGGGGTCTACCTGCACAGATGAGCGGGCTGGGAGGCGGGAGCTGTGGGGAAATTGGAAAAGGGACACATTCATTTTTCAGTGCATGGCTACATACATACATACACACACACACACACACACACACACAGAGTCACAAGCTTCTTCCTTCGCTATGGCTCCCACTCCTTTTCTATAGAGGACCTGTGGGAGAGAGGTTGTGCAGAGGCAGAGAAAGGAAGGCTGGGGCCTCTCCCTCGGGCTTTGCCACTGTCTGCACAATAGCCTGGGGGTACACTTTGTCAGCCCTGCTGGCCCGTGTGACTGTTAGGAATATTTCTTAAGAGGAGCCTCTCTCCGCCAATGCAAATAATTCCAATCAGACCAAATTAAACCAAATAAAAGATGCCCACAGTTAATGAAATGCTCTCAGGTGGCACCGGGAAAGCATGGGCGAGGGGAAGAGAAAGAAGGGGAGACCACATGTTCATTCTCTGGGGACAGTTTAAATAGCCTGTGGGAGTGGTCTTGATCTTCCCTGGGGAGGGGTCACCATTCGGTGGGCTTTCTCAGAGGTAGAGTTTGGGCTGAGGAAACTCCCAGGGGAGGGGGCTTGAAATGGAGCTTCCTGCCCAGTATTCCAAAGATGGGTGCCAGGGGCTGGGATGAGGCCCCCACTATAATATTCCAGACTCTTTGTATAAAGGAGTGTTAGGGAGCTGGGGTGATGCTTTTGACCAAACATTCCAGGCTTTTTGCGTAAGGGGATGCCAGCGAGCTGAGGTGAAACCCCTCAACCAAACATTTTAGACTCCTTGGATAAAGGGGTGCTGGCTCAAGTCTGGCTGTTTCCTGCGGGCATGAGGCAACGTAGGAGAGGGGAGAGCTGGGAGTTTGTGGGCTCACGCTCAGCGAGAGGTGAGGCTGGAGTGGCATCCGGTTTACTGCCATCCTGGAGAACTTAGGCAGCTGTTTCTTGAGGAAGATGAGAAGGCAGGTGGCTAGGAGAAAAAAAAATTGTTATTATTGGCCTTATGAATGGGGCTAGCCATGGGAAGAGCTATTAACTACCAGAAAGAACGGGACAGAGAAGTGCCCCTGGTTGTACAGGTGAAGCTCAGGTGTATAACTGGGACACAATAGCAGATAAAACCAGATTTTGGTTGGTAGGTGCCCTTGCTCAAGGAGAAGTTGGTACCAATGGTGAAGACCCAGGAGCTGGTGCAGGTGTTGGCGTTGCAGAGAGAAAGAAGTAGGAAGAAAGAAAGAAACAAACAAACAAAAACCACTTTGACCGATTTTATCTGGGGTCTGTCAAAGTCAAGGCCCTGTTTTCTACCCAGGCAACCCAGGCAATTATGAAAGCCCAGCTTCATTAGTGCACCTTTTCACCATAGGCACAGCCCTGGTGGTTTAATTGTGTTTTCCTGGTGGCTAGTGATGTTCACCAGTATTTTTTTTTTTTCTCTCTTTTCTTTCTTTCTTTCTTTCTTTCTTTCTTTCTTTCTTTCTTTCTTTCTTTCTTTCTTTCTTTCTTTCTTTCTTTCTTTCTTTCTTAAGATAAGGATCCCTCAATGTAGCCCTGGCTATCCTGGAACTTGTAGAGCAGGCTGGCCTCAAATTGACAGAGATCCACCTGCCTCTGCCTCCGGGTACTGGGATTAAAGGCGTGCACATTCATTTTTAACAAAACTAATTTTTAAGCGACATAAAGCTGAAATTTCCATTGTGAAAATTACCCATGTTTATTATGGTGGTTCGGGTTTTCTAATTATTTAAAATTTAAATCACACCCAAACAGCACCATCTAGAGGTAAACACTGTAAACACTTCAGAGTTTCCTGACTAGAAACTAGCCCTTTCTAGACTGAGTTGAAGTCATGTAACATTTAGAACTGGCTTCTTATCCCACTTAATATTTGAACTGGGACTTGCCTCAATCTCTAAACATTACAGGACGTGACCATTTCTTAACCACTCTGCACTGACAGCTGCTTGGCTATTTTTAGTTATATTTAGTGTGATAAACAATTCAACAAGAGCCAGGTGTGGTGGTACACACTGACCAGGACCAGGCGCCCAAGAGCAGGCTGAGAGCTACAGACTCAGGCTGAAGTCAACCTACCTGAGACTCTGTCTCAAAAAAACAAAACACAAATGATAAAATTGCGGTGGTTTGACATCACCCCTTCTGCCTCTTAGGGTTCAGATTTTTGAGGACAAAGAACTTGTCTTCAATTCCGTACAATTATTACATGTCAATTAAATTAATAAAGGAGCCAGGTGGTGGTGGCGCACACCTTTAATCCCAGCACTCAGGAGGCAGAGGCAGGAGGATCTCTGTGAGTTTGAAGCCAGCCTGGTCTACAAAGGGAGTTCCAGGACAGTCAGGGCTATTACACAGAGAAACCCTGTCTCAAAAAAACCAAACAAATTATTATTACTAACAATAATGATAAAAGAGGGCTGGGAATGACGCCCAGAGCAGAGCATTTGTGGACCAGGTCTGAGTTCAATCCCAGAACACAGCTAAGGATGAATAAAGAACTAACACCAAGAGCTGACCTCTGACCTTCAGGCACATGACATAGCATTCACACATGTGCATACACACACGATAATTAAAAAATAAAAATTTTAAAAAATAAGAAAGATTTCACTAATGGGGAAAAAAGAAGGGGAAACTGAAAAAAACTGAAAAAAGGAAGAGGGGAGATGGAGGAGAAGGAGGAGGAAAGGGAGGAGGAGAGAAATGGAGGAGGAGGGAGAGGAGGAGGGAGAGAAGGAGGAGAAGGAGGAAAAAAGAGAGGGAAGAGGAGGAATGTCTATTTCTTTTCCCTTTCACTCTGTCCCAGGACAATGCTGAGAACACAATGTATTTAAGCCCTTGCTATGGGGTGAGCGCTGTCCAAAGTGCTTGACACATCAATGCATTTACTCTATCCTTCTAGCTTCCGTGTGAGGTGGGTGACCTGATTCTCTATTTTATAGCTGAGAAAGGTGAAGTAGAGAAATTTGTTCAGTGGCTTTGGTCATGGTGTTTCATCACAGCAATAGTGACCCTGATTAAGATATATTGTATACCTATGTGAAATTCGCAAAAAAAAAAAAAGAGAAAAACATTATACTTTAAAATGATGGGGATGGCCATTCATGGCGGCACACATCATTATCCCAGCACTCAGGAGACAGAGGCAGAAGAATCTCGGTGAGTTTGAGGCTAGCCTGGTCTACAAAGTAGTTCCAGGACAGTGATAGCTACATAGTGAGACCCTGCCTCAAATTAGAAGAAGGAAGGAAAGAAGGAAGGAGAGAGAGGGGGATGGGGAGGGAGGGAAGAAGGAAGGAAGGAAGAAAAGATAAGTAAAGAAAAAAATGATGGGCGCTGGAGAGAGGGCTCATCATTTAAGGACACTTACTGTTCTTGCAGAAGACCCAAGTTTCATTCTCAATATCCAGTTATGGCACACAGTGGTCCTTAACTCCACTCCCTTTTCTGGCTCCATGGGCACTGGGCATACACATCGTGCATACACATAAATGCAGGGAAAATACACATACACATAAAAAAATTTTTTTGAAAAAAGATGGCTCAGGGACTAAGAACTTATCATTTTTTCCAGAAGACAGGAATTAGGTTCCCCACCGAGTGTAGGCAGTTCAGATGTCCTGTCCTCTCTGGTCTCTGTGGTCACCTGAATGCTCTTGCACACACACACACCATATACACCACACACACACACACACACACACACACAAATAAAAATAAACAAATCTTTAAAAATGACATTTAAAAAAAAAGGAAAAGTTCCTTATTGTGGAAAAATTCGAAGTGTATTTCCATCACCCGGCTCCAACAATCATCAGCCCACAGCCAATCTGGTTTCCTGAGTCCCAGTTACTTTCCTCCTCCTTTATTATTTTTAAGTAAATAATCTTTTTATTTCCTCTGCAAATGTTTCACTCAGAAAGTGTCTCTGAGAGTTATAAAGACTTCATGGCTGGTGGGGTGGGTCAATCTAATCCCAGCACTTGGGAAGTGGAGGCAGGAGGATTTGGAGTTCATGGTCATCCCTCACTGTATAGTGAGTACAAGGCCATCCTGGGCTACATGAGACATCTCAGCCCCTACCTACCCAAAGGATAAAGACTATACAAATCATAATAAAGATAGCATTATCAGTTTGTTGTTGCTGTTTTGATGGTGGTGCCTAATGTAGCCCAGGCTGCTCCCAAACTCTCTGTAGCAGAGACTGGGCTGAACCTTCTGACCCTCTTTTCTCTACCTCCAGAATGCTGGGATTACAGGTGTGCACCATCACACCAGACTTAGTTATTATCATGATTTTAAAAGATTCATTATTGTCTTAGTTAGAGTTCCTATTGTTGTAATGAGACACCATGACCACAGCAACTCTTTTTTTTTTTAAATATTTATTTATTTATTATATTATGTGTACAGCATTCCTTCCACGTGTGCCTGCAAGCCAGAAGGGGGCGCCAGGTCTCATTATAGATGGCTGTGAGCCACCATGTGGTTGCTGGGAATTGAACTCAGGACCTCTGGAAGAGCAGTCAGTGCTCTTAACCTCTGAGCCATCTCCCCAGTTCCCCACAGCAACTCTTATAAAGAAAAACATTTCATAGAGAAACCCTGTCTCGAAAAAACCAAAAAAAAAAAAAAAAAAAAAACATTTAATTGGGCCTGGATTACTGTTTCAGAGGTTTAGTCCATATTCATAATGGTTGGAAACATGGCAGCAACCAGGCAGATATGGTGATGGAGAAGGAGCTGAGAGTTTTATATCTTGATCCACAGGCAACAGGAAGTGAACTATTCATCACACTGAGTGTAGCTTGAGCAAAGGAGACTTCAAAGCCCACCCCCACAGTGACGCACTTCCTCTAACAAGGCCACACCCACTCCAACAAAGCCACACCTCCTAATGGTGCCACTCCCTTTGGGAGCCATTTTCTTTCAGACCAGCAAGATTATAATTGTTTTCCTTTTCAACTTTTTACATTGAAAATTTGCAAGCCTACAGATAAATTGCCCCCTATGCTTATCCAATTCACCCAGTTGTCAGCATCTGCCACATCTGTTTTCTGAACCATCTGAGACCAAGTTGCAAATGTGTTCTTTTGCACCTAAATATTTCCTCATGTATTTCCCTCAAATAAAGAAATTCAACCATCTAGCCATAATGTATATAACCATAATTATATTCAGAAAATGAGAATAGGTGTAAACAAAATAAACTTATATTCAAATTTTTCCAAATGCCCACTGAAGAATCCTTTTCCAACTAAGTAAAGGTACCAGCATCCTTTAGTGGCCTTGTCTCTTTAGTCCCTCTTCCCTGGAACCACTCACCCTTCTTTCATGGCACCAGTATTACTAAAGAGTACCCATCAGGTGTTTCATAGTGTGCCATAAATATGGGTCTGGTTTCCCTCCTGGCCCCATATCGCTCAGGTTCTGTATCTTGGGAAGGATGGTACCCAGTGACCGATGCCCTCCAGGCTTTACTTAGGGAGGTAGGTGGCCATTTGTCTCATAAAGATAAAGGATTTTGACTACTCGGTTAAGGTATACCATAACTGCTTTTTAACTTTTAAGTGTGTGAATGGGATGAAGACAGAGACCAGATCTGTTTTCTGCAGCTCTCTATCCCCAGCACAGCGGCTTTAATTGGAGAAGTGCGGCCACCACACGTCGGCCACCAACAGGGTGCATTCCCTCCGTTTGGCTCACAGCAGCCCCTGGGGGACCTAACTGAGATCACAGAAGAGGACACGCTTGGGACAGCTTGGGACAGGGCAGTTTCCCCACGCTTGTGCCGCCTGGGATGGCCTTCCCTTCCGCGACTCCCCCCCCCCCCGCCCCCCAACTCGGTGATGGTTTCAGCGGTAACAGACGTCCCAGAAAGAAGGCAAGCAAAGCGCCTTAGCTGTCCAGAGCCCAGGGGCTGGGGAAAGGAGTGGGAAGCCCTATTTGCATTTTTTCCATTAACGAGCTGGAGTCGAGCTCACTTGCCTGGGGAGATAATTTGAGAGGAAAATCTTTGCATATTTTATTTAAAAGCACGCTGCGTTAGGCGGGTAATAAAGCAGAGTGCGGCGATTAGGTAAGGCCTGCAGGGGGCAGGGGGTGGGGTTCTTTCCTTCTTGTCTTCCACAAACCCACCCCTCATTTCCCCCTCAGTCCTGGGAACCAGACTCCTTAAAGGGGCATTCTCCTTAGGCAGGTGGCATGAAGCTCAAGAAGCGTTAGGAATTTTGGCTCTTTTTTTTTTTTTTTTTTCCTTTTCTTTCTGAGAAAGCCCAGAATGAAGAGTGCTTTAAGCAAGAAGAGTAGAGAGTGGGTTAATAGAAAGGGAACCCATGTCCAAACCTGAGCCCCTGGTTGTGGTTCTAAGCAGTGAAATGGAGTAAGGAATGTGGGGGGGGGAATCTCATTGGCGGGGGTGGGAGTGGGAGTGGGGGTGGGGGGGTGGGGAAAGCAGAGGCAGGCGGAGCTCTGTGAGGTCCAGGCCAGCCTGATCTACAGAATGAGTTCCAGGATAGCCAGGGCTACACAGAGAAACCCTGTCTTGAAAAACTTGAGGTGGGGGGAGGGAAGGAAGAGAGAGAGAGAGAGAGAGAGAGAGAGAGAGAGAGAGAGAGAGAGAGAGAGAGAGAGAGATTTTGTTCTATAGTAAGTGGGTAGAAATAGTGAGTTCCAGGCCAGATAGGGCTCCATAGTGAAGCCCTGCCTCAAACAAATAAACAAGGAAACAATGGGATCACCATGGAGGGACCGTCAAACTCTGAGTGCATACATGGATATGATTACATGTATTTCTGTATGCATGTGTGTGTGCATGCATGTGGGCAGTTACATGCCACGGCACTCAGGGGGAAGTCAGCAGATGACTTGTAGGAACTGCTTTTCTCCTTCTACCTTGTGGGTCCCCGGGACTGAACCCAGGGCACTGGGCTTGGCAGCAGGCATCTGTACCCACAGAGTTATTTCTCAATGGCTGGAATATTTTTAGAATGGGGAGAAGAGCCTTGGGCTGCTACAGTAAGTGATGCCAGAGGATAGGTTTCCTTCCCTAGGAGAGGGTCTGTGGTGGTTTGAAAATGGCCCCCAAAGGGAGTGGCACTATTAGGAGGTATGGCCTTGTTGAGTAGGTGTGGTCTTGTTGGGGAAAAAAAAAAAAAGTGTCACTGGGGAGGCAGGCTTTGAGTCTCATATATGCGCAAGTCACGCCCAGTGTTATAGTCTACTTCCTGTTGCCTGCACACATATCAACAAGTAGCAGATCCTTTTCCAGCACCCCGTCTGCCTGCACCCTGCTGTGCTCCCCGCCATGATGATAATGGGCTAAACCTCGGAAACTGTAAGCTACGGCCTCAATTAAACCTTTTCCTTTATAAGAGAGGCTGTGGTCATGGTGTCTCTTCACAGCAATAGAAACCCTAAGACAGGTGCCAAGGCCATGGTGTCCTTTCCATTCCTACTCACTCATATTCAGAGGCTGGCCTTCGCAGTCCAAGCTCCTTGGTGTAGCAGGCCTTTTCTTTTGAGTCACTGACCTGCTCTCAAATCATGACACGGGGCTTATTATTAGTCTTATTAGTAGTAGTAGTCTTCTTATTGTATTACCAATGCTTGGTCTTACCTTAGCTCTCAGTTTAATCTATTTCTCTTCATCTACATTTTGCCTTGGGAATTTTTACCTTCTTTCTTTCTTCCTTTCTTCCTTTCTTTCTTTCTTTCTTTCTTTCTTTCTTTCTTTCTTTCTTTCTTTTCCGTGGCTGGCTGGCAGCTGCCTGGCTTTTGGCCCTGGGTGTGTCCCCCTCTTTCATCCTATTTCTCTGTATTCTTCTTTTCCTTCTCTCAAGCCTAGATTTCCCCTTATTCTCTGCCTGCCAGCCTTGCCTGTTTCTCTCTTGTCTAACTATTGACCATTCAGCTTTTTTATGAGACCAGTCAGGAGCCTTACTCAGGCAAGGTTAGGAACAGCATGTTCAGATCACCACGGGTTGTGGGGAGCAGGAAAGGGACATGATTATTAAGGGCTTGGAGGGTATACGTGCGGCCTGTGGGTTTCAGATGTTAAAGCACAGCCAGAAGACCTGGGTTTGAATCTTGACTCTGCCCCCTCCCAGCTGTGTGAGTTGCCCAACACCCTGTTTTGTTTCGTTTAAGTCCACAAATGGGGGAAATAATAGCATCTATCTTGTAGACTGTTAGGAGGATCAAACGAGTCAAGACACAGAGATCTCTAAGGATGGTCTGAGGCTGCCGTAGCGGAGGAGCTGGGGAAAATGGTGCTAAGATAGTACGAGCAAGAGCCGACTGTGAGGACAGGGAGGAGGCAGGGCTGCAGATAGGAATGGAATTGGGAAATCAGGGATCCCAGTACTGGGCATGGCCTGGGGTGGGCCTGAGAATCCCCTCCAAAAACACAGAGCTGAGGGACCAGATTGGGGCTGAATAAGGGTGAGATGGCATGAGGAAGGACATGAACATGTGTGTTCATAAAAACACAGAGGACTGAGGATATAACAGGAGGAACTAAGGGAAGGATGGCCACTAGAGAGACGAGTGAGGTTAGACAGTGGGAAATCATAGCGTGGAGGAGGAGTCTAGAGACACGCCCAGGCTTCCTAGGAGAGGCTTTAACTTTTGTTAGGTTTACTTTATTCGTAGGAACGCGCACCAGGTGAATGTCCAGGTGTGGGAGGTCTTTCTGTATATGTGTTGCTTTTATTGGTTAATGAATAAAGCTGTTTTGGCCAATGGCTTAGCAGAGTAAAGTCAGGCAGAAAATCCAAGCAGAGATAGCAAGAGACAGTAGGCTGAGTCAAGGGGATGCTACGTAGCTGCCAAAGGAGAAAGACACCAGAACCTTACCGGTAAACCACGAGCCTCATGGTAAAATATAAAATAATAGAAATTGATTAATTTCAGATGTAAGAGTGAGCTAGGAATACACCTGAGCCGATGGCCAAGCAGCATTGTGATTATTAAAGTTTCTGTGTGATTATTTGGCCAGAAAACAAAAGAACAGTCTCCACTTACAAAGCCTGGTGATAGTTGTGAGCCACTGTGTGGGTGCTAGGAATAGAACCTCAGTCCTCTGCAAGAGTACAAATACACTTTGTTGTTGTTGTTTTGAGACAGGGTTTCACTGTGTAGCCTTGGCTGTCCAGGAACTCACTCTGGAGATCAGGCTAGCCTTGACCTCACAGAGATCCACCTGCATCTGCTTCCTGAGTGCTGGGATTAAAGGTGTGTACCACCACCGCCCAACTACAACAAATACTCTTAATTACTGAATCATTTTTCCAGCCCCAGAACACTTTCTGTATCAGGTTAGTCCATAGTTCAAGGAAACAAACCCTAGGGAAATTTCTGGAGGCTTTCTGTAATATTCTTTGCCAATTTACTGATCCAGGATCCCACAGAACCAAATCAGTAGACACCACAGAGTACCTGCAGGGGGCATTAAATGTCCTGTTCCAGCATTGTCCACCTTAGTCCCTGGAAACAGGTCTCTTGCTGAACCCAGAACTAGGATGGCAGCCAGCAAGCCCCATCAAGTCTTCCTGTCTTTGTCCTTCACGGTGTGACAGTTATATATATATGTGGCCATGGCTGGATTCTGACTTGGTGCTAGTGACCTGTGCACAGGTTCTCAGGCTTGCACAGCAAGTGCTCTTACTCATGGAACCATCTCCCCAGTCCCTACTCAGGGTCTCTTAAGAGAATTCCTGAGAAGATGACCTAGGGCAGCAGCTCTCTACCTGTGGGGCTTGACCCCCTTTGGGGGGGCAGTGTCAAATGACCCTTTCACAGGGGTCACCTAAGACCATCAGAAAACACAGATATTTACATTACAGTTTATAACAGCAGCAAAATCACAGCTTCATATTGCTGCTTCATAGCTGTGATTTTGCTGCTGTTATAAACTGTAATGTAAATATAGCAGCAATGAAAATAATGCCAGACGCACGCCTTTAATCCCAGCACTCGGGAGGCAGAGGCAGGCGGAGCTCTGGGAGTTCGAGGCCAGCCTGGTCTACAAGAGCTAGTTCCAGGACAGGCTCCAAAGCTACAGAGAAACCCTGTCTCGGGGGAAAAAAAAAAAAAAAAAAAAAAAAAAAAAAAAAAAGCCAGATGTGCAATCCAGATGTGTAATCCAGCGGTGTGCCAGATGTTCAGTCCAGATGTGCGATCCAGCGGTGCGCCAGATGTTCGGTCCAGATGTGCGATCCAGCGGTGCGCCAGATGGTCAGTCCAGATGTGTGATCCAGCGGTGTGCCAGATGTTCAGTCCAGATGTGTGATCCAGCGGTGTGCCAGATGTTCAGTCCAAATGTTTGCTCCAGCTGTGTGCCAGATGTGCGATCCAGATGCTCGTTCCAGCTGTGTGAATCCAGATGTTTATTCCAGAAAGCGCGATCCAGATGTTTATTCCGGATGTGGGAGAATCACGGCGACTGCCTGACTCAGCTTCTTTCTCCCAGCATTCTGTTCTGTCTGCCCACCTTTATTAATTAACCAATAAAAGCAACATTAAAAAAAATCACTGGTGCCTGGACCCCAGGTGGTCCAAGTAAGACTACTGGCTTTGGGAGGGAGAAAAAGGCCCAAGGTCCACCCCGTGCACCTCACTCTGCTATTACCTGTGGAATGTTACTGTGTGAGCTCCACTCCTGTGAGCCAAGAGAAACGGGGTTCTGGAGTAAGCTGGGTGAAGAGCTCAGAGTGCAGATATGCAAGTGCAGAGGGGAGGCTCCTGCTGGAGGCAGGTTTGGGGTTCTTGAGGATAAGTGAGCACAGAAGCAACGGAGATGGCCGAGGTGACAATATAAGTCCCATGATGGTTGTTAAGGAAAGCATTCTGGGGACAGCCTACGGAGGGCATCAAGGTCTATGGGGAGTTCCCAGCTCTGGGTTCCGTCTAGTTCTGTTAACTCACTCCCAGCCATAGGCACGCCGTCTATTAATCCAGGCCCATCTGTGTTTCTGTTGGGAGGTTTATATGCCACGCATCCAGTAAGAGCAGTGAAGCTGCACCCCGCAGGCCTCTCTCACGCTCCACCTTTGGGCAAACCCCCGGGGTTAAGTCTTCCCTCCCCCAGAGCAGGGGTGTCTGCCCTGCTTTGTGCGCCCAGGCACGCTGGAGGCGAGAGCCAGGAGACAGCTGAGGTGAGGAGGGTGACTGGGGTGGCGGGGACCAGGCACAAAGAGGGGGAGGGGGCTTTGGCTGCAGCTGTCCCGCGAGGGGCCGGGACAAAGGGCCTGCTGGCGGCCAGGCCGAGCCGTTTTCATGCTTGTTGGGATTAGACGCAGGGAAAGGCTCTGGGGGACTGTGATGATCTGTAGCCCGGTGCAGCGCGGCGTGTGGGGCGGTCGGCGCCACCACCCCTGGCTTTGTGAGCAGCCCTGCTAGCGCCGTCGGCTCTGGGAGGTACCCCTTTTGTCTGAGCCCCGCCGGAACCTAGTTGACCGAGCGTCAGCTGAACGCACCACCACCATGCCTGAGCCCTCGTTGGAACCCGATGAACTGAACAGGTCCCCAGGGATTCAACCCCTCCCCGGGCTCTAACATGCCAGACCTCAATACAATGAACATTTCTCCCGCGCCACTCTGGTCCATTAGCCAAGGCTGGGGACTTGGTGGGCAGGAGTAGGGCTGGGGAGGTGGGAGGATGTGGGAAGTTCTGGGATAGGGCAAAGTCTAGCTGGAGAATCCTTCAAGCCCTAGCAAACTGCAGTCTTATTTCTGAGCGGTTGGTGGGGGCATGCATCAAGGTCTGTGTCTGGAAGTGAGCGATGGTGAGGATGGGTTCATACACAGAACACATCTGCCAGCTTACCTGCCAGCACCTGGTGGGTATGATGCTGTATGTCAGCATGGATGTGAGGTTTGAGTCACATCCCAGAGCATCTCCAATGCCATTCTGCCCTTTCTCAACATCAGCATCCATTAGGCTCACTGGGCTGGTACTGATGGCCTATAGCAATGCAGTATTTAACTTACTATATGACTGAGGATAACCTTTGAATTTCTGGTGCTGCCTATGCAGGCATTTCCCCCACTCCACCTGGTTTTATGAGGCTCTCTGGATTAAACCTAGGGCTTCATGCAAGCTAGACAAGTACTCTAGCAACTGAGCTACATCCCCAGCCCAGCAATGCTCCCCCTCCCAAATTAATCGTATTTGATGTGAGTGTTTTCGTCACGGTGTTTTTTTTACAGCAGGATAAGCCCTAAGACAGAGAGACCCTTGTGGGCAAGATCTGGGTGAATGGAACCCTCCTCTCTCTCCCCCTATGGAGGGCTGTCTACCCTTGGCAGCTCCTTCGTGCTTCAGGTCTGGGACTGCAGAGCCTGTTATTTGTGTCAGCATTACCACATGTTCTTCCTAATCAAGACCAAGTTCTTTTTTCTTTTCTTTTTCTCCCAGTGAAAGGGTTTTACTGAGTAGCCTTGGCTGTCCTGGAACTCAACTCTGTAGACCAGACTGGCCTCGAACTCACAGAGATCTGCCTGCCTCTGCCTCCCAAAGTGCTGGAATTAAAGTTGTGTGCTACCACCACAGGGCTCCAATTTCTTCACGAAGCATCCAGAACCTGGGCTGGATATCCTTGTTGTGGTCAGGAAATATCATTCTTCAGGAGGGGAAAAAGGTAAGAATGACTTTTGCTCAGACCTTTTCAAGTTCACGAGTCTCTCCTTATTCCCTTCTGCCCCCCCCCGCCCCGCCCCAGGGACTAAAAAAATCCCCACTCCAACAAGTAACACAAGTCTCCAGATTGATCAGGGACCAACTCGTAGTAGGTGGGTTCTTCTTGTTCCACCATGTGGGGTTTGGGGACCAAACTCATGTCATCAGGTTGGCTGCAAGTATGCCCACGCACACTGAGCCATCTCACAGGCCCCAGTGAACCTCTTCATGAAAAGGGATCTTAAGACACGTTGGGGTTTTTTTTTTTTTTTTTATTTTTTTTGAGACAGTGTTTTTCTGTAGCTTTGGAGCCTGTCCTGGCACTAGCTCTTGTAGACCAGGCTGGTCTTGAACTCACAGAGATCCGCCTGCCTCTGCCTCCCAAGTGCTGGGATTAAAGGCGTGCGCCACCACCGCCCAGCAACTCGTTGTTTATTTATGTTGAGTCTCTGACAGCTCAAGCCAGCCTCCTACTCATTCCGACTCCAACCCCAGGCTGGTCTTAAATTTTTGATCTTCCTGTCTCAACCTCCCAAGCTGAGATTATAGGGATGCCCCAACCACAACAGGTAAACCTCTACTTTGGTTTGGTGTGTGTGTGTTTGTGTGTATGTTTTTCTGAGAAAGGGTCTCACTTGTCCTTGCTGAATACACCAGGCTGGGCTCTACCTTGGAGCTTCTCCTGCCTCTGCTTCTCTAGTGTTGGGATCAAAGACACACGAGGGTCCCACAGCACAACCTTACTTTTTTTAAAGAAAGAGATTGTCTTTGGGTTTTTAATCACTGAGAAGAGACACCATGACCATACAACTTTTTTTAAAAAATATTTATTTATTATGTATACAATGTTCTGTCTGTGTGTGTGTCTGCAGACCAGAAGAGGGCACCAGATCTCATTACAGATGGTTGTGAGCCACCATGTGGTTGCTGGGAATTGAACTCAGGACCTTTGGAAGAGCAGGCAATGCTCTTAATCTCTGAGCCATCTCTCCAGCCCGACCATACAACTCTTATAAAGCAAACATTTAATTGAGGGTGGCTTACAGTTGCAGAGGTTCGGTCCATTATCATCATGATGGGGAGCATGGTGGTGTGCAGGCAGACGTGGTGCTGGAACTGAGAGTGCTACATCTCGCAGGCACCAAAAAGAGGACTGATGGTCACATTGAGGGAAGCTTGAGCAAAAGAGACTTCAAAGCCCTCCCCACAATGACTCACTTCCTCCAAAAAGGCCACACCTCCTAACAGTGCCACTCCCTTTGGGGGCCATTTTCTTTCAAACCACCACAGAGTTCCAACTTTTAGATCCAACTTCCTTGAGGAAAAAAAGATTTATTTATTTATTTATTTATTTTGTAAAAATGTGGGCTGCTGAGATGCTTCAGCAGGTAAAGACTGTATAGCCAATGATGACTTTGAGCTCCTGATCCTCCTGTCTCTACTTCCCAAGTACTAGGGTCATAGAAATTCACTCCCGTGCCTGCAATTTTGTTTTCGGTACAGGAGACTGGAAATGCTCACAAATAAGCAAGTAAGTATTTTGTTGCTCAGCCATGTTTAGTGGCTTTTTGAGATGTTATGAAATAATCATGTACACTACAGCAGAAGACCATTACATGTCAATAAATTGTTGTCAACTGATATCTGAAGTCAGGCATGCTATTAAATATTATATCCAGGGACAGGGGCACAGCTCAGTAGTGGAGTACTTGAGTATTTGTCTCAAATAGCAAGATTCTTGGTTCAATTTTCTTTTTGTTTTTTTTTTTAAGACAAGGTTTCTTTCTTTTTTTTCAATTTTTACATATTTTATGTACTTTATGTATATAGTACTTTTTATTTAATTTTTTTATTGTTTTTATTGAACCATATATTTTTATCTGCTCCCCTTCCTTCCTTTCCCCTCCCCTTCTACCCTCTCCCATGGTCCCCATGCTCCCAATTTACTCAGGAGATCTTGTCTTTTTCTACTTCCCATGTAGATTAGATCCATGTATGTCTCTCTTAGGGTCCTCATTGTTGTCTAAGTTCTCTGAGATTGTGAATTGTAGGCTGGTTTTTCTTTGCTTTATGTCTAAAAGCCACTTAGGAGTGAGTACACATGATATTTGTCTTTCTGGGTCTGGGCTACCTCACTCAATATGATGTTTTCTAGATCCATCCATCGAGACAGGGTTTCTCTGTAGTTTTGGAGCCTGTCCTGGAACTCACTTGGTAGACCAGACGAGGTAGGCCTCGAACTTATGGAGATCCACCTGTCTCTGTCTCCTGAGAGTTGGGATTAAAGGCGTGTGCCATAGTACCACAATAAGATAAAGACATCTGTGTCAGAGTCATGTGAAGACCCTCACACAGGCTTCTGCAGTCAGGACATCCTCCAGAGCAGGGGTGCACAGCATGGGATGCTCCCTGATCATCTCCTCAAATCCAAGTGTGACTCAGGACAAGGACAATCCCTAATGGTGCAGTCAGGGCAGAGGCCAAGTCTCCACTGTCAGCTGGGGAGGGCCTGTGACTGCTAGGCAAATTCTCCAAGACTTTCAGCACTTGGCCCCAGCTACCAAGGAGAACTCAGGTGTAGAGGAGGCCACCAGGCAACAGATAGAGCAAAAACACATCCTCAAATGATTTAATTTTCTGCCTTAGTTTATTTATCCTGGATTGGTCCAAAGGCCAGGTTCACATTCAACATGCAAGAACTATAGAAAGTCACCGGGCCCACATCTCACCCACCCTCCAATCGAAGATGGAACTCTTTGGAGAGAGAGTGAAAGGACCCCCACTTGACAGGTGGGGAGACCGAGGGACAGAGGCACCGTCAGTGTCTTCCCTGTCACCTGCCACCATTCCTGCTTCATGTCATTGCATTCTCTTGGCACCCAGAAACAAAACAAAAGGCTCCACTACCTTAATTGTTAGTCCACCCAATATGCGTTCATCTCCAAGGCTTGACGCCCCTGCTGGGGCTTGTCAATTTTTGTTCAGAGGGGCCATGCAGAAAAAGCAAAGAACCATCCCGGGATGCTGGACTGACACTGTCCCCGGCTCACTTGGGAAGATGAGCTCTGGCTCCTCTGGACTCAGATTGCAGAAAAATGAATGAAACCAATTGGACATTCACTGTTGCTAAGGCAATATAGGCAGCAAGGGCGAGGTGAAGAGAAGGAAGGCTTCCTCCCTGTGCCCCGACAGCCTTGGTGCATCTGGTCTATTACCTGCATGCTTCTATGCACACAGTCTCCTTCAGCAGAAATTTAAATTAACATGGTGGCCAGCCTCTCCTCACAGGGGCGCAATATGGTGTGTTTCAGAATACCATTCTCCTGTTCTTCACGGAGTTCTACACCACCATTCTCTTCCATCCCCATCATCCATCCCATGGAGCCAAAGATAATTCAAGAGGACAGTTTCTTTTTCTTTTCCTTCCTTCCTTCCTTCCTTCCTTCCTTCCTTCCTTCCTTCCTTCCTTCCTTCCTTCCTTCCTTTTTTTCAAGACAGGGTTCCTCTGTGCAGCCCTGGCTGTCCGGGAACTCACTCTGTAGACCAGACTCAATAGTTCTGCCTATCTCTGCTTCCTGAGTGCTGGGATTACAGGCATGTGCCACCACCGCCGCATGAAGACAGTTTCTTCTAGCTTTTTTTTTTTTATAACTTTGTTTTTTTTTGTTTTTAAACATTTATTTATTATGTATACAATACTCTGTCTGTGTGCATGCCTGAAGGCCAGAAGAGGGCGCCAGACCTCTTTACAGATGGTTGTGAGCCACCATGTGGTTGCCGGGAATTGAACTCAGGACCTTTGGAAGAGCAGGCAATGCTCTTAACCTCTGAGCCATCTCTCCAGCTCCTCTTCTAGCTTTTTTTATCCCCTTCCCCACCCTGCCATTACCTCCACCATCATGCCAGCTCCCTCCCTGACACCAGTTCTCCACCAACTCCCCTGACCAAAGCACAGCAAATGTGCAACGGAAGGCCAGAGCAGCCAAAAAGACTCTGACCAGGGGCTGGGGGGTGCAGCTCAGTGGTAAGCAGTTTGCCTTGCACGCACAAGGCTTGGGGCTCAATCCCGCATACAGTAGCGAGCAAAACAAACAAAAAGCAACCACCCCACATAAAAAAAAAAAAAGCTCTTACCAAAAAGCCAACATTAGGGGCAGAGCAAGACCTGGGTGAAATGAGGAGGAGGGATAGGAGGTACCCTGGGAAACTTCAGGAGAATGGAGCAACCACATCAACCACCACCTTCCAATCTATGACAGCAAGATAGGCTCCTTTCTCCAGGAAGCTGGGAGACGCAGTAGAGAATAAGGCTGGGGTGGACTTTGGGAACTCGGGAATGGGTGGATGCCCTGCAATACAATTGCTGTTCTTAAGTCTCTCTGCAAATACACACGTCCCTAACATACGCTTCTTATGCCAGCACTGGCAGACATAGATCTCAACACACAAAGGTTCATTCACACCCAACATAAGCCTGTACATTTAACTGATATATATGCATACAAACATTTTGCAAGTACATCTTATTCGGGAATATATATATATACATTCTTGGGCATCTAGCCACACATGCATACATAAACATACATGCTACACATAATGCATACAACTTCATCCACACATGCCTGTAGATACCTGCCTACATGTTAGCACACACACACTTATTACCTGCACTCATGCCTACTGATACTCACGTACGTACTTGTGCATAACCACACACAGGCCTGTAAATATACACACTCGCGTACACCCTTAGCAGTGGTCCTGGTGCCCACACGATGCCTCCCTCTGTTGGAGACAGCGGATGAGTTCTTTACGGTTGTCTAGGATGGTGTCGAAGCTCTCTTGCAGTCGGGCCTGCTGGTCAACCAACTGGTGCTGGAGAGCCCGGATCCACTGAAGCAGGGCCAAGCGACGGTACATTACCAAGTGCGCATGGTGCTTCTCCTTCTCCTGCTCCTTGTAGCGCTCCTGAGCCTGCAGCTGCTGCACAGCCTGGGCCACAGAGGGCAGAAGGGGATCCAGAGGGCTTGGGCCTCGAGGAGTCCCACAGGTAGGCTCTGGACTGCTGCTGAGGCTGTCGATGCTCAGGGAACTGCTGGCATAGCCAACGTCCTCCAGAGGCGAGCACACGCTGCTGGCAACACTCAGCTTCTCAGGCTCAGCAGCACCAGGGAGCTCTGCACCCTCTGGGGGACTGCGGACTCCCGCCTCAAGGAGCCCAGTGGCTTGGAAGACCTGGTTGTCAGAGGGTGACTCAGAGGAACTCCTCATCGGGAGGGGTTCCACTTTGCCTGGCACACCATGCCAGTTCTTATTGGCATCCTTAGCACTCTCCACAAAGTTGGAATTATCGTCTGGTTGGAACTCGGGCTGACATATTCCAGGAGGCAGGCCCCCCAGGAACTGGGCCCCCTCTGCTAGACCTGGCTGGATGGCAGCGAACATCTGGTCTGTGAAGGGGAAGCAGAAGAATAAGTCACAGCAGGACATGGCGGAGTGGCAACCTGGGCCCCAGTCACCGCTTCATGGTTCCCTTCCCTCCTCTCTGATTATTTGGTGTGTCTTCCTCATAGGCTTTTCCTTTTTCCCTTTAAAGCTGACGTCTGTCCATGCTACACACTCTCCCCAAGCCACTTCATTCTCTGTGGTAGCTTCAAGAACCAGCAAGTGTGAGTGACTTGCAGGTATTACCCCTCCCACATACAACCGCTATTCAACTTTGCAGTACCAAAGGTTCCTCAGATACTACCCATGCAAACATCTTTCCTCTTCAGGGTCCTCCAGCAAGAGAGCTACCAGATGCCTGGGAGCACCCTGAACTCTTACCCTGCTTCTTCACCCCCCTCCCGCCACTGTCCGCATTCTGACAATTCTTCCTCTTCCCTCTCATTCTGTCATTTGGCTCTGGTCTTTTTTTTTTTTTTTTTTTTTTTTTTTTTTTTTTTTTTTTTTTTTTTTTTTTTTTTTTTTTTTTTTTTTTTGTCCAGACGAATGTCACAGACTTTTCCCTGCTCTTCCTCCAGTTTAAAATATAAATGCAGGGGCTGGAGAGATGGTTCAGCAGTTAAAAGTACTAGTAGCTCTTCCAGAGAACCCAGGTTCAAATCCTAGCACCCAGCTAGGATGGCTCACAACTGCTTGTAAAGCAAACACCCTCTTCTGGCCTCTTTGGGCATCCACATGCATGTGTGCATACATACACATACAATTTTTAAAAAATTTTTAAAATGATGCCCAGTTAAATAACAAATAATACATTTTAAAAAAAGAACATATATCAACCTGGTGGTGGTGGCTCACACCTTTAATCAGAGGTAGGTGGATATCTGTGAGTTCAAGGCCAGGCTGGTTTACAGAGCAAGTTCCAGGACAGCCAGGGATTCTCCTAGAAACAAACAAAAAAACAAACAAAATCTGTGTGTGTGTGTGTGTGTGTGTGTGTGTGTGTGTGTGTGTGTGTAGAGAGAGAGAGAGAGATAGTGATCACACACACACACACACACACACACATTTAGCCAGGTAGGACAGCTCATACTTATAATCTCAGCACTCTGGAGGCTGAGGCAGGAAGGTTGCAAGTTCAAGGCCAGCCTGGGCCACGTAGCAAAACTGTATCTCAATAAAACAAAATGACCCTTCTTGCAAAATGTGTAAATTTGACTGGAAATGGCTTTGAATGCTGCCCCCCTAATTTACTGTCAGACTGCTGCAGGCCTTGCTTTGCCTGGCCCTCTCTGCACTGTTCCCACTCTGTCTGTCTCATCCCAGCAGCCCACCAGAGACCCCTCTCCCCAAGCACACCACTCTCCAGAGGCCCCCCAGGCACACCATTATCCGACAGTGTTCATTTGGCCTTCAGTGTCCTGAAATTCTGATTTTGTGTTTAAAGTCTCCCTGTCTGAGCCAGAGAGACACTGCGCCCTGCCCCGATATACACCAACTACACAGTCCCCACTGCCCTCCTGTACGCCGTCCTCTCCAGGTGTGTCTCCTACCCCTGGCACACACTGTTGATGGCTAGCAAATGCCTAGCCAACTGGACCTGACTGTTTAAACGGTCTTGTGATCCTTTTTAATCCGGCTCCTTGGCCAACACTAAGGAACGCCTTTATACAACCTCTAGTGCAGTGGTTCTCAACCCGTGGGTGGGCCGAGGGCCCCCTTGGGTTGGAAAAACCCTTTCGTAGGGGTCCCCGAAGACAATCGCAAAACACAGATATTTGCATTACATTATGATTCATAACAGTAGCAAAATTATTGTTATGAAGTAGCAATAAAAAAAAAACTAAATGTCTGGGGGTCACCACAGCAGGAGGAGCTGTATCAAAGGGTCGCAGCATTAGGAAGGTTCTAGCACAGACCCAGCAATAGCAGGTGTCGGTATTTACCTGCTGAGAGTGAGTGAGAGGAACTAGGGTGGGGTTCCTGTCCTCAGGAGACAAACTAAGGTAAGGGCAGCCGGAGGCTACAGCGGAGGACCAGGGGCTGCAGAGCTGATCTCAAGCTCCTCCTCCACACTAAGGAACCCCTCCCTCTGGAATCTACAACGTCAAGCCTTTCCCTCCCGTCCCAGTGTGCCGTGCCCAGTTTGCTACGTCCTGAACGAACCCTCCTCCCCTCCCTTCCCTCACAACAGCTTTTGAGTCTGAACTGATAAGAGGTTCTATTGACCACATTACCATGGCTGGAAGAATCGAGAACTCCTTAATAAGGAATACTATTAAATCAAGCAGCTAGCAGGAAGGTTCTCCCCCATAGGTGGTGGGGACCCCACACCCAGCAATGGGCAGAAGGGGACAGATGCTTCAGATGCTTCACCTTTTTGGCTCATGAGAAAAGGCCTGAAGCTCTTTCCTCGCCTCTATTTTAAAATTTTTCCTAAAAAGTCTGGCCGGGCTCACAAAGGCAGCTGGGATGAGGCAAACTGAGATTGGAACTAAGGATCCAGGTTCAGAGTCAGTGAAAGATGAGTCCAGACATCCCAGGATCTGGATTTCCCCCGAGCTAATCCATCCACAGTGTAGGTGGGGAGGGGGCGGTAGTAGGATGGGGACTGGCAGCCGAGACTGCACAGTGACCCTAATCTCTGTAGAGGCAGCTCCCCACCCCGCTCTCCCGCAGCTGGGCCCCAGGCCCTCCATCAGGGCCCGGACTCACGGCCTAGAAGCGCCGGCTCCTTCAAGGCTGGCTACGGTTCTTCCGGGGCCTGATCGCAGCGGGGTAGCGGGGGTGCTCGGCCTGCGCGTGCACGCGTCGTGGCGTGGCTGCGTGGTCCCGGCACCGCTCGCCCAGCCCGGCCCCGACCTGCAGAGCCCAGCGGCGTCTGCGTGGCTGGGCGGGGCGGTCTGACCCACGTGGGCTGGTTCGGTTCTCCGCGCAGGAACTGCCTCCTTCTGCGGCTCGACCCGATCCTTCCAGGTCCGGTGTCGTCTCATCACCACCCTGGCCGGCGCCTTGCTGCAGACTAGGCGACGATGTCCCTCCTTCCTGGGTTTCCCAGTTGGGAGTCGAGAGGCCGCGGTACGCCTGGTCCCGCTGCTGTCTTCACCCTGCCCCACTCCTTTGATGTTTTGCCCACACTTTTCTGCTATTAAAGTCCCCCTTCGTTTCCACTTGTAATTTGGATCTATGAGGACCCTTCTGAATCCTAGACCTGGTTATTCCCTCTTCTAGCCTGGGGGGGGGGGAAGGGGACGGGGAGACAGACGACTTATACATTTCTCATTGTACTGTGCCTATTTGATTAAATTCATTTAGTGAAAGCTATGTGGATTTTGTTGTTTTGCTTGTTTGTTGTTTTGAGACAGAGTCTCTTTATGTAGCCCTGGCTGTCCTGGAACTCACTATGTAGACCTGGCTGTCTTCCAGTGTACAGAGAGATCTATCTGCCTGCCTCTGCCTCTCCAGAGCTGGGATTAATGGTGTTCACCACCATGCCTGGCTATGGTCTAAAACAAAGGTTCTCAACCAGTTGGTCGCGACCAGTTAGGGAATCACCTAAGACACCACTGCCTGGCTCTCTCTCTCTCTCTCTCTCTCTCTCTCTCTCTCTCTCTCTCTCTCTCTCTCTCTCTCTCTGTGTGTGTGTGTGTGTGTGTGTGTGTGTGTGTGTGTGTGTGCTGGGAACCGAACTCTGGTCTTCGAAAAGAGCAGCAGACTTTCTTACCCTCTGCCATCTCTCCACCCCCAAGGGACTCAGTTTTCAACCAAATAACAGCAATTCCTGACCCAGTGATAGAGGCATCCTCTTGGTGTCAACTTGATTTCAGTTCACTATTCTGCAACCTACTGGTCAAATGACTCAATAAATCACACCAGCAAATAAGGAGACAAAAGGGGAAATGGGAGAGATGGTGGCAATCACTGCTTTAGAACAACAAAGCAAGTTACGTGTGGTGGCACACATCTGTGATCCCAGCACTTGGAAGGCAGAGGCAGAAGGATTCCTGTGAGTTCAAAGCTAGCCTGGTCTTCACAGTGAGTTCCAGCAGAGGCTACATAGACTCTGTGTTAAAATCTAAACCAATCAGCCAAACAAACAAACTCAAGCCACTCCTTTGTATGTGTATATGTATGTGACAACCTCAAGCCCGTTTCTTCTTCAGGTGCTCTGAGGGCTGACTGGGCTAGGGTTATGCAGGGTTCTCTCTATCCTGGAGCTAGGAAGGGGGTGTAGCTTGGTGGTGGCTCACTGACCTAGCACAAGGGCCTAGGTTCAAGGCCATCATGGAAAATAACAACTTTTTAGAACATCTCTTCCTTCAGGCTTCCAATTCTAACCAACTAGAGCCCAATGAATCTAAGGATGGGTATCGTATCCTGCTGCAGGTAAGTCATGGTTCTTCCTTTAGAGATGAAATTAAAAGGCAAAAGTAGGGGCTGAACAGATGGCTCAGCAGTTAAGAGCACTGACTGCTCTTCCTAGAGGTCCTCAGTTCAGTTCCCAACACCCACATGGCAGCTCCTACCTGTCTGTAACTGAACTTCAGTTCCAGGGGGATCCAACACCCTCACACCAGAAACCACTCTCCTGCCATCAGGAACTCCTGAGGTCTCGTGCTCAGAGCAGCTGTAGGCACTTAGCTCGGGGGAAAACAAGTTGTTTCAGGATCTGCGGGTTCACAGCTCCCAACGCTCCCTCATGATCGATCTTTCCCTCCCTTGCTCATGTATTAGCTCCTCCCTCTCTTCAGTTGGATTTCTGGAGCTTGGCGTGGTGGTTGGTGTGGATCTCTGCGTCTTGTTCTGTTAGTTGCTGGATGAAGGCTCTATGATGTTAGTTGTGGTTGTTGTTCCCCAATCTGATTAGAGGGGAAGTTCAGTTCAGGCACCCACCCCACTATTGATGGGACTCTTTAATTGGGGTCATTGTTGTGGATTTGGGGAATTTCCCTAGCACCAGGTTTCTTTCTAACCCCATAGGGGCTCTATCAAGATCTCTCTTTCATTGCTCTCCCACTACATCCCTCTCGTCCCTTAACTATCCCATTTCTCCATGGTCTCACTCCTATCTCCTCCTTTCAACCACCCTCTCACCCCCAGAATGAGTGCCAGAATGCTGTAGTTCTACGACAATGGAGACTTACACCAAGTGGGTGTAAAAAAGCGTCTGAGGCCAGACAGTGTATGGCAGAGAGAGAACCTCTATCCAGAGTCCTTGAACAAACTTCAGGTCAGAATTTATTCATCATGGGCAGTCCAGGATATTGGCAATGACAGGGATTTTAGAAATCGGCCAAAGAAAGATCCAGGCACAAGAGTAGCCTTCTCAAGAGACAGGACAGACGTACTACAAGTGTTAGTGCTGTGGGAGCAGACCAGAAAACCTAGGGAGTCAGGAGTCCTGCTCAAGCGCTGGTGAGCCCCGATCTTGTCTCTCTTCCTCCTTTGCCTTCTCTTGGGAGGAAAGAACCTGGGGCATCGAGGTCAGGTGGAGGCAGATGAGAGGCCCAACTGCAGTTAGAGCCCCAGGTAAAGTCCAGATGTGTGTTGGTTAGAGCCCTGTGCCCAGTTAGCCTAGCATATCCAGGTGAATAGACAAGGCTGTCAGATCAGGGGAGTCAGCTGGGAGGGGGGCTAAGTCATGGGTAGAAGCCTAGGTGGCAACTTAGCACAGAAGAATTCCATTGTTCGCTGTAGACCAAGATGACCTTAAACCTGCAATCCTGCTGCAGCCTCTGGAGTAGCCAGGATGATAGATCCCTGTCACCAGGCCTGGCTTCTATCGACCTGTTAAGCACAAGCCTTTAATCCCAGCACTTGCAACGCAGAGGCAGATGGATCTCTAAGTTCAAGGCCAGCCTGGTTCACACAGCAAGTTTCAGGTCAGCCAGGGCTACATCATGAGACCTGTCTCAAAACAACAATAAAAACTGACAGTTGCCATCCATTGCTGGTGGGAATGCAAACTTGTGCAACCACTCTGGAAAGCAGTGTGGCGGTTTCTCAGGAAATTCGAGATCAACCTACCCCTGGACCCAGCAATACCACTCTTGGGAATAAACCCAAGAGATGCCCTATCATACAACAAAAGTATATGCTCTACTATGTTCATAGCAGCATTGTTTGTAATAGCCAGAACCTGGAAACAACCTAGATGCCCTTCAACGGAAGAATGGATGAAGAAAGTATGGAATATATACATATTAGAGTACTACTCAGCAGTAAAAAACAATGACTTCTTGAATTTTGCATTCAAATGGACAGAAATAGAAAACACTATCCTGAGTGAGGTAAGCCAGACCCAAAAAGAGGAACATGGGATGTACTCACTCATATTTGGTTTCTAGCCATAAATAAAGGACATTGAGCCTATAATTCGTGATCCTAGAGAAGCTAAATAAGATGGTGAACCCAAAGAAAGACATATAGTCATCCTCCTGGAGATTAACTTTCATTGGGCAATGAAAGCAGACAGAGACAGAGACCCAGAGTTGCTAGAGAAAGGAATGAGCGCAGGAGATGGTGGGAAAAGCCTCCTGAGGAGCCATCTGAGACAGGGCTTGACCGAATAGACATCACCAACACAGGGCAGGCCTTCGAGAGTCTTCTTCAGAGAGTACTGAGAAGATGGAATATGCCAGGGTGGCTGAACTTGGAGGCAAAATGGAGGTAGGATGTTCAGCTGAAAACTCAGCCTAGTTGTGCAGGGTCTTGCCCACATTCCAGGAGCACAGGCTTCATCCTGTGACAGCAGGTTGGTCACTGGGGAAGGCCCCCAGGGACTCCATTTCAGTCATGGAGGTTGTGGAGGACATACGACTTTCGTTTTGCTTTCTTTTTCTTTTCCTGTTATCACCTGCCAACTTTGGGAACGTTGACAAATCAAGTCATTTCCACCTTTTTAAACTAAATAAGGCTAAGGTGCCTTTAGAATAGCTGGAGTTATCTGTGAAGTTGGCATGAGTCCAAACACAGGCACAGCCCAGGAGGACTCTTGACTTAACCAGAATGCCCTAAAGGCAGATTAGAAGATTACTCCCCAGAAGTAGCTCTTCTTGGGAAAGGAAGGCCCAGGAGCCTGTGACATAGTTTTGTTCATCTCTGCTCCAGCACCTCTTAAAGGTAAAGGGCCACTTTAGACTATCACAGAGGCACAGTGTGACCAACTTACGTAAAAGGATAGGGTAGGCAAAGAGGGTGAGGTACTTCCAACCAGAAGTTTTAAGGTTTTGTTTTGTTTAGGAGAGGAGAGGGAAAAAAAAAACAAACAAACAAGGTTTTCAGTGTTGGGAATTAAACTTGGGGCCTCCCTCAGGGCTGGAGAGATGGCTCAGATGTTAAAGGTTAGGTTTCAAATCAGAAATCAACTCAGGGCCTCTCACATGCTAGGTAGAAACTCTGCCACTGAGCTCTGATCTCACCCCTGGTCCTGTAGGCTTCCTGAGTTCTGAGATTACTACAGACACAAGCCACTAAAATGCCTGGGAACTACTTTTAATTTTCCTTGAACAAAAATTTCCTGTCCTTTTTAAAAACAACAACAACAACAACTGGGTCTCACTATATAGCCCTAGTTGTCCCCGAACTCACGATGTAGACCAGGCTGTCCTCTCATTCACAGACATCGCCTGCTGGATTAAAGGCAAGTACACCACACAGGGCTTCCCTGGACAAAACCTTTTGGACACAACCAGTTTGAGATCTCTCTTGACGTCTCCACCCCAAACAGCTCCTGAGAGGTGCTGGAGACTTTCATTTTTGTATTTTGTGGGTGGGATTGTTTTCATTAGTTGTGCTGAGGATTGAACTGGGGATATCTTTATAGACTAACCCTCTGAGCTACACTTCCATACTAAGGGAAGGTGTTCATTCATTCATTCATTCATTCTTGTAGGGAGGGGAATGCAGGTGTGTGTGTGTGTGTGTGTGTGTGTGTGTGTGTGTGTGAGAGAGAGAGAGAGAGAGAGAGAGAGAGAGAGAGAGAGAGAGAGAGAACACAACTGTTCTTTCCTTCCACTATGGATTCCAGAGATCAAACTTAGGGCTTCAGTCTTGCAAGCATTTTTTGTTTGTGGTTGGATGTGTGTGTTTTTTCTTTTCTTCTTACCCCCACCCCCCCCAGACAGGGTTTCTCTGTGTAGCCCTGGAACTCACTCTATAGACCAGGCGGGCCTCAAATTCAGAGGTTTGCCTATTTCTGCAGGGACTAAAGGTGCAGGGCACCACGACTTCGACCGAAGAAGGTTTTAAAGCTCAGTGCGGCATAGTTTCAAACCCGCTGAACCAGATGAACCCAGAAAATGGATTTTCCTTTTTATCCCTACCCCCACACCTCAAGAGAAAAAGAACGCGGTTGCTTGAAACCAAGTAGACGCTCTCTGCAATACGCTCAAGCTTCTCCCAACCCCTTGCTAGAGACCAGGGAAGCCAAACATACAGGCTGAGGTTGTGGGATATCCCAGAGCCCACTGACCAGATGAGAAAAGCAGAACCGAAGGAGGAATGAGGGAAGGGGCCGCCTGCTCATTCTTCCTGCATACGCCCTTCCTAGCAGCTGCGTCTGTGGGCTCCATAATCCCCTCGCCCTCACCTCCACCCCATCCTCTGGCCGCCCACCTCTCCTCCACCCACCCCATTCATCAGTAGGAGGGCACCATATTAGTGCAGATTTCAGGGCCTGACAGATCCTTTCTGGGTGCCCCCCACATGTAACCACTTAACCCCTAGCACAAAAGGCCATGCTGAATGGGCTTGGAGTCAGTGGCTCGTGCGGAGGGGTAGGTCTCAATAGGATTTGGGGAGCTGGGTGTATGAAGCGCTCTGCTCCAGCAGCCCTCAATGGAGGAGCGGGAGTCGGGCATGTGCCGAGGGGAGGAGCCCGGCAGCTGCATCCCGCCCCCGAACAATGATTTATTCATTCTGTTGGCACGCTCAGAGAAAACAGGCTCCAGGGACCATGGCCCCACAAATCGCCCTGAGCTTCAGATAATTCCCACCACCGTCGCTGAAGTTTAGAGACCCCTCAACCCCACCCCCACCCCCTTAATTTATTACCTAAAGCTTGAGGTTCCTCTTCCCTGTGAAGCCCCGGGTGGGGGTTGGGGGGGTCAGGCAGGCATCGTCCTTCGAAGGGGCTGCACCCAGTCTCAGCTTCTCCATGGTCCTCCTCACGCCTATCTCACAGCCTGTAGAGACCCTGTAAGCGCCCCCTCCACTCCCCACACACAAAGTAAAGAAATAAACAGCAAGGCACATAGGGTGGCTTGTTTTAGAAATGTCCGCACAGGGTAGGGCACAGGAAGAAGCCCGACGATGAGTGGGCTAGCCGTGAAATAAATACCTAACAGGTAATAGGAAAGCCATAAAGGTTGCTGGATGAAGGACAGGCTGCTAGCAAAAGGTATTGTCCTTGCTGTCCCTACTCTTCTGTCCAGCCACCTTCCTCTAGCGGAATCGCTGGAAACTTTGGGGACTTGGGGTCTAGGTAGGCATGGTGGTGCATAGCCAGTAATCCTAGTATTTGGGGAAACTGAGGCAGGAGGATCATAAATTTGAGGACAGCATAGGCTCCAGATAAAGAACCTACCTACCAAACAAACAAAAGGTCAGGCAAGTAGTTTCTTTCTGGAAAAAAAAAAAAATTGTGTATGAGCATTTTGACTGCGCGTATACACTCTCCTATGGGCATGCCTGATGTCCAGCCACACCGTTGAAACCCTATTTCAAAAAACAGAACAAAACAAACAAACAAAATAACCAAAAGTGCCCTTGGGGTGGAGGTCAGAAGAGTTAGATTTCCCCAGAACTGAAGTTATAGATAGTTGTGAGCTGCCATGCAGGTGCTGAGAACAGAACCTGGACCAAGCCACCTCTCCAGCCCCAAGGCGAGGAGTTTCCAGAACAAAACTGTGACAAGTGAACCTTGCCCTCTCACCTTCATAGCTCATGTCACCGGAGCCAGACTTTAAAAAAAATCATAAATAAAACTAAAAAATCAATAATGTTAGCAGAACCAGAGTGTCAGATTGAAGTGGCCATCCTCAGACTGGCCCCTGGGCCTCCTAGCTCCAAGCTTGTAATTACCTTGTCACACAGAAAACAAATCTATTGCCGGCCTTGTCAGAGAGAGTTGGGAGATCCCGGGCAAGGAGCTTGCCCAGTGCCTGGTTGGGAAGGGGAGGGAGCAGAAGGAAGACTGGTTGAGCTTCAGTGCTGGAGGTAAGAGAGCTGGACACCGACAAGAGCTCAGAAAGTTTTCTTCCTTCAGAAGGGCTGACACTCCAGGAGAGCAGAGGGACTAGGGCTCAAGCCCCCTCCGGGACGCCTCAAGAGGGATGATTGCTAAGAGGCTGCTGCCCTCTGGTGGACATAAAGAGAACTATCAAGGCCTTCGACGCTGAAATTCCCTTGTGAAAGGAGCCCCTTTTCCTGTGATAAAGCCTGGCATCCTCAGCCGGGCGTGGTGGTGCAAACCTTCAATCCCAGCATTCCAGAGGCAGAGGCAGGCGGATCTCTGTGAGTTCGAGGCCAGCCTGGTCTACAAGAGCTGGTTTCAGGACAGGCGCCAAAGCTACAGAGAAACCTTGTCTCGAAAAACGAGCAAACAAAAAAAAAGCCTAGTATTCACTCAGACCCTTGTATCAAGAGTTCCTTTTTGTGGGCTGGAGAGATGGCTCAGTGGTTAAGAGCACTGGCTACTCTTCCAGAAGTCCTGAGTTCAATTTCCAGCAACCCCGTAGTGGCTCACAACCATCTGACATGAGATCTGGTGCTGCTCTCTTCTGGCGTCTAGGCAGAACACAGTATACATAATAAATAAATAAACCTTAATTAAAAAAGAGTTCTTTTTTGCATGGCGTGGTGGCACCAACCTTTAATCCCAGAACTCAGGAGGCAGAGGCAGGGACATCTGTAAGAACCATCTTTGTGGTCTACAAAGTGAGGATCTGTCTGAAAGAGTTCCCTTTGGCTGGCTGGGGTATGTGTGTGTGCCACAACACTGCATAAACCAGGCATAGTGGTGCATGGTACAAACTATAATCCCAGTATTCAGAAGGTAGAGGTAGGAAGATGAAAAGTTCGGGATCACTTTTAGCTATCTAGGGAGTTCAAAGCCAGTCTGGGCAGCCCAGTATTAACAAGCAGACAAACACACAAAAGACCCAGCGCCTTTGGGCTTAATATCTGTGAACCAGGAAGTGGGTAAAAAGAAGCTGAGTCAGAACGTAAGCCTGGGGTGCAGTCTCGGTTCCCCACAAGGAGCTCTGAGGTTACAATGACTCTTCCGAGATTTCCCGACCTGATCGGAGCTGGCCCGGCCTTGCTAGGTGCTGTGTGGCTAAGTTTCAAAGGGGCTAACACAGAAGCTGTCCTTATAGTGTCCCCAGGAGCTGGGCTGGTAAGGTCTTCAGAGAAGGGTTCGCTCCGTACACCACAAATGCTCAACTGTGTTACATGGACCACAGGTTTAGCTCGGGCCTCAAGTTCTGGGCTCAGGGGAACCAGTCTGTTCTTCGCGGAGCCTTGGGGATGGTCAGGCGAGCCTGAATACTCAGCTTTGGACCCATTCATCCAGCCTTTACTGGGATTTCTGGGAACCAGGCTTGGAGGCAGAGTTTCCATTTTTTGTATTTAATCCCCACAACTGTGGAGTGAGCCAGATTACTCAGACGGGATCAAGCTATTAAGTGGCTTTCACAGTCCAATGACACTTTTAAAAGTCATACTCACAATGGGACAGGTGTCATTCCTGCTGTCAGAGACTCTTCAGGCCACAAAGGGACTTGGCTGTGCTCCACCAGTGTGTGCTGTATGAATAGGACGGCTTGAGGTCTGCAGCCAGCGCATCCTCAACTGTAGCCAAGAGCCGGTCCCACGGCACCCTGCCTCAGCACCTTCCCAGAGGTAAGAGAGCCATGGACTGTAAAGTCCTGGTATAAGCCACTACCAGCTGAGAGGAAACAGGCGATCGCTGCTCCAGACACCCCTTGGCACCCCAAAGAGGACAGAGACTCAGAACGAGCGCCATCAGCGGCTGCTCCGCTCCAGCCCTGACCGTGATGGTGCTGTTTACCTGTAATCCGAATACTCGGGAGGCAGAGGCAGGTTTGCCAGTCTGAGGCTAGCCTGGGCTACATAGTGAGGCCATCTCAAAAAATAAAAACAAAACCTTTCAGCATATTCAGGCACCAACATGAAGGTTTCATCTTGTTTTGGGTTTCTTCATTTTAGTTTATCTTAGAAAGATAGAGTACTTGGATATTATACAATTTTTTTTTTTTCTGAGAATGGCTGGATACATTTACTCAATACTCTTGGTCTCTCCACCACTACACACACACACACACACACACACACACACACACACACCGCCTTCCCTACTGGGCTCTCAGAACCTAATTTTTCACATTTAGAAAACCCAGATGATTTTTGCCTGGGTCCATCTAGTTTTCCAAATAACCTGTCTTTTTGATAAATAACGTAAGTTAAATTAGACAAGACAAAGAAAAGGGTGAGCAATCAGCTTTTTCCCCCTTCTCTCGGCCTCTGAGAAAAAGAGGGAGCAGAAAAGCCCACAGCAAAGTTCACTCCCAACCAGGCCCCAGAACTTTCGAGCCTTTGGTCGGGGCCCTGTGCTTCTGCAACCTGGAGCTGGGAGCTGCTCTGTCTCACACACACACACACACACACACACACACACACACACACACCGCCCAGCAGACATAAAAAACACCACATGCCGTGTTTCATCTGAACGTTAGCAAAGAACCCAAGTGTTCAACCCCAAAGCGTCCTCTAATCACCCTTAGGCTGTAGCTATTCCAACTCCCTCTTCTCATTACGTACCCACCACAGGGAAGAGTGAAATCAATACACTGAAAATGAAAAACCTTTAAGGTGAGAGAAGACGGGACGGGAAGAGGGGACGGGAAGGGCATGGATAAAACCTAAAGCACTACAGCCAAGGGACAGAGAGGTCTGGTGACTTGTTCTCAGAAGGCAACCATCTGAGGTTGACACAAGCTTGTACACAAAGCCAAGCCTCTTTCCCTAGTTCACTTTGAGAGTGTTGGCAATACCCAGAGGCCTCCACTCCTACACCTGTCAAGTCTCAGTATAGCCCTGATTGCCATTGGCTGCTGCAACAGCCCCATGGGCTGGGAGACTGTGGGAGCTTCGCGGAGGAGCAGTCTTAGTGTCCCCAGGCATCAGCTCCATCCCTTCCTGAGCAGGATGCTGGACATGCAGCATTGAATACGTATGATCATGCCACATTCTACGGTACCTTCAGTCCAACCATAGCCCGGTGAGCCGAACAAAGTTAGTCTACATAGGCATTCTCCTCCAGTTAAGGGGAAAAGTTCAGAGAACGACTTATCACACACTACTTGTACGCTACAGACAGAACAAGGTCCCACAGTCATCTCTACTACCCCATCCCACGTTAGAAAGCTTTGCAAGCCACCGGGCATGGTGGCTCCAAGGGATTTACACCCTCTTTTGGCCTTCTTAGGCACCTGTACATATATGCCACACACACACACCCCACATGCAAATAAAAATAATAAAACATTGCACAAAAATAAAATTTTTAAAAATACTTCTTTTTGAGACAGGGTCTCACACTGCAGCCCTGGCTGGCCTGGAACTCACTTTGTAGACCAGGCTGGCCTCGAACTCACAGAGATCTGTCCACCTCTGCCTCCTGAGTGCTGGAATTAAAAGCATGCGCCACCACAACTGACCAAAGAGTACTTTTAAGAAGTGTTGCTAGCAATTCAGCTCTAAGCTTTTTTTCCCAAGTCTCTCAACATCTACTTCTCAAAAGTTATTAATTAAATAATTTTATGCGCCAGGCATAATGCTACCCCCAAAACAAAAATAGAGACAGTCTGTTTTCAAGGGATTTATTATCGTCATTGCTAAAACAGACCCAAACACAAGGTGACAAATGGCGATAGGAGACCCCAGAGAGCAGGGAGCATGACATAGAACATTCAGCCCTTCTAGTGACAGTGGTCAGGGCTGTGTCTGAGGAAGGTGAAGGTAGAAAAAGTGTTTTGAGGATTATATATTAGCCAAAGAGGGAGTTTGGAGGCGAAGGCAAGCCAGGAGATTGAAGGGGGCTTCAGAAGGCCCCCGAGGCTGAATGTACGAGAAGGGAGCGTAGATGGAGGCCGGGAAGCAGGGTTTTCTCACGCAGAGCCTGCTGGGCCCTGAGGAGTGTGATAGGAGACATGGAAGAGTTTGTTTGATTAGATTTAAAAAAAAAAAATTTATAGATTCATTTGTGTGTATACACACACACACACACACACACATATATATATATATTTCATTCATTCATTTATGAATATGTATCACCTGAGTACCTGGGAATTACAGAAGGTTGTAAGCCACTGTGTGGGTGCTGGGAATCAAACCCAAGCCCTCTGCAAGAACAAGTGCTATTTACTTGGAAGCCATCTCTCTGGCCTCTAATTTTTTTTTTTTTTTTTGTCTGTTTGGGAGACACAGCATTTTATTATTATAGACCCGGCAGGCCTGAACTATGTCAATGAGGCTAATCACTAACTTGTGGCAATCCTCCTGCCTCTGCCAACTAAGTGAGTTTGTTTCTTTCTTTCTTTCAGACAGTTTTTCTATACAACAGTTCTGGCTGTCCTGGAACTTGCTTTGTAGACCAGGCTGGCCTTGAACTCACAGAAATCTGTTTGCCCTTGCCTCTTGAGAGCTTCACCACCAGGCTGAGAAGTTTGTTTTTGGGATTGAACCCCGAGTCTTGTGCCTGCTAAGCAAATACTCTGCCAGGGAACAGCCCATCCCCATGGGAAGGTGTGATGTCAGGCAGTGCGTCCTCCACACAGTATGCATATGTAAAGGTCACCTTCTGGCTGCTATGTAGATTGGATGAAAGGGAAGCAGAAACAGAAGTGGGGCCCTCAGGAGACTACTGCAGTACCCTCGAAAGAAACGGAAATCCGGAGCATAGACTGGCTACAGAGCTAGATAAGCGAGCCGATTCGAGATGCAGATAGGAAAGAACCTAAAGAAGGTCCTGGAAATGGACACGAACGCTCTTCATTTTTCCTACTTGAGGGATGGGGTACAGTGATAATTAATTTAAGATTTATTTTTTATTTTAAAGTTATGTGTGCGTGTGAGAGTTTGTGCAGGTGCCTTGGGAGACGAGAGAGGGAGTGAGTTCCCTGGAGCTGGAGATACAGGCAACTGTGAGTCACATGATATGGATACTGTATGGGATCCGGGACAGCCAGGAGTATGTAAAGAGACCCTGCCTCAAAAAAATAAACAACAACAAAAAAAGTAAATAAATAAAAGTAATCTCAAACGAGGGAGACGTTTGCAGTGAAGTTGAGGTGATGGGGGTGCTGTGGAGATCTGAGAGACTCTCTGGAGACTTGGGAATAGGATTTGATACTTTATTGGAGGAGACGATACAGTTTATGCAACTGTGGACTGAAATAAATTAGACAAGACCGGAGATTAGTTTAAATGACTTCAATACCACACACGCCTACTCACAAGGAATGAGGAAGAGACGGAAGGGCCGACACTGACATCCAGTATCTCTCAGACTTAGGCTCTCATTCCTCCTGACATGAAATTTAGAAGATGGTGGAACTGAGTTCTACTGGAGTTAAAAGGACAGACCTTGGACAGATGGTATAGGGCCAGGCTGAAACTCCTTAATCTGATCCTGTCAAAAAGGTGAAAGCATGGGGCTGGTGAGGTGGCTCAGAGGATGAGAACGGGCTGAGTTTAATTTCCAGCAACCACATGGTGGCTCACAACCATCTATGAGATCTGGTGCCCTCTTTTGGTCTGCAGGCATACATGCAAGCAGAACACTGTCTACATAATAAATCTTAAAAAAAAAAAAAAAAAAAGTGGAAGAGGCCAGAAAGCATGCCTTTAATACCAGTACTTGGGAGGCAGAGGCAGGTACAATCTGTGATTTTGAGGCCAGGCTGGTCTACAGAATGAGGTCCAGGATAGCCAAGTATACACACAGAGAAACCCTGTCTCAACCTGCAAAAAATCCGACCTCCTGCAAAGAAGAATACACTCTTGGGGCTAGCAAAATGGCTCAGCAGGTAAAAGCACTTGCTGTCAAACTGGAGGACCCGAGTTTAATCCCCAGGACCCATAAGGTGGAAGGAGAAAACCAACCCTTGCAAACATACACACAAGTATAAATAAATGAAATGTAGGAAGATTTAAAAAAAAAAAAAAAAAGAATGTATTTCCCCAGAAACTCAAGGAAAAGTAATTTATTTCTCAGGCACTGAATTTCCTATATTTAGTAGCCAGTCCTTCTTTTCATTTCTCCTAAAAAAAGAGCATGTGGGGAGGTTAGAATACTTGCTTGATCTAGGCAAGACCTTCAGTTTAATCCCAAATAATTTACCACTCCAATAGGGCATGTGGAAAAGCAAAAAGGGAGGAAACCGGAGCCTCCCTTCTTGGCTTTTGCTTAAGGGGTAAGGAGAAGTCTGCTTTAGGTGCAGAACACTCAAAGAGAGTGGCAATAAGCTTGACCTTGGGCCAGAGCAACACTGAAGTACACACAAAGGCAGCTAAAGAGAAAGTGCCATGTAGCGAGCGGCATGAGTCACACCTGATGGAGATGTATAACCAACTCCTGAGATGGCTAAGACCTGACTTATGCCTGATCACACAATGATCATCAGCTGCCTGCATATGCGTGGGCCTATGGGCAGTGCCCACCTGGCAGTTCGGGGTTGGCAGCCCATGCCTACTTAAGGGCTGGGAGAGGATTTGCCCAGAGAGAGAGAGGTCAAATGAAAGAGAGAGAGAAGGAGAGGAAGGAGAGAGAGGGGAAGAGAGAGAGAAAGTGAAAAAAGTCCTGGAATAAACTGCAGCAAGAAGAGCTCCGGGTGTTGCGTTTTTCCTTGCTGGACGAGGTGGGACGTGACAGTGCCACTCAGAGGATGGGGCAAGTATTAGAGCGGAAGCTCTCCCCCGACCAGCACTGCATTCAGACCACTCCAGAGGGATGGAGGGCAGCGAAGGGCAAAGGCAGCACACTGTTATTCTGGACATAGAATTTCCTGGGAGTGAAACATCCTGAAGATCAAATACTGTCTGAGCTTGGGCACTGACTGACCTAGGAATGAGCACTCTCGCTGGACAGCAAACCCTGCCCTCAGGGCAATGAGATTTATTGAAAACCTACATACATATTAAAACAGCTTTATACACACTCTCCCATTACAAGATTACAAATATACAAATGTGTGTTCTGTAAAAGTCAGCATCCTGAGTATTAGAAAACAAAAAACCCTAGCAATGAAAAGAAAACCTACATCTTAATTTCATCAATTAAATTGGCTGTTTTATGTCTCTCAATAAAAGACAGACACAATCTCCCCCACCTTCCCATGCTCAGCTTTCGATACTGGAATGGCTTTTGCAAAGCAGCACTGAGTTCAATCCTGAGGGGGACAATTGGTCTATACTTCTGGAAGCCCAGTGGCAGGTCACAGAAGGTGAGTGACGGCAGTTCTCTTCAATGTTTTATTAAAGTCCACAGGTCTGCTCTCAATATTAGGGATGAACTATTAAAACGCTCTCTGACTGGTGAGGGCAACATACTCAGCCCAAGAGATGCAATAAATAGCGGTCAGGTTTCTTCTTGTTGGCAGAGGAGAGGCTCACAAACAAGTGCTTTGAGCCTCTAGTCCCAGGGAAGGTCTGTCTTCCACAGACTACCCAGTGTGGGTGGACACCGGGTATAACCTTCATCTTCCTCCCACGCTCCAGAAAGTGAACTCGGTACCAGCTCACGTCCTTCTGTCAAAGGTAGTAAAGGTTAATTAGACATCAAGGCTAGACGCTTGCAGGAAACACAGAAGGAGCAAGACTGATGATGCACCAGCCGGCTGGGCGGTTCCCAGGTCCTCCATCTAAGTCACTCGCACTGAGTCCTGGTTACCATGCTACGGGTCGCGTGGGTGTGGAGGAGTCATCCCAGTACTGGCTTGCAGTGCTTTCTGTAATTTTCTATAATGCCACACTTTCTTCCTCCTCCAAACACCTCAATTCAAAGTGGTGTTGACCCAGGAAACTGCTAAGAAAAATGTCAAGTGCGGAACAGAAGAACTGAGACTTCAATTATTCTGTAAGTCGCTGCTGGAAACTGTAGTGATAAGAATAGTGGCCGAACTGGAAAATAACACCAGGAAAGAAAACTGCTATCGAGAGCCGTGGCAGGAAGAACTGGAAACTCTGCCCACAATGCATCCAAGGGAAGGAGAGAGGTCATTGGCGCAAACGTCAGTCCCACATTGGGGGCCAGACCTACTTGGAGCAATTTTAGCAGATGCTGGCATCCTGAATAGTGTTAGCTTTCCAAGTATCTGAAGATGCTTCGCTTTGGGCCTGGACTGCTATTATCTGTCTTTAGCCGTTTTGGGGACGGTGACATCATTAATGATGGCCCCTTTCTTCTCACCTAGAGAGAAAACAGAGGGAGTCAGGGCCAGCTCAAGACTCATACAAGTATACAAGTGCCTACCTTCAGTGAGTTTTTTAATAACTCAGTTAAACCATAGATGATTGAAAAAAAAACCCACAAGAAATAGAAACTTTGAAGGCAAATTTAAAACCTGGTTGCCTATTGGAGTAGCAATTCACCTATACATTCTTTTTCTTTTTTGAGACAGGGTTTCTGTGTAGTCTTGGCTACCCTGGAACTCGAACTCACAGAGCTTTCCCTGCCTCTGCCTTCTGAGTGCTGGGATTAAAGGCATGTGCTACCATAGTCTAGCAAATCAGATCCCTCCCGCCCCCAAGACAGGATTTCTTTGTGTAGACCTGGTTGTCCTGGAAATCACTATGTAGACCAGATGGCCTCAAATCCAGAGATCACCTGCCTCTGCCTCCCGAGTGCTGTCCCCTATGTATTCTTGAGAGGTGTAAAATTCTAACACTATAGCAAACTGTTAGATCAGAATTTTTTGTTTCATTTTATTTTACTTTTTTTGGGTGTGATATATGCATGAGGGTGTGCCGTGCGTGCATGTGGAGGCCAGAGGATGCTGCGTCTCCCTCTACTGTTCTTTGCCACGTGCCTTTAAGATAGCCTGTCTCTGAACAGAAAGTTCCACCTTCTCTGCCCTGTGTTAGGGCTGCAGAATCACACAGCCATACAGCCATGCCTGGCATTCTATATGGTGCTAGAATTCAGATTCAGGCCCTCGGGCTTGCACAGCAAGTACTCTTACCCACTAAACCATCTCTCTCTCTCTCTCCCTCCCTCCCTCCCTCCCTCCCTCCCTCCCTCCCTCTTTCTCTTTTCTTTCTTCCTCTTTCTCTTCTCTCTCTCAACATACACACACACACACACACACGTTTTTTAAAATTAAATCAAACAAATCTGAGGCTGGAGAGATGGCTCAGTGGTTAAGATATTTGCTCCTCTTGCAGAGGATCAGACTCCATTCCCACATGGCAACTTGCAGCTGTAATTCCAGTTTCAGAGGATCAGGTGCCCTCTTCTGGCCTCCCCAGGTAACAGACACACACAGAGTACATACATGTAGATGCAGGTAAAATACAAACAAATCTTAAAAACAAAAACAAACAATCAAATAAACCCCAAATTCCCACAAATAAGCGCTATTTGGGGAGTACCACATCAGCTCCCAAATTCTCTACCTGAGGCTTAGACGATGCCTTTGCTGCCTCTGCCTTGGTGGGAGAAAGTGTATGGAAGACAAAGTTTCTTGAGTTTCGGGGAGCGCTGGGGTTGAGGTCAGACAGGGTAGCAAGTTTCTGAAGCACAGTCTTGGGCTGGTTCAGCAAGGAACCCGTCTTCAGCTGAGGAAAGAAGAGTTACCTGATACCAAACTGCAGATACTGAAGCAGCCCTTCGACCTCCCTCTGTGAATGACACAACACACTATCATCTACAGACCATGACGTCAGAACAACAGGGTCCCCACTAACCTGGTGAGCACTTCCTGGTCTGATGGTTTCAAAAGGGTTACTGGGCACAGACTTTGATTCCTGAACAACCACAGCACGATTGGCTGGAAAGAAAACACAGAAAGAAGTGTTCTGGGCGGGGCTGGGTAGAATTCCTTCTATATTCAAAGAAGCTAAGAAGACTTAAGAGCTGACTAAGAACTCTTATTATATTCATGACCTTAAAACTATAGCAAGAGTTGCTAAGGAGACAATGAAGTCAAGATTATCAATTAATCATTAACAAGGACTAATTTAAGGGGAAAAAAGCAGTTGGTATAAGAGCCCACTTATGAACACCTATGTTCAACCCCAGCTCTAACCCTTGAGCCTATAAATCCTGGGCAGTTCAAAGAGAAGCTACAATGCACCAGCCAAGCCTCAAAACATGAAGCAAACAAGCTACACAAGCCTAAGGACAACTCTGCTGGCCAACAGCTCAGGAGCCAACCTCAGCCTCTCCTTACCTCCACGGCCCCTTTAAGACAGTATTATAGAAATGTTTATATTAGCTGCCATAGTCCCTGAAGGCTAGAATCTCCTCCTGGGCTCCAGCACTGACAACCCAAGCAGCTAGACCTAAGAAGAAGCAAGAGCTCACCATTCTTCTGCAGCGCTTTGGCTGTAACTTTCTTGGCTAGTATCATAAACTGACTGTCTTCCCCAATGTCCTCTTCTTCAGCAGCAATCTTCCCCTGTTGAACCTGAATACGAAGATCATACAGGATCAGCCAGGTGTGGTGGTACATGCCTATAATCCCAGCACTTGGGAAGCTGAGGCAGGAGGATTACCATGAGGTTGAGGCCAGTCTGGGATACACAATGAGTTCCAGACCAGTCTGTTTTCAAAACAAACTCATGAAACATTTGATGATGATTACAGTTTCCCTAAATAGTCAATTTAAGGGAGCTGGAAAGATGGCTCAGTAGCTAAAAGCACTGGTAGCTCTTTCAGAGGATTTGGGTTCAATTCCAAGCACCCACAGGTTAGCTCATAAATGCCTGTAGCTCTAGCTGCAGGGAGTGAGTCTACCAACACCCTCTTCTGGGCTCTGTTGGCACCAGGCACACATACTTGTAGGCAAAACACCCATACACATAAAATAATGATATATAATTAAAGGTCAGCACGGTGGCTCATTCCTTTAATCCCAGCACTCAGGAGGCAGAGGCATGTAGATTTCTGTGAATTCAAGAACAGCCTGATCTACATAGTGAGTTCCAGGACAGTCAGAGATACATAGTGAGACCCCTTCTCAAAAATAAATAAATAACAATAAAATGTTTAAAAATATAAAGAAAATAATTTAACATAGGCTGAGGTGTAAGTCAGGTTACTGAGAAATCAGTTTCCCTTTTTAGAATCTCTGCTACTTAGATCAAAAGATAAAAGGTCTGGAGAGATAGCAGAATGGTTAGGAGGGGCGGCTAAGTGGCTAAAAGCAGTGCAGCTCCTCCAGAAGACCCAGCTCAGCTCCCAGAACCCATGTAAATAGCTCAAAACTGCCTGCAACTCTAGCTCCAGGGGATCTGATGCCCTCTTCTGGCCTCCACAGACACTGTACTTACACGTACCTGCCCCACCCCACATACACATAATTTAAAAATTTTTATTTATTGTGAGACAAGGTCTCACTATGTACTTTTGGCTGGTCTGGAACTCACAGAGATCCACCTGCCTCTGCCATCTAAGTGTTGGTATATAACTGTGCAACACAGCTCTCAGTCCTAAAACACATATATTTTTTAATTGGACAGTTAGCCAGAGTTGACTATGGTAATCTTAACAGTGCAAAACCACAAAACAAAACAAAAACAACCCATGATTAAAGAAAGGATTAGGTTGTTGTTGCTTAAGTTTTCAGGGCAGGTGAAGTAGCTGAATCTTAGTCTCCTTAAACAAGATAGGCAATTTTCTTGGATGCTTTTTACCTGTTCCCGAAGCCACTGCTCTCGTTCGATTCGCTCCTTTCTCCACCTGGCTTCAGTCTCGTCAAGTTGCTCTTCAACCTGCTCGTCCTCAGAGTCTCTGTGGAACAGATCCATCTGGGAGGTGTCATCTAAAGGAAAGAGGTAATGCTCAGAGCGATCAGACAGACATAAAACAAGCCGATAGCTGCTGTACGCTGGCATAGATGTTACCCAGCCACAAAGAAAATCGATGGTTACAGCTATGGCGACGTTTTCTGTTTGTGTATTTTTTATCTCAGAAAGGGTTGCAAGTAGCCAGGTTGGCACTGAACTTGCTAAGGTACTAGAGTTGATCTTGACTCCTAATTGTACTCCCTCTACTCCCCAAATCCTGGGATTACAGGCATGCCATGCTTGGTTGACTCCTTCCTTCCTTCCTTCCTTCCTTCCTTCCTTCCTTCCTTCCTTCCTTCCTTCCTTCCTCCCTTCCTTCCTTCCTTCCTTCCTCCCTCCCTCCCTCCCTCCCTCCCTCCCTCCCTCCCTATTTTTTTTTTTTTTCCAAGACAGGGTTTTTCTGTGTAGCCCTGACTGTCTTGAAACACTCTGTCCACCAGGTTGGCCTCAAACTCAGAGAGCCGACTACCTCTGGTTCCTGAGCGCTAGGATTAAAGGTATGCACCACCACTGCCTGGTTGGTGCCCAATTGTTCTCTAATGCGGTGCTGGGGCTGGAACTCAGGACCTCCGTGTTCTGGGTAAGCATTCTACCGACTGCGCTATATCTCTAGCTGGTTACTTTTGATTGCCATTTACCAGCCTACAGGAAACAAACATGTACATTGGAACCAACTGTTTTTAAAGGACCACGATACCTATGTGTTTCCATCGGAATTTTCTCGTTCGTCCAGGCCCATCGCTGTGCAGATCTCCGTCAGCAAGGTACCTCTCTTGGTATAGCCGCAGCCGTCGCTTGTCATCATCCAACATGGTTTTCCTGTAACGGTGGAAACAAGGTGCTTAACACGACGACTTTTCCGCCTGACAAAACGCCCGCCGTGAGGTGCCCTAATGCTGAGAAGGGCTCTGGGACACTGACATGTGGATCTTCTTGATCTGACTCTCCAGCTCCTCATCAGAAGGAAGCGCTTCATCGATGACGTCTTCCTCATACTCGTCAATCTCTTCCCCATCATACTCATCTTCGCTTCCCGCATCACTTCCTGACACTTCCGCCTCATCTTCCAGGTATTTCTGTAATCTCCTAGAAAACAGTCGGAAAGATTAGAAATTAGACAATGGATACAGCAAGAAGAGCAGACAGTCACTATGAGTTATTCATGCTCTGATGGATAAGCCCCATGGGGGTGGCCCTCATTAAACCAGATGTGAGCAGAATGGGCTTGGTGGGGTAAGGGGGTGCGGTGATGGCTGTCAGGAGGCAGAGACGGTGAGGAGGTAGAGGAATGAATGTGAGCAGAATGCATTGTATACGTGTATGAAATAGCCAAAGGACTAATAAAAAGAAGAGCAGATTGTATAATCAACAATAGGCTTAAATTTATACATTTTGATAATATCGCAATACTTTCTCGATATTTAAGTGTTGGTCACTTAATTCATACCATGTACTAACAGCTGTACTTTATAGATACAATCACCCTATTATCTAGGAATGAGTAACCCTCACCTCTGCCACTGTATAGTTAAGAAAGAGAATATTTAAGACACAAGGAGACTAAAGCTGTATAACACTAAAGATGCCATTCGTTCTGGAAGGAACTGGAGACGTCTGTACAGAAATCATTTAAGGAGGCTCGGAGAGACCAAGCTGTTACTCAAGGTCCCACAAGCAGGTGGCACTCAGCCTAGCTTGGGCAATCCCACAGACAGAAACTTTTAAAATGTATTTTGTGTGTCTGCACGCAGAGGTCTGGGGACACCTCCTGGGAGTCAATCCTAGAGCCTTCCACCTTGTTGAGACAGGGTTTTTGTTTCAGCTGCTTCACTGTATACCCCAAGCTAGTTGGCCCACAAGCTCCCAGGTCATTCTGACTCTCTTAAAAAAACCAAGTAAGCAAACAAACAAGCCCTTTTAGAATTTGTTGATTGTTTTATATGTGTGAGTGTCTGTCTGTATGTCACAGGCTTGCAGTGCCTTAGAAGACCTTAGGGACCTGGAGTGACAGATGGTTGTGAGTCACCATATGGGTGCTAAGAATTGAACATGGGTCCTCTGGAAAAGCAGCCAGTCCTCTTACCACTGAGGCCCCTCTCCAGTTCCCCATTCTCCTGTCTTTTAGCAGTGGCTGTCTTGCTTGGCTCCTTCCTTGCAATATGTGGGTTCTGGGGATTGAACTCAGGCTTGCACAGCCACCAGTTTCACCCAGAGCCACCTCCCAGTCCCAGAAACAATCTTAGTATCTTCCTACACCTTTGGGAATACCTGTTGGAAGGTTCAAACTAATTTTTGTTTTGTATTTAAGCTCGTCAGTGCTTAGAGAACAGTATAGTACAGTAACATCATAGAGCAGGATTCCTTGTCGATTAAAACTACTATAGTTTGTCTTTTCTATTTCCATTTTTGGTGAGGTGCTGCATTTTGTCTACAGCCTTGCACATGCTGGGCAAGCATCCCACCTCTAAGCTACAGCCCGACTCTTACACTTCGAGACATTTCTAACAAGGGTGACTTTCACGTATCATCTTTCTACTCCAGCATCCAAGTAGCTGGAGTTACAGGCTTGCACCACCAGTCTGGCTTAGCAACCTTCCTAACTTCATTCTCTTTGAGAAGGAGGTAGCTATTGACCTTGGGTTCAAAGTCTTGTTATCTATAGTTATAAGAAGCAGAAATCTGGTGAGTCTGAAAGGTGACTTTTTTTTTTTTTTTTTTTTTTTTTTTTGAGATAGGGTCTGTTTACTTAGCCCTGGCTGTCCTGGAACTCACAGAGATGCTCTTGCCTCTGCCTCCTTTAAAGGTGTGCACCACCTCACCCAGCTTGAAAGATGACGTTTTAACCAAGTATTTGTATTGTCTTTCCCCTCTAAAAATCCTAGGCTTCCTGAGGAATTCCTTCAAGGGCCACTAGCCACCAGATTTCCCAGTCTTATGAGCAATGTTGCTGAGCAGTTCAGCCTTGGCTGCCATTCTTTACTGAATTTGACTCAAAGACCTCTGCAGTTAAATAAGGTTTAACAACCACGGCCTCTCAGGGGAAAAGATCTGTGGATAACCTAAAGCTGTATAAAAAAGTTAAGGCAACAGGTGACAAATTAGAACCCGCTGTATCTTAAGAGAATGGAACAATAGGCTGAAAGATCAGTGTAAATGAATAGAGATCAATATGATGTCCTGGTGTGGGGGCTCTCTTTCCCTCTCGGCCTGCTGGCCATCAGTCTAAGAGGGGAAAGAGGCAGAAGGGGCGATAAGGGCCCATGAGCACAGACAGAGCAAGGTCTCCAGGAGACAGACTTCGGTGAATCAGCTCAACTTTATAACAGAATGTAAGGAATATATAGGATTGGGGAGCCTGGGGACAAACCCTGATTTGCATTAAGTGGCACACTCCAGTAACAAGGCTTAGTATATGGCAGTAGGGTCCTATAGGAGAGCTCCTAGCACAAGTCTTTGCAGGGATCCGTGCCAAGGAGCAAGCTAAAGATGAACCAGACACAGACATCTGGTTTTAGAGACAGCTTTTAGATAAGGTCAGTCCTCCAGGCACAGGGACATCCTTCCGGTAAGGCTAGCTAGAGGGGCTGGAGAGATGGCTCAGAGGTTAAGAGCATTGCCTGCTCTTCCAAAGGTCCTGAGTTCAATTCCCAGCAACCACATGGTGGCTCACAACCATCTGTAATGAGGTCTGGTGCCCTCTTCTGGCCTGCAGGCATACACACAGACAGAATATTGTATACATAATAAAAAAATAAATAAATATATATATATATAAAAAGCTGGCTAGAGAGCAGAAAGCTTCGCTGGGAGGGAGTTTCCATATTGCCGAGCTTAGAGAAAGCTGCCAGGCCATGGCACACTGCAACCTCTACCAGCCAACAAAAAATTCCAACATCCTGGATATGAATCCAAAAATCATGCACATGCTATACATTACCAAATATTTATTAGAATTATGTTTGTGAAAGTTCTTTAAAATCATAAAATACTATAGTGGCACAGCTGGGCACTTGGGAGTCAGAGGCAGCTCGGTCTCTGAGTTTAAGGGCATCCTGGTCTATCTGGTCTATAGAATGAGTTCTAGGATAGCCCAGGCAACATGGAGAAATTATTATTATTATTTTGTTTTTTGTTTTTCGAGACAGGGTTTCTCTGTGGCTTTGGAGCCTGTCCTGGAACTAGCTCTGTAGACCAGGCTGGTCTCGAATCCTCCTGCCTCTGCCTCCCGAGTCCTGGGATTAAAGGCGTGTGCCACCACCGCCCAGAGACATGGAGAAATTCGGTCTCAAAAAAAAAAAACAACACTCTTCACCCCAAAAAACTATGGATATGCAACAAGTAAGAAAAGTCCAGATGTAAAATTAAGCACATAGGGAACTTACTCAAATATTAATTGTGCAAGAACATTTGCAAAAAAAGTTATGAAGAAATTATTATCAACATTTGCATACATTCTGGCCAATCGATATGAATAACTGCCTTACTTTTTCTGTTCCTTCCTCTTCCCGCTCCTTCCCTTCATGTTGATGGTACTGGGGATAAACCCAGTCGTGTGCATATCAGGCAGTGCTCTACTGTTGAGCTGCATTTCCAACCCATCTGGTTGTCCATCTGTAAGTTTGTAGGTACATCCGAGGTGTATGTGGTGTTGGGGATCAAGCTCTGGGCCTCATTCACACAAGGCAAGCACTCTACCAAGTGAGCTATATTCCCAACCCATATATTTTGTTTGTTTGTTTGTTTGTTTGTTTGTTTTTAAGATGGGGTTTCACTGTGTAGCTCTGACTGTCCTGGAACTCCCTCTGTAGATCAGGCTGGCCTACAGAGATCCACCTACCTCTGCCACCTGAGTGTTTGGATTAAAGACATGTGCCACCATGTCTGGCTTTCATACAATTTTTTTGAATACTCTAAAATGTATAACTTTCATGACCAGAGTGACAAATACTTTAAAAATAAAAACTTAAACAGGCCATTTGTGCAAGATGATAATCAAGAAAATGAGGAATGACAGCAATTCACAGGAGCAAAGTTCTGGGCAATGTCAGTCGGGTATAGGAAGCGATTCGGCTCTTGTAATCTTGGATTACATGATAAAAGTACTCATCCAGCCAACAGGCAGACCACACCTGAGCAGAAAGAGGACATCCAGGACATCCAGGACAGAAGCGCAGAAGCAATGCTACTGAGGGTGTCATTAGGTCTGGAGGAATCAAGGTATTTAGTATAGATGTGATTTAAGGACTCAAGAAGTAGCCATGGGAGAATTTTTTTAAAATAAATTTTCAATTTTTTAATGATTTATTTAACTTTATTTTATGTGCATTGGTGTGAAGGTGTCAGATCTCATGGAACTGCATTTTCAGACAGTTGTGAGCTGCCATGTGGGTGCTGGGAATTGAACCCGGGTCCTCTGGAAGAGCAGTCAGTGCTCTTAACCGCTGAGCCATCTCTCCAGCCCCATGGGAGAATTTTTTAAAACTATTATTTTGAGTGCCATGGCACAGGTGTGGAGGTCAGAGGACAACTTTCGGGAGTTGGCTTCCTCCTTTCCCTGTGGGATCTAGAGACTGAACTTAGACAGGGTGTACAGGAAGCACCTTTACCTGCCGAGTCATCCGTTTGCCTAGAGTCCACGAAGGGTTTGTGTAATTTATGTGAACCACAAAAAAGCAGAAACCAAACCAGCAATTTTATATAAAAAGGTAGCAAGCTATACCTCAATTTAGAACTGTCTAGAAGCTGAAGGAATAGACAGAACACCTACATTTGCCTTTTCATCTTCTCAGATTGCTTTAGGAGCTCTTCCTCATCATCCTCCAGGGCCTCATCATCCTGGTCCAGGGCCAGCTCTTCATCACCGGAGTCACTGTGTTCATCCTGCAAAGTTACAATATCACACGCAGAGTTGCACACAATAAAAACATGGATCACAAGAAGTAAATGCTGTCCTGCTGTGAGCATATAAAAAAGTTTGCGTGCTCTTTGTCCTGTTCTTAAATTCATTTATTTTGTAGACAGGGTCTTATTTATATATATAAATATATATATTATTAATATTATATATATATGTAATCCCAAGTGCTGGGATTACAAGCACGTGGTCCTGGGTTTAAGTTCCAGTACCTAGAGACAAAAGCAAAAAGGAACAAGAGGATTTGTGAAGTTCTGTCCCCATCCTCATCTTAGGACATTGCTTCTAGTAAGACACTAAACTCAAATTCTCAAGATCTGATGATGTGAGAATCCAAGGGAAGCAGCGTATGGAGCTTGGCTGTGTTCCCGCCACACTCACTCACCTCATCACTAGCAAATCCATCTTCCTTTGAAACAAGCTGAAAGTCTCCAAATTCCTCCTCTCCACCCTCTTCCTCCCTAGAAGACAAGTCACTGAGTTACTAGAGCAAACTACAAGCAGTGAGCTAAGTGAGGGATTTAAGACATTTAACAATACCAGCAATTTCCTTAAGAAACAGAAAACAAGAGCCGGGCGGTGGTGGCGCATGCCTTTAATCCCAGCACTTGTGAGGCAGAGGCAGGCGGATCTCCGTGAGTTCGAGACCAGCCTGGTCTACAGAGCTAGTTCCAGGACAGGCTCCAAAGCCACAGAGAAACCCTGTCTCGAAAAAAACAAAACAAAACAAAACAAAAAACAAAACAGAAAACAAGATAGTTTGCCTTCTGCAATTACAGCCTCATAGGGCAGAGATAGGGAGGCCCGGGATGGGCTGAATAGAAAGCCCAGTCATAGGCAGGCATAGTGGTACATGCCTTTAATCTCAGCACTTGAGGAGCTCTGTGAGTTTGAGGCTAGCCTGGTCTACAGTGTCAGTTTCAGGATATCCAGAGCTATATAGTGAGACTAGGTCTCAAAAAAAAATACAGTTCATTATTAAGTTATTAAGTATATTCATACTAGTTGGTATGGTGGCACCCATCTTTAATCCCAACATTGGGAAGTCAGAAGCAGGCAGATCTCTGTGCATTTGAGGCTAGCCTGGTCTATACAGTGAATTCCAGGCCAGTCAGGGATAGACAGTGAGCCCCTATCTCAAAACAAAACTAAACAAAAAAAAAGTATGTTGATACTTTTAGCAGTCTCCAAAGTCAAGTGGCTACTAAACACTCTAAATCTGTTAGACATATCTTCATCCTCTCTTCCCAGTCACCATCAAATCTACTTCCTGTCTACATAAAACTGCCTATTCCAAAGATTACAGAAGCGGACTTAGACAGTATCTATCCTTTATGACAAATATTTGCTTCTAGCATAAAACCTTCATGGTTCCTCCATGTTGAGGCATGTGTGTCAGAATTTCCTTCCTGTTGGGCTGGGTGTGGTGGTATACACTTGGAAGAGGAGACAAAAGGATCACCAGTTTTAGGTCAGCCTGAACTAACAGTGAACTCCAGGCCAGAGTAGGGAAAACCTACTCTCAGATGACAAAACCAGGTTTCGTCCTTTTAAAGCCATTTAATGTGTATACACTGTATTTAGCAGATGTGCTGGCTAGTTCTTATGTCAACTTGACACAGCTACAATCGCCAGGGAGGAGGGAGCCTCAAATTAGAAACTGCCTCCATCAGATAGAGCGGTATGCAAACCTGTAGGGCATTTTTAAAATGAATATTCAATGGGGCTCAGGGGTATTGAGAGAGCAGGCTGAGCAAGCCATGGGGAACAAGCCAATAAGAAGCACTCCTCCATGGTCTCTACGTCAGCTCCAGCCTCCAGGTTCCTGCCCTGACTTCCTTGCTGATGAAGAGTGATGTGGAAGTGTAAGCCAAATAAACCCATTCCTCCCCTGTTTGCTCTTTGTCATGGTGTTGTATCACAGGAATCACCTTAACTATGATAGCAGACCACTGCATTCCCTCTTCATTTTGGCTACTATCAAATAATGTTAAACACAAACTATAAAAGTCTGTTTTATTTATTTATTTATTTATGAGAAAGAAGTTCATGTAGCTGAATTTGGCCTTTATACATTTGTTGATTTATTTAATATGTATACATGCACTAGCATGTGCATCTCTAACTGCATGCATGCCATTGCCTGCATATAAAGGTCAGAGGTCAACTTGTGGGAGTCAGTTCTCTCCTTTTACCATGTTAGACATCAGGGATTGAACCCAGGTCTTTAGGCTTCAAGCCAAGTACCATTACCCACTGAGCCATTTACTTGGTCCTAAACTTCTGAGTCTCTTGCCCCTATTTCCTGAATACTGGAATCCAGGCATAAACTATACCAGGCTTTCTGGTTTTGAGGGGTGGGTCTATCCCATGTCACTCACTTGGCCTGGAGCTCTCTACATAGCTGAAGATGCCCTACCCGCTTCAGCATCTGAGTGCTAGAGTCATAGGTGCATACCACATCTGCCCACTTCAGTTTTTGCTTTTAAGTCTGTGTGTCTGTCTCTTTTGAGATAGAATTTCAATATATAGGCTAGGCTGCCTCAGTCTTCCCAGTGCTGATATTATAGGCTATCACATCTACCATTTAGACTTTTTTCTGAACCTAAGTGGAGTTGCTGGATCAGATGTAATTCTATTATCAATTTTGAAAAACCATACTGTTTTTTTCTAGCAGCTCATCAATGGTAAACAGAGATTTTCATTATCTTCACCAATACTTAGTTGTTTATATAAAACTGTAGTCATTCTAATGGATGTGAGGCAATATCTCTGGTTTGCCTTTCCCAAAATTATTTAGTTTATTGCTAAACCCAGGCAATTGGATCCTAGGCTTTTATCTTCCCAAGTTCCCACCAATCTTTGAGACTCACCTGTCTGTTGGGAAAGAGCCTGAGCAAAGAGCAAGTGCCTCTTCCATAGGATCATCCACGCTGCTCTCCTTCTCCTGCTTGCTCAGCTCCAGTGGAGCCATAGAGGAGGCATCTACCTCAACAAGAAAAGCTCAGTGAGAAGGAGATGACACCTTTACTCTCCCTGGCCATCTAAAACCCGGCCAGCTCAATTCAGTTCTTAGGAAAAATGTAGAAAAGTTCACCATCCACTCTTTCACAAATCATCATACTTACTATGTGCCAAGCCCCAGGAACAGCAATGAACAAAACAAACACCCAACTACCTCACAGAGTCTGTGTCCTATTCCAGCATGCAGCGTTTACTGTGTACCAGATGAGGTTTTAGGTATACAGGTTAACTTTAAGTTATATATTATGTGGCTGAAGCTAACATTCCTCAGTTGACACCGTCATTCTAAGAAAGCAGGAGCTGTAAAGCGGAGGAACTAAGGATTCTATTGCATGCCTGTTTTCTGTGCGCTCACCTCGAAGGCAGGGTCACCGTGGGAATCTGGGTACTTTCACTGAATATTTACCTTGAGAAGGAAATTTGCCCGAGCAAAGATTCAGAAGTTCCTCCATGTTTTCCTTTTTGTCAGTTTTCCTAGGTTGACATTTCTCTTCAGACTGAGAAGTAAACTGCCCAGTACACAAATCCAGCAGCTCATCCATGTTGGCATCCATGGCATTCTCATCCATACTGGCCAGTGGCAACTGAGGCTTCAGAGCTTGATATCGATTCCGGTGATTCCTAATGTTTAAAAATCTACAAGCACAATGAAGTGTGAGACATTGCCCTGAGAAGGGACAAAACTACAGGTAAAAGCTGTCTGATTTCTAACACCAAGGTTAGAAGTTGAATACGGCTAGCAAGATGGCTGTGTGGGTAAAGGTGCCTGCTGCCAAGTCTGATGAACTGAGTTCAATCCCCAGGATCCACACGGTGGAAGGAACCAACTCCAGCAAGAGTCCTATGATCCTCTCATGTGTACTATGGTACATGTATGCTCATATGCACACAAGATAAATGAAATGTAACTTTGAAAAAATTATATTAAAAAAACAAAACAAAAAGAAGCTGATGTGAATCATGAATTTCAACTTGATGGGGTTCAGAATCACCATGGAAACAAATCTGTCTTCAAAGGATCATCTAGACTAGGTTAACTGAGGTAGGAAGACCCACCCTAACTGTGGGTGGTACTATTCCATGCACTGGCGTCCTGGGCTGATTGAAAAAGAGAAAAGGAGCTGAAAGCAAGCATTTGTCACTGAAGGCAATGTGCCCCACGCCTTCTGCTCCTGCCGCCATGCCTGACCCATGTAACACATGGTGTCCATTGGAACCATAAGGCGCAATTACCCCTCCCTTCTTCAAGCTGTCTGCCAGGTTTGTCACAGAAATGAGAAAAGTAACCAGCACACTGAGCCTCAATCCAGAAAACAAAATCCAAACGTTAGCCTCATGCTAACCTCAGGAGGGCGGGGAGGCTTTGTCGAAAGGTGAGGCACAAAGGTTGGCTTCTAGGGATAGGCATTCTATCCCAATCCTACCCGACAATCAGAACACAGGGATGGACACATACAAGACCTATGTGTCTGAAACAAAATCAGAGGATTGGAATGTCAGCAAGAGGTTATTTACATTTTATTTTCTGGAGACTTCGTTCAAGCTTGTACAATGTAAAACTAGTGGTCGGCACACCTTCTCTTTCTCAGAAGAGAAAGCACAGATGGAGTGACAGAAGCTCATTTTATTTTTAAACAAAATTAAGCAGCATCCAGCCCCATTCCCACCCACAGAAACACAAAACTACCTACCCATCTGCATCCAACAGTTGGCTCTGAGTGTCATCTTCTAAACAGAACTGGAAGTCTCCTGCCCCTAGGAAAAGTGTCTTAGGCTCTGGGGAGGCGGTGTACAGATCCTGGGAATCCTCTATGGGAAGTGAAGGCTCAGACAGTTTTCCTGAACTCTGGCACCAAAACAAAAACAATAGCAAAACATTTTACAAATGCCATTCAGTGTCATGACAACAACAGAAGTTGCTACTTGCAATATGTCATCTGCTCTCAGGCAACTTCAGTTGAGGAGGACAATGCATGGTCGAAGGAGCCTAAGGAAAAATACCTCTAGGCAAGAAGCACGCTTGCTAATACACGAAGGAGGTGGATTTTACAGCTGAACACACAGAAGCTGAGTACCAAGGTGGTGGGAGTCGGTTGGCTGGGACGCACTTTATTTAGCAATGTGGGAAGTAAAAGGAGGAGGAGATTAGAAAAACTATCACCACCTTACCTTCGAAGCTGAGCTGATCAAACTGGCTCGAAACAGTCCAGGGGAAGGGGACCTGAATCCTCCTGCTGTAGGAAGAAAACTGGTCCCACGGCCTGTTTGTCTGTTGCAAGGCTGATAGGATGGAATTGTGGAGCCAATCAGCTCAAAGCTGCTATTGTGGCTGCTCTCCTTTGTTAGCAGTGAACACAAGTCATCTTCATCTAAAGGAGATTATATAGGAGAAAAATACCTTTTAAAGGTATGATTACAGCAACACGGTGCATTTGTTTAGGAAAAAGAGTTGAGAATCAAACAGGTAAAATTCACCCACAAACCCCTTAAGTTCTAGGCTGCAAATCATTCTGTTAAAGGTAAATTACTTTAATTTATTACAGTAGCATTGCATAATCAGGGCTCATTAACTCTGAGCTATGTGACAGCTAGAAGTTCTCTTCCTTCTCTTCCCCTGCCTAAGGCCTTCATCAATCTTTATTAGTCCATCAAATTACATTCATTTCTTTGATCTATGTATAGAAATATTTCATGTTTCACTCAATCAACAAATCAACATATGTCCAACTCAGGTCCTACCATATGTCCTTGGTCTACTATAAAATGTAACCCAGGGGTTGGAAAGATAGCCATCTTTCCAGTGAAGAGCACTACACTAGTTAAGGGCTCTACAGTTAAGAGCACTGGCTGCTCTTGCAGAAGACCTGGGTTCAGTTCTCAGCACCTACATGGCAGCTCACAACCATCTGTAACTTCATCTCCATGGGACCCGGTACCCTCTCTGACCTCTGGGAGCACCCGTCACACACATTCATGCAGGCAAAACATTAATACTCATAAAGTAAAATATAAGTCAATGTTAAAAAGACAAAAGTAACCCCAAAAATGGGCCATGAAGGACATTCCAGTTCCTGGAAATCCTTGTCACTGCAACATGTATGGATATGTGCTGTCACTCTTGGGAGGCAGAGGCAGGGGGATCCCTGTGAGTTTGAGGCCAGCCTGGTCTACAGAGTGAGTTCCAGGACAGCCAGGGCTATACAGAGAAACCTTGTCTCAAAATAATCCTTAACAACAACAACAACAAAGGAAGTTTCCTGAGATTATGGTCCTTATGTATCAGAACTAAAGAAAAATTATACTTAAGAACCACTACTTACCCAGTTTGTCAGACTGCTTGCCCAAGTGTTCATCAGTTTCTGATTTTTCTTCAGTAGGAAAGTAACTATAAAATAAAATAGTAAACTGTTTGAGTATCTGTTCTTACTTCTTACTCTTTTATAAGAAATTCAGAGTGGGCTGGAGAAACAGTTCCAAGGTTAAGAGTGTGCACTACTCTTTCAGAGGTCCCAAGATCAATTCCCAGAACCCACGTCAGGTAGTTCACAACCACCCGAAACTCCAGCTCCAGAGGATCTAATGGCCTCTTTTGGCTTCCTAAGGCACCTGCGCATACCCACACACAGACACAAACCTTTAAAAATATAAGCCTTTAGAAATCCAAGAGAATTTTGTATTTCCGTAGAATAACTTACCCTGTCTTGGAAGAGCTGTCCTTAAACAGAAGTAAGGTGGAGTCTGAGGAGAGAGGCTTGGGAACAGAGAGATCAACACACTTGCCAATTTCACTACTGCCATCTGTATTTTCTTTGTCTGTCTCCTTTTCATCTTTGGTTTCTGTATCTTCATTACCAAGAAGAAATTCTGTAGTCTATGCCATTTAAGAAAAAAAAAAAAACAACAATAATACAAGTCAAAAAATATAAAAGCAAATCCATTCTTAGCCTGAAATATAGATTCTTTGTTACAGGTCACATCAAGTCCAAAAAGGTGAACTTGAGACAAGTTCAGTCTCAGTGTCGTCAGCAATGTCTCCCCTGACAAACTTTTCACAGTTGTTTTTATTTTTTGATTCTGGGGGGCAGGTACCTTGGTTTTTTTTGAACAGGATCTCACTATGTAGGTCTGACTCCCTGACTAGTCTGAACTCACTCTGTAGATCAGGACAGCCTGGAACTCATAGAAATCCTTCTGCCTCTGCCTCCAGAGTGCTGGGATTAAAGGCGTGTACCATCATGCCTGGCTGAGCTCTTCACCCTCCCCAAACTGCTACAGAATTATGAAGGAAGACTGGATAAGCATCTTTCCAAAGCAGGAAGGGATTTATCAGTCTAGAGGAAGGGTGGCAGCTGATTACACTCAACCAGACTGAGAGGGACTGTCCAGCTCAGCCAGATGTGCTGTCCAGCTCAGCAAGACGCGCTGTCCAGCTCAGCCATATGTGCTATCCAGTCCAGCCACTACCTTCTTGTTCTTTACTCAGGGTTAAATACTAGCCATGCCTTTCAATAGATAAGAGAGTTCTTTCTATAAATAACAGCCATATAACCAATCAGTGACTCCCCTGGTTCAGAAAAGCTATTATGGAACAGGGCCAGAGTCTTGTCTATAAATGCCCTCTTTAACAAGGAGTGAGATTAACTTAGGAAGACCTCTTGCTTGAGAACTTATTCCAGACCTTAGCCTAAATAAAAACAATTGCTTTTCAATATCAAAGAGAAATGTAAAAGTCCTTATTAATAAGTTACTTTTCAATATTAGTCTATGTTAAAATACATAGGTAGAATACAGGTAGAAAAAACACACAGCTGTGAGCTACAAGTATTCAATATTGCCAACAGAACTGTATGCGTTGAGCTTTGAGCACATAAGGTAGATATTCTTTCCTCCTCTCTCCTTCCTTCCTTCCTTCCTTCCTTCCTTCCTTCCTTCCTTCCTTCCTCCCTCCCTCCCTCCCTCCCTCCCTCCCTCCCTCCCTCCCTCCTTCCCTTCCTTCTTTCCTTCCAAGATAGGGTTTCTCTATGTAGTTCTGGCTGTTCTGAAATTTGCTTTGTAGACCAGGCTAGCCTCAAACCCAGAGATTTTTCTGCTTCTGCCTCCTAACTGCCAGGATTAAAGGTGTGTGCCACCATCACAGGCACACGTGACACACATACACCCAGGCAAAATATGCATACACAATAAAAAAAATAACCTTTTTTGGGACTAGAGAGATGGCTCAGCACTTAAGAGCACCTTTTGCCTTCCAGAGAACTGTTTCAGTTCCCAGCACCAGCTAAAACCACTTGTAACTATAGTCCCAGAGGATCTAATATCCTATTCCAGCCTCCACAGGCACTGCAGGTAAAACATCCATACTCATAATAAATAAATCTTCTCCTATTCATCATGACCAAGTAACAAAATTAAATAATTGCCCCAAACCTCCTGAGTGTCTTGATCCTCCTCTTCTACCTCCTCTTCTCCATCTTCTTCAGACTCATCTGTCATTTCTTCTTCTTCCTCTTCCTCTTCAAATCCATCTTCATTATCTAATTGAAATAATGCTTGGCGCTTTTGCCGCTCCTCAAGCCTCCGGAGTTTCATTGCCTCCTGCAATTTAGCTTTTAGTACCTGCAGTTTTTCACCTGAACAACAACAACAACAAAAATTTTAGCATGCTTCAGATATGACTGACTACATAATACAATAAATAAACATGAAATTTATGTAACTCTATTTGTATTCTAGACACCCCAAAGGAAAACCAAAGACCTTACTACTCTAGGCTTTTACTTATTTTTGTTGTTGTTGTTGTTTTGTTTTTCAAGTCAGGGTTTGTGTAGCCTTGGCTGTCCTGGAACTAGCTCTGTAGACCAGGCTAGCCTTGAACTCACAAAAAACAACTAGCTCTGCTTCCAGAGTGCTGGGATTAAAGGCATGTGCCACCACCACCTGACTGGCTTTTACTTATTTTAACATGGGATAATACAGAAGAGAATGTCTGCACCCAGATAATGATAAATAACTGTTTAAAGGATAATGAGGAGGGAATGAGGCTTCAAAAGTCTCCAGCTCAAAGGGACAGGGATGTAGCTCAGCAGAGAAACATTTGACCAGCACCCAGGAGCTCTGGATTTGAGTCTCAGCGCTGGGAAAGTCTCTGGCTCAGAAGCCATGATGGAAAACAGTGACACACTTATTTATAAAAAGACCAGCAATTAAAAAGTAAGCCTGATAAAAGGGATAATTCTCCTGCCTCAGCCTCCCAAACGCTGGGGTGTGCACTTGTGTGCACTACCATGCCTGGCTTCTCTATACATTTTTCTATAGTATTTAATACTTTTTGTAAATAGGTAAGTGCTATTTAGAAAAAAATAAAGCTATCGTGCTCACCCCACATCTCTCATGGTGCCACGGTCTCCAAGGAAAAAGGGTCTGCAACTTTCTGCCATACAGCCTTCAATTATAAAGACAAATACCTGGTTTTGTGTGGCTTGCTTCATCCAGCTTCTCAGCTGCCAATGTCACGGGCACCACATCTGTCTTTAGCTCCTCCTTGCCGTCACTGCCCAAGTCCTTTACTATGATGTTCACATTCACCACCTGACGAGCCCTGGGAGTGGCTGCTGGATTAGCATGCCTCCAGAAACGCTGCTTCAGGGCTTCCAGTTCTTAATGCAAACAGGAACCAGTTTGTCAGTTTGTCCTGCTTATGCTCTTTCCTTGAATGATAAGCATCGAGGAAAATAACAGGGAAACTAAAACCCCCTTGCTACTAAGATCTGCATAAAATTCATACACTATAACCTATACCTGTTCTCGCTGTTTTAAAAACCAAACATTTTAAAGCAAATTTTTATCACACTTACCATAGTGTGTGTTTGTGTGCCATGGCACGTGTGGAGGTCAGAACAGTTATTAGAGTCAGTCCTTTCTTTCCATCTTGTGGGTTCCAGAGATCAAACTCAAGTCAATAGCTTGATGACACGTGCCTTTACTCTTTGCCTCTGCAGCCTCTGTTTCATTTTTAGTATCAAATTAGCCTTAATTTCAGCTATTAAAAAGCTTAATTTGGAGCCAGTTGTTGTGGTACATACCTTTAATTCCAGCACTTGGAATTAAAGAGTCAGGTGTATCTCTGAGTTCAAGGCCATCTTGGTCAACAGGCCAATTTCAGGCCAGCCAGGGCTACATAGTGAGCCTCTGTCTCAAAAAACACGAGTTTAATTTGGGGCTGGAGATGGCTCAGTGGTTAAGAGCACTAGCTGCTCTTGCAGAGTACCTGAGTTTGGTTCCCAGCACCCACATTGTGGCTAACAACTGCCTGTCACTCAAGTTCCAGGGAATCCAATGCCTTCTGACCTCCAAGGGCTTCTGCACACATACAGTGCACATTCATACATTCAGGCACATATACATAAAATGAAACAAATAAACAGTAACTCTTTAAAAAGTGGCAAGATTAGTTTTAAAAATATAAAAATAAAAAGCTTATTTTTTGTTGGATCTTATTAGTATTTTGTTTGTTTTTAGAGACAGGGTCTCATGTTGTCCATGCCTGTCTTGAACTCCTGATCCTGTTGCCTCTGCCATCTAAGTGCTGAGATGGTGTGCACCATCACACCCAGCTGATGATGAACCTTTTAAAAACATATATTTAGCTGGGCGGTGGTGGCGCACGCCTTCAATCCCAGCACTCGGGAGGCAGAGGCAGGCGGATCTCTGTGAGTTCGAGGCCAGCCTGGTCTACAAGAGCTAGTTCCAGGACAGGCTCCAAAAGCTACAGAGAAACCCTGTCTCGAAAAAAAACCAAAAAAACAAAAACAAAAAACATATATTTAAATCCCATGTTAGTAACAATATGGCTAGCGCCTAGATATGTTCTTTACTTTCTCTAAAGGAGGAGACAAAATCTTCTATTGTGCCTTTAACAATTATTAGCAGTAAAAAACCCAACTCTAAAAGATGTTATGTCTACTTACAGAGAAAAGAAGAATGAGAGAAACCCTAAGACTGCTTCCTATTTATAGTGGCTCGGTAACGTTGGAAGCAACAGGTGGTACCAGCAGAAAGGGAACAGAAATAGGCAGATCATTATTGATGCTAATAAAATAAAGCAGTTGAGTAGGAAGGTTTCACTAAGGCCCTAAAATAACAGAGAGGAAGCACCTTCATTCATAACTAGAGAAGGTGACGACGCAAAGCTCTTCGTCTTGGAATCAGGTGAAGCAAACACTTCCTTTGCCCTTCGATACACGGCTCAACTATGCCATCTTCTCCTCCACTCAGTCTTTTCCTAGTCTCTCTCATCTCTCGCCAGGTAGAAAACCTCTGCCCCAGCTCAAGTCTACACCAGTAGCTTCAGTCTACTGTTCTCATTTCCACTAACTAAAGCTAGATACTATTCCCTAGGCCTTCATAAAGAATAGGAATAGTGTATTTCCTTCATGATGAAATTTAAGTCTATATTCATTTTTCTCACGAAAATTAACTCTATGAGATAAAGAAAGTGAGATATTATCATTGTTTTCATTCTTGCTTATACTTTTTGAAATTTATTTAAAATTTTTAAATTGTGTGTGTGTTTATGTGCAAGTGACTACAGGTGCCCCTGGAGGCCCAGGGGCATCAGATCTCCTAGAACTGGCGTTCCAGATGGTTATAAGCTGCCAGACATGGGTGCTGGGACTGAACTTGGATCCTCTGCAAAAGCAGCACATTCTCTTTAACTTCCTTTTCTGTTTCTCAGGTTTTTGAACACAGGGTCTTGGCTAGGTAGCCTTGGCTGGTCTGGTACTTGCTACATAGCCCACGGTGGTCTTGAACTTTCAATAATTCTCCTGCTTTGGCCTTTTAAGTGCTAGGATTACAGGTACATGGTATCATGCCCAGATCCCTAATATTAATCTTTTTTTTTAAATTTATTTATTATGTATATAGTGTTCTTGGCACCAGATCTAATTATAGATGGGTGTGAGCCATCATGTGGTTGCTGGGAATTGAACTCAGGACCTTCAGAACAGCAGTCAGTTCTTTTAACCTCTGAGCCATCTCTCCAGCCCCCTAATATTAATCTTAAGCCCTTTCAAGGCATCAACTATACAAGTGATCAGCTTGAACCTCCTAAAATGAATAATTGAGTCATTTTTTCCTGCTTAAAAAAATAAAATTTTTCGACCAGGCTGGCCTCAAACTAACAGAGATCCACCTGCCTCTACCTCTAGAGTGCTGGGATTAAAGGTGTGGCTCCAAAGCTACAGAGAAACCCTGCCTCAAAAAAACCAAAATAAATAAACTTTTCAATGGTCCTTGATTAGAAAGGCTCAATCACAGCTCTGCCATGCCACAGGATCTAGCTATTGCCAATCCCCTGCAACCATCATACCCACTAGCCGGCACTTCCTGTGACACCACAGGATCTAGGCTGTTGCCAATCCCCTACAACCATCATACCCACTAGCCGGCCCTTCCTGTGACACCACAGGATCTAGGCTGTTGCCAATCCCCTACAACCATCACAACACCAGCCAGCACTCCCTGTGACATCTATTACCTGTGTTTTTCGCAGTTGTCTCTACCAAAAACGCTGTCTTTTCCCTCCCTGCCTTGGTATCTCCTCCTCAGTTTTCAGTACGCTGGTGGGTTTTTTGTTTTATTTCTTCTTTCAGAAAAGTGTCTGAATTTCTAACCCAAGTAAGTGCCATTGCTCTAGGGTTCCTATGCATCTTCTCTAGTGGCATATACTGACCACTTTATTTACCACCCAGTAAGGTAAAGAGTCTGTTTGCCTAAAGCCTATCTCTATTCAATTTTCATTTCCTCGAAAAGAGGGTTTGTGTCTTACTTGTACACATACTACCCAACAAAATGCTAAGTCGAAGTTTACTGCATGAATGTTGATACAAACTTCACGTCCAGAGTAGCATGAAAAAGACTGGTCTGGAGACAGCTTTCATATCAATTACGTAAACTTTTTTCGAGTCAGGGTCTCACGGTGTAGCTCTGATTGTCCTGGAACTCTCTAAGTAGACCAAGCTACTGACCTCAAGCTCAGAGATAAGCCTGCCTCTGCCTCCCAAATGTTGGGACTAAAGACATGTGCTATCATACCCAGCCAGACAAAATGCTGAATTAAAAGAAGGTGTCCATCATGTGGCAGGTATTATGCTAGGTTCTGCGTAAGCTAAATGTTATGCTGGAAAAATTGTACAACTCCTGAGCCTGTTTCTTCATTTTGCAAAATAATCTCCAGGGCTACAAGAATTAAGGAAGATAATAAAGAACATATTAGGATTTAATATAATAGGTTTTACTCCTGTATCTGAGCCCAGGACTACTTAGATAGTGCCTAGTGTAGTTTAGCATGTTCCTCGGTGCGGTGGGCAGCAGCTCCTTCTTGTCCCTCGCTAATGACTGTGCAGTTGTGTTTCATACCAACCCCAGCTAAGATCTCCAGTTCCAGTCAAATGCCCATCTTCTCCCATTTTCTATCATTTCCAAAATGTCCTTCTCAGGCACACTTACAGTGTACACCTGTAACTCTAGTACTTGGGAGGCAGAGGTAGAGGAATGCTGCCAAGTCTAAGGCCAGCTTGATTTACACTGTGAGTTCTAGAATAGCCAAGGTTACACAGTGAGACCCTGACTCAAAACAACACACACACAGACACACACACACACACACACACACACACACACATACACACACACTCCAGAGTACTCTTCTCTCTCCTCTCAAAGCCCATCTACCCAACAAAGTCACCAGGAATATTTTACAACAGACACATTGGCTGACATAGCACCTGCCAATGATAAGCTGCTAACTGAAACAGTCCTTTGTGTGTGTGTGTTTTCAAGACAAGGTTTCTCTGTGTAGCTTTGGAGCCTGTCCTGGAACTTGCTCTGTAGACCAGGCTGGCTTTGAATTCACAGAGATCCTCCTGCCTCTGCCTCCTAAGTGCTGGGATTAAAGATGTGTGCTACCACTGCCTGGCTGAAAGTCCCGATGTAAATAATTTTAGTTATCACTATTTGAATGCTTCTTTACTGTATTCATTTGAATCATTATTTTGATACACCTTCAGTATTCTATCACTCTGGAGCCATACAGTATAGTATATCTTTCTTTTCTTTTTTTCGAAGGTGGGTTAGAGAGAAGCCAGGCTTGATTGAGTGCTGGCACATACCAAATCCCAACACTTGTGAGGCAGAGGCAGGAGGACTGGGAATTCAAGGCTAGCCTGAACTACACAGAGAGATCCTGATTCAACAATAATTAAATATCCTAAACTCAGTTCAACAACTTGTAATATATTCTAAGGATAGGGAGTGACTCACCTAACATGCATGAAGCCCTAAATTTAATCCCTAGCATCCGTGAACCAGGCATGGCCTACAATCCCAACACTCAGAAAGTCAAGGTCACTCATGACTACACAGTGAGTTTGAGACTAGCCAGAGAAACACAAGACACAAGAATGTCTAGAGTCCTGGAACTGCAGTTATGAGTAGTTATGAACCACCAGATGTAGGTGCTGGGAACCAAACTCTCTCTGGTCCTCTGTAGAGCAACAAGTGCTCTTAACCAAGGCCTACAGTGAAAGGACCATTTACCTGGGTGTATGATAGAGTGCCTTGCTTATAAAACAGGACGCCTATGAGGTTACAAGTGACCTTGCTCTGTCAGCTCAGAAAGGGGTAAGGCATCTTATAAATGTAGCAAATAGTTTAGTATCTGCTGAATATGGGGTTTGGGGGAAGAAATTCAGTTTTGCAGACAATATAAGTAGATCAAAGTGTTTCTGGCTGTGAAAAATGAAATGTTTTTATGAATGATTTAATAAGATCTGACACAGGGTCAGAGAAAATTTTAGATGTTCAAATCAGAAACAAATTCCTAAATACCATAACCCAATAGCAATCTGCCTATTCTACATGTTAATTATCACAAGGCTTCCATCTGAAAAAAGCCTTAAAGATCACCCTGACATTCTGTCAGACTCATCTGAATAAGATTCTACTGCAATCCTTGGCTTCTCCCTCGTTCACCATTTTCCACACTAGCACAAGTTGCCAGTATGAACCACAGAGTCTCCCCAGTTTCAAGGGTTACCTCTATTCGTTTCAGGTTCATCAAGTATCACAAAGGAATCTTCATCAGCACCCAGCCGAGGCCGAATGGAGACATCCACTCCCAGTTGTCGAAGTCGGTCCACGGTGAATCTTCTCACCTTTTCAGGGGGTGCCACTGCTGACAATTTAGTCTTTTGTAATGTCTGTTCCTCTTTTGAATCTGTTTCTTCTGTTTTTTTCAGTTTTTCTCCCTCCAGGGCATGAGGGTCAGATGCTGTGAGTTCTCCAACCTGACATTCCTCATTGGCCTTGTTCCTGGAGATGGGGGATTCCTGCTGTGACGCTGATCTGTCCCCAGGAGAAGGTCTGTCTTCAATGTGCTTCTCGGGCTCCTCAATTTCCAGCTCTCCATGTCTTACCAGCTCCTCTGACCGAGCTTCATCTGACCCAGTGGTGATCTCAGCTTCTTCTGAGACCTCAGGTAAGACATTAGTACCCGTTGCGATTTCTGTACCTGGTGTCCGCTCAGTGCCTTTGCTGGGGTCATCAGCGGTCATCTCTGCTGCACCTGCTGTGGCTATGGTTTCCTTGTGATGGCTTGACTGATACTTACACGACCTAGTGTAAGGGGAAATGAGCTGGAATTGAAAATTCTCAAAACTCTCACTGTGAAACAGTCTCATCCCTCAACACAGAATGAATCATTAAAATCAGTTTTAAGGGACTATGGAGTCTGAACTTTTATACCAGATGCTACAAAACTGAATATTCACTTAGACAATAATCACAAGAAAAGCAGGTTCTTACTTCAGCAGGGCCATGGCATTTCCCTGGCAAGTGGGCCGAGGTTTACGTTTGAAGAAATCATGAATGGTTTTATTCTCAGGCATATGATATGGAAGATTAAGTGCAGATTCTAAAAAATTGGAACAAAACAAGGAAATACTCGTGTATATTTTGAAATGCCGCTTCATACTCAGTTAATCAAATAGTGTAACACAAAGTCATCATGAGAAACAAAGCAACCCTGCTTTACAAAGGGCAAGGGCAAACACAGATAATCTCCTTGGAGATCCCTGGCTTTTGTATTTGTTTTGTTACAGGGTCATGCTGTGTAACATGGGCTAGCCTGGAACCTGCCATAGAGTCCATGTTGATCTCAAATTTCCAGTCCTCCCAGCTTCAAACACCATAAGGGCCTTGGACCATAAGACAGGCAAAAGTCAACCAGAATGACTTTAACAAACACATATTCTAAGATTCCACTTCAAACCTATTTAATCAGAATCACTGTGGGGCCTAAAATTTTATAGATTTCAAAACTTCCTACAGGGACCCTGATGTAGTCAGCCCATAGACAACATTTAAAAGCTTCCCCTCTAGGGCTAGAGCACTAACGCTCTCACAGAGGATCCGAGTTCAGTTCCCAGAACCCATGCTGGACCAGCAGTTCACAACTGCCTATAACTGAGCTTCAGGGCTCCGACTTCCCCTGGCCTCTGCGGGCAATTACACTCACATGAATACAACCCACACACATATACATACATATACAAACAGCTTAAAATTTAAAAAATATATCTTAAAAACAAAGTTTCCCCTTAACTCTACCACAGTTCTGCAAATTTTCTTGCTTATATTAATGGTCCATGGGCATTGAAAACAATGGACATTTATCAAACTTAACTCTAGATTTCATATCACAATGTGAATTCATATCAGGAGTATCAGCAAACCAACTCCTCTACATCCACGTTGAGGTGACAAAAACAAACAAACCACAAAACCATGATTCAGCTCAAAGTTCACTGTACTGGTTTGTATTACCTCGGACAAGACGCTGGGTCTCACTGTGTAGCTTTTTTAATGCTTCCTTACTTAACTTTGCTGCCTTTCTTTCCTTTAAAAAAACAAAACAAAAGGTGAAACTACATTAATGGTGTTTTCCAGAAAGATATTTATCTCTGAAGAGTTTTTCTCTCCAAGAAAACAGGAAGAGAAGGAAGAAAGGGCACTAATAAACTCAGTACAAGAATAAAATGTATTTATTAGCAAATCTCAGAAAACAAATTTAGCCTAATGAATTTCTGCTCCTTCCATGTACAAAAAAAAATCTTGGAGGACGGAGAGATGACTCAGTGGGTAGGAGCACTTGCTGCTCTTGCAGAGGACCCATGTGGTAGCTCCAGTTCCAGGGGACCTGATACCCACTTATGGGCACCAGGCACTGCATGCATGTGGTATATACACACACATAATAAATAAATAAATCCTTTAAAAAGAAGTAAATAAGAAAGAAAGATCTTGGAGATGAAATAAGACAAAGATTTATCTATGAGAAATGCACACTCTCCTGTGGAAGAGATCAATACAATTACTGGTGGGGCTGTCTTACCTTCCTCCCACTGCCTTTAGTTAACTCATTTTCCTCTTCTAATGAAAACGCCTCACTCTCCAGAGATGGTTCCTTTTTCTAGAAGATTGCAAATTGATTAAAGAAAAAAACTAAACTCAGATAAAAAGATATTTTTCTCTTGTTGGTGAGAGGCATTGAACTGGGCAAGTGTTTTTCCACTGAGATACATCCCCAGTCCTCAAATTTTGTTTTGAGACAGGATCTCATTAAATTTCTTGGGCTGGCCTCGAACTTGCAATTCTCCTGCCTCCCAAGTAGCTGGGATAACACAACCAACAGGCTGGTGAAAGGATGTTTCTTACTACATCATACTACTTTACTCTTAAGTTAATAATTACCAGTTAGAAACTTTTCCTACTGTGCTTAGAAAACAGTTAGATACAATTGGAATCAGAATCTTAATTTTTTTATTCACTTATTTCCTAAGAAGGGAAATGATATCTAGGGAACTGAAAAAACAATGCCTCTTTTATGGGGACTGGAAATGTTAACCCGGCAGTTAAGAGCATTTATTCAGTTCCTAACACTTGTGTCATAGCCCACAGAGCCAAAGTGCAGAGGACCACGATTTGACTCCCAGTACCCACAAGGCAGCTCACAACCACCTGAAACTCATGCTCTAGGACATCCAATGCCCCCTTCTAGCTTCCTTGGGCATTGTATGCATGTGGTACATAGACATATATGCAAGCAAAAACCCACATACATAAAAACAAATCTTTTAGAAATTAAGTTAAAAAATGAAAGTTGCAACAGTAACTCAAACACAAAGCAAAGGTTTGAGGAGGTGGGCTAGGCTGGGGTGGCTCTTCACTTGCCTTGTGATTTTTCATTTTGTTCTTCACGGCTGCCCTTATCGACTCTAATGACTCTTCATCTTCCATTGGAGAGTCGTTCTCTTCTTCCAAACCTGTTTCAAAAAGATCACTGTCTTCAAGAAGACAGCCACTGTCATTAAGCGGCTGGTCTGCAACGCTTTCCTGGGTAATAAAGAGAAGGCACAACCTCGTCATTTTAAAGTCTAACATTTCACATCATGTGGCAATCTGAAACAGACAACAAACCCCACCGTTCATCAACAGACAAAATAGCGCACCTAGAACATTCTTAATGAGTCCTAACCTACAATTAGCCTTTGAAATCCAAGCTGTGATTTGTGTAACAGCTCTGGCTGCCCTAGAACTTCCTCTGTAGACCAGGCTGGCCTCAAACTCACAGAGATCCATCCGCCTGCCTCTGCTTGCAGAGTGCTGGAATTAAAGGTGTGTATCGCCTCCCGCTAACAAATGGAACTTTTGATTGATTCTGTGTTTTTCAAAAATCTTCCCTTTGAAGTCAGTTTCATCAGAGGAGCAGTAACAAAGAATTACTACAAGAACACACCAAGAAACCAGAAACCCATCTATACAGAAGTATCCTTCATGTATCCATAATGGCAAAGAAGATCAATAATTCTAAATTATAAAACCATTCCACCTTATGCAAAGCCGTCAATATAAAACTACAATTTGTGTACGGAAACAGTATTAGGAACTAAAACCTACATTTTAAAACATTAATCTACCTTAAAAAAATAAAACCTAATTATTCTTTAAAATGTACTTCAACAAACACAAACATGAAATATTCATACATACATAAGGGTATATTGTTCACACTTAAAAAATAAAATTCTGCCGGGCGGTGGTGGCGCAAGCCTTTAATCCCAGCACTCGGGAGGCAGAGGCAGGCGGATCTCTGTGAGTTCGAGACCAGCCTGGTCTACAAGAGCTAGTTCCAGGACAGGCTCCAAAACCACAGAGAAACCCTGTCTCGAAAAACAAAAATAAATAAATAAATAAATAAATAAATAAATAAATAAATAAGTAAATTCTGCTGGGTGGTGGCGGCGTTTGTCTTTAATCCTAGCACTTGGGAGGGAGAAGTCTCTGTGAGTTCGAGACCAGCCTGGTCTACAGAGTGAGTTCCAGAATAGCCAGGGCTGTTTCACAGAGAAACCCTGTCTCGAAATATGGAATTAAAAAAAAAAAAATGAAAGAAATTCTGTCATTTGCAGCAATGTTGATGGGACTCAGAGGACTGAGGAAGTTTGAATGTAATTGGCCACCGTAACCTCATAGGGAGTGGCACTACTAGAAAGGGTGGCTTTGCTGGAGGAAGTGTGTCACTGTAGGTGTAGGCTTTGAAGTTTCCTGTGCTCAGGATGCAGCCCAGTGTCACAGTCGACTTCCTGTTGCCTACAAGATGTAGCACTCCCAGCTGCCTCTCCAGCACCACGTCTGCCTGCTCCTCACCATGACAATGGACCGAACCTCTGAACTGTAAGCCAGCCACCTCAATTAAAAGGTTTTTTTCTCTAAGAGTTGTCGTGCTCATGGTATCTCTCACAGCAATAGAATCCCCAACTAAGACAAGGACATTATGTTAAACTAGAAAAAGAAAGAGCACATGTTCCCACTTATATGTGGATATTAAGAAGTTGATTTTGGGCTGGAAGACAGTTCAGCAGTTAAGAGCGCTTGCTGCTGTTAAAGAGGACCCAGATTCAGTTCCCAATACCCTTCTCTGGTGGCGTCCGGCTGACTTTAACTCCAGCTCCAGAGGATCTGACACCTCTGACCTCTACAGGCACCTGCACCATCCACATGGTGTACATGAACTTACACAGGCACAAACACATACACATTAAAAGAAAAAAAAAAGTGTGAGAATTAGAATGGCGGGGCCTTGGATGAATGGGTTGGTTATAGAGATAACCGTCAGTGGGTATAGGAGTGTGGATGAATAAGAATAACTCTCTTTTGTTAGTAATTTGTTTATTTTATGTGCATTGGTGTTTTGCTTGCACGTATGTGTGTGAGGGTGTCAGGTCCCCTAGAACTGGAGTTACACACAGTTCTGAGCAGCCGTGTGGGTGCTGGGAATTGACAGGGTCCTCTGGAAGAGCAGCCAGTGCTCTTAACTGCTGAGCCATCTCTCCAGCCCTCAAGAATAACTCTTAAGGCCCTACAACACAGTAAGATAACTATTGGTTGACAAGCATCAACTCAATATTTCAACATAACCAATGGACAGAATTTTTAATGTGCCCAACATAAAGAAAGGCCAGCTGCTTGAGGTGATGGGTTTGCCAGTTGTTCTGATCTGATCCTTACATGCTGCACACGTGCACTGAAATATCACAGAACCCCTAAGTATGTACAATTACATGTCCAGTAAAAATATATTTTAGAAGAACCTTGAATAAAGACTGCATTATAAAGTTCAGAAAAATGATTGCTGGGCTTGGTGGCACACGCCTTTAATCCCAGCGTTCAGGAGGCAGAGGCAGGCGGATCTCTGTGAGCCAAAGTCTAGCCTGGTCTACAGAGTGAGTTCCAGGATAGCCAGGGCTACATGGTGAGACCATCTCAAAATTAACAACAACGAAAAGGATTACAAAGTTCAGAAAATCATGACACACCTCATGTTTTGTCTCCTTCTTCTTCAGCCGCCGAATTTTTTCCACCATTCTCTCCTCTCTCTCGAGTCTTCTCTTGGATTTCAGTTTTGCTTTTCCTTCAGCTCCTTCTCTGGAGAGGTTTTTGGCTAGCTTTCTGTCAGGGGTGAGATCCGTGGGGCGTCCAGACTGGTGGTTCAGTTCTAAGGAAGGCGTCTCTGGAGTTCCAGGGCTCTCCTGACACACAGTTCCCTCCAGGTTACTCTCATCGCTGTCGGCCAGAGTCTTAGAGATGCTTTTGTGCTTCCTGCTCTCTCCCGAGTGCAAGTTCTCTTTATTCTCCGCGCTGCCATAGGTGGGCACCTCTGGAGCCACATCTGTGTCCTCAGCCTCCGAATCGCTGTCCTGCAGCACTTTCCTGCCCTTCGGTTTCTTACTCACAAATATCTCTTCGTCAGAATCTGGAGGGAAAAAAATTTTTTTTTTTTAAAAAGAAGATACCCAATCATTTGGCCTTCTTCCTAGCTACTGAAAATTATATTTAATTATACATGTGATATGTCACCTTGTGGAATTACACAACTACATTAAGAACTGGCTGTAGCAAAGCATATCTAAAAATACACTACAAGTCTTTTCCTGTGCCAAAACCTCTCTTGCTAAAAGTGTAATTATATGTACTTTATAATGTGTGAAGCTGTTCTAATCATCCTGGCAGGTGTTAGAAATCCTTTTTCTATAGTGAATGTGATTTAACCAGGCAATGTAGTAATTATTAGACATTTTATCTATTCAATTATATAACAGAAATGGATATTCCTTTAAAAAAAAATCTATGTGGGGCTGGAGAGATGGCTCAGTGGTTAAGAGCATTGCCTGCTCTTCCAAAGGTCCTGAGTTCAATTCCCAGCAACCACATGGTGGCTCACAACCATCTGTAATGAGGTCTGGTGCCCTCTTCTGGCCTGCAGGCATACACACAGACAGAATATTGTATACATAATAAATAAATAAATAAATAAATAAATAAATATTAAAAAAAAGATTTAAAAAAAATCTATGTAAGCACTGCTATTTTCTATCTGTAAAAAAGAAAATAAATAATAAAGTTGGGGCACTAACAATATAATAAGTCAATAAAATAATGGAATAAACTGTAACTGCTTACAACCCAGGATCCCACACTTTATTCCTAAGATTAATAGTAGGTATATTACAAACCTTTTTCACTCAGGGTCTCGAGTGTTTCAAAGCTGCCCTGTCCACTGTCTATGGGACTGTCTGCTGCTTCTTGTGAAGCGAATTTTAGATCACTGACTTCCAGGTTAACCTAGAAAATGAGAATAAACTTTGCGTTAACAAGGAGACCGCGCACCGAGAATGTGTGGATCCACAAAGCATGGGGTCATCCTGCTGCAACTGGAAAGAACCAACACAATGGTTTGATGAAGGGATGACATTTAGAATCACTGGCCAAAACAATAAACAAACAAAAACAGACATTAATTGCTACAGGATGCTAAGTGAACAACTCCTTTACTTTTAATTATTAAGCACACTAATTGCACCAATCAGATTCATTGTGTTGTTTCCTTTTTTAAATTGAAAAGACTATTTTATGTTTTCATCTGCATATGTCCGTGCACCATATCCATGCAGTGCCTGTGGAAACCAAAAGGGGGCGTGAGAGCCCCTAAAACTGTAGTTACAGACTGCCCTCATGTGGATGTTGGGGATTGAACCAGGGTTCTCCAAAAGAACAGCAAGGGCTCTTAGTCACTGAGCCATCTCTCCAGACCCTTTAAAATTTTTTAATTTACTTAGTTTATGTGTATGAGCATTTCTCCTGCATGCATGTAGGGGCACTGTATGCAAGCTTGGTACCCATGAAGGTCAGAAAAGGGCACTGGATCCTGCCGAACTGGAATTAGGGATGGTTGTGAGCCACCATGTGGGAGACAGGAACAAACACAGGTCCTCTGGAAGAGCAGCAAGTGCTCTTATGTAATAAGCCATCTTTCCAGCCCCCCTTTTAAATTCTTTTTTAAAAATTACATCATTCATTTTGTGTCTGCATGGGCATGTTTGGAGAGGGAGTTTGGAAGTCAGAGGACAACCTGCAGAAGTCTATTCTCTCCTACCAGGTGGGTTCTAGGGATGGAGTCAAGTCGTCAGGCTTGGCAACAAGTGCCTTTACTCACGAGTCACCTTCTCAGGCCCGCTGTGACACACACACACACACACACACACACACACACCATGCAGTAATTGTGTTCATCTGCCATTCTAACTTTGCCTCCCCATCTCCCTGGTGCTCCTCTGTCCCTAGTCTAGTAATCCTTTCACCTACTTTCAGGCTTTTCTTTTAAAATAAGAGTCAGTAAAAGCATGGCTTATGAGGCCAGCCACCTGCTTTTGTAAATAATTTTATTGAAACTAAGGTTTTTTTTGGATTTAGGTGAGGTGAGAAGGCAGGTCGGTGCAGGATGAGAGCTCATCTTGATTTAAGTCTGATATTTTTGCTCAGTATCTAATCATGGAAACTTTATGTCAAAATATGGCTTTCGCTTGTTGATTAGGTTTTCTGGTACCCCATTAAATCTGTTCCCAAGGCAACTGTCTCGTCCTTGTCCTGACTCCAGAAAAGAACACAGATCCCGAAACAGTTTCCTACGGCCAAATTCCAGCAGTGAGCCGTCAGCTACCAGCGGGACGCTGCGCGGGAAGTACTATTGGCCCGAAACCCGCACAGGTCTCTTCCAGACCAGTTCCAACTTCGTACTCCCCTCGCCCAGTGTTTACAGCGAATCACGCCCCACATCCTCCGGGCTAGGCTGGCCAAGGCCTCCTTATTGCCGGGGATGCTGTAAAACAGGAGCTTGCGCGGCAGGAAACGCGCCAAAGAGCAAGGCGGGCTGCCGTGACAAGCCGAGAACCCGGCTGAGCCGACAGCGGCTCGGGCCGCCGAACCAGGAACCTCAAGGTCCGAGCGCGGGAAGACGCCAGGAGGAGACCCGTGCGAGGCCCAGGCCCCGGCCCCCTTCCCCATTCCAGGGGTCTGGGAGCGGTGCACGCCGGGAATTGTAGTCCTTCGGGCTCGGCTCTCGGGCCCCGCTGGGTCCCCTGTCATACCTGGCCCTCAGCGAGCGCCCTTCACAGCCCCGACCGGAACCTAAACTCACCTCAGAATCCACTTCGCCGGTCATGATTCCGGCCTCCGTACCGCGCGGCTCCGGGAAAACCGGTCCTCAGTAACTTCAACTTGCCGGCGGCAGCTCCCGCCGTCTCCAGCCCAGCAGCGGTGTTCGAGCTTTCGCGCCTAGACGCACTACAGCTCCCACCCTCGGGGGTTTGCACCAATCCGAGGGAGGATTTCCTTCCGAAGCCCCACCCCCTACCGTCCTGCCAATCAGGAAGCGCCTCCAGCCGGCCCACCAAATGTAATTTGGGTTGATTTGGCGGGTCGCGGCTGCTGTTGTCAACCAGATCTAGAAGTGGCTTTGGGGTGGCTGGGGGTACCCGGTGCGAAGAGGTCCGACGCTATGGCTTGGAGAGAAGGTAGATTGCAAATGGTGTCCTTGGACTTTTGATCTTTGTGTTTCATGGGTCGTACCAAGCGCAATTTGAGGCGTGAAACTTCCAGGCAGGAAGTGAACTAGGGAGAAGTCCGTCCCTAGATATCCCCGGGGTGTCCCACACCTGATTTTTTTTTTTTTTTTTTTTTTTTTTTTTTTTTTTTTTTTTTTTTTTTTTTNAGCCTGTCCTGGAGCTAGCTCGGTAGACCAGGCTGGTCTCGAACTCACAGAGATCCGCCTGCCTCTGCCTCCCGAGTGCTGGGATTAAAGGCGTGCGCCACCGTCGCCCGGCTCCACACCTGAGTTTTTGATAAGGGAGCCTGAGATCCCATTGGAGGCTTTCTCCATCAGTTCATTCCTGGAGCAATCCTAACCTATAGAGTTGTGTTCTTGCCTCTGTTGTTCGATTCTTTGTCCTTTCTTTGCCCTGCTCTATGGGCAGTTAAGACTGACCTTTCTGGACTGCATAGTCCCAGCCTTTTGGGTTCTGTATGGTCAGGCTAGTGGTAAAACTACTTACAAGGCTTTTGTAAAGAGACCAGCTAACACAGGGAAATGAGAAAGCTGAGAGTTTATTACCGCCTCCCCTTCCCTCGCCCCCCCACCCCCACTGGTATGGCAACCAACTCGGCCCAGCTTGCTGAGGACTTTTCCAATTTAAGCACGGAAAGCCTCACATCCCTAGACCCTGCTCTTCCAGAGGACCCAGGTTTGATTCCTATCACCCACATGGCAGCTCGCAACTGTCTGTAACTCCAGTTCCAGGGGATGTGATATCCTTTTCTGGACTCCATGGGCAACAGACACAAACACAGAGCACAGACACACATTCAAGCAAAACACCCATGCACATCAAAATGAGTAAAAACTTATTTTTATCCATTAGTCTACTCTCCCAAGAAGTTAGGCACTTTGGATTTTGCTTCAGCACGCAGAATATTTCCAAGTCAGTTCTAGGCCAGCAGGATAGCCCAGCAGGAAAAGGCGCTTATTGCAGAGGCCGATGACCAGAGTTCTAGCCCTAGAACCCACAATGGAAGGAGAGACCTGACTCCCCAAAGTTACCATCTGATCTCCACATGGATGTTATGGCACATGTGTGTTCCGCTCACTCACATGCAGCATACACACAAAAAATAAAAAATTCTGAGAATACACATATACAAGAAAAACAGAACTTAACATGTTTAGGTCATTGTCAAGTGTTCTGTTACGATTTGTTCCATGGAAGATAAACAAAACAGATGCCAAAGATTAAGAAAAGTTTGAACGGTTGCCTAAATCCTATCTTTCAGTCTTTTGCATTTTGTTGCCGTTGGACAGGGGATCAAAGCCAGGACCTCACCATGCTAAATAAGTGTTCTCCCACCCTGATCATTCTCTTGGTCTTTTTTCTCTTCTTCTTATGAAAGATAGCCTATCATGTCGCAGTTTATTACAATTCTGTAGAGTTTGTGAACTGCTTTATTTTAAAGGCCTAGGCCTAGGGGGCCTCATTTCTGGAGAAGTGCTGCCACCAAGTGGTAGGTCTCAGACATGTGTCTCTGTCTCTGTTTTTCTCTGTCTCTCTCTGTCTCTGCCTCTCAAGTGCTGGGATTAAAGGTGTGTGCGGCCACTGCCCGGTTTACTTTTTTTTAATGTTAATTTAATCCCCCCCCCACTTTTGTTTTAATTGGGGGACTAGGTGGACGTGCCCTTGTGTGAGAGACTGACAACCATCTGCAGGGATCTATTTTCTCCTCCTAGCATGTGGGCTCTGGGATCCTCATCTCCTAAAACTGGAGTTCCAGGTAGTTGTAAATGCCCAGGTGTGGGCGAAGGAAGTGAGCTCTCTCGCTCTCCGCGCCGTCTTTCCGGCTCCCTGGCTCTATTTCTCATCTGCAGCCACTTAGAGGAGGCTTGGGTTGCGTGCGAGTAGGAGAGCCGCTGTAAGGTTTGTCAAAGAGTTATTTAAACTTGTCTGCGGTAGAATGACATATTTATATCATCCAGCAAAGGACTTGAGAGAAAAAAATTCATACTTCAATTTTAAACAGCTTTAAAGCTCTTGAGAATGTCCTTGTTAGAGGTTGCATCCGGCTTCCTTGCTTACCATACCTCCTAATCAAAAAGGAAAAAAAAAAAAAAAAGGTCATGCAAGAACTGAAGCATAATAGTTGCTTAATAGTTGACTGAATGATCAAAATGTCAGACTAAGAGCAGAAAATGACCGGGGCCTTTCTTCGAGGTGAGCCAGCATGCTTTCTGGGTAGAGGCTCCTGTGCCACAGTTTTGTCCAACCTCAAGAACCTATAAAGCAGTCACCTGTTCATTCAACAAACCCCAAGCTCCTTTTTAAGAAGCCTATGTTAGACACGAAGAATGCAAAGACACATAAAAGGCAGTGTGTTCTCAGAGAGCCTCCCACTGCTGTTGGAGACAGGCAAGCAAGCAAGTATATGCAATATGTAAATGTGCGCAAGAGATTGTGGGGAACTAGGGGGGGGGGAGAGACAGCTATAGCTGGTGGCTTAGGATGGCTGGGGCAAGGCAGGGGAAATGACTCACCAACTGCATTTCAAAGACGAGTTAGTTCCCCAGGCTGGCGCAAAGAGGAGACAGCATTCCGTGTTCGTACACGGGCTGGATAAAGCATGTTGTGTTCAAGGAACTGAAAGTAGGTCACTAGGGCTCAAGCACAGGGTGTATGGAGGGTGGGAGGAGGGGTCAAAACTTCTGGAATGTTCTACTCAGAATTTAAACAGAATGAACTGGGCAGTTGAGGAGTGGAGGTGGAAGTCGTTAAGGAGAGTGGTACAGTCAAATATGTGCCTGAGACAGATAACCCCAGCAGTGTGTGGGAAATGAATTAAAAGGGGATTATACTGGCAGCAGAAAGACCTGTTGTCTCCGGGAGATACGGGAACTTGATTTAGGTCAATGGTAGTAACAATGAAAGAGAAGGATGGATTGGAAAAAAAGAGACAAAATTAATAGTGCTTGGTCGATGATTAACCTTGAGGGTGAGGGAGAGTCAGGGTGACCCCAGTGATGTCCACATTTCCGGGTTGGTGGTGACGGGGCCGTGATACTCTCCATTGAAACTAAGAATGCATGTCACTAATTAAAAATTCACCCATCTCTCAGGAGGTGTGGGGAAGGAGGATTTTAAGCTTGCGGCCAGGGGAAGGAGGAGAAAGGGACAGACAGAGAGAACAAAGAAAAGGGGGATTTGAAATGTAGCTCAGTTGCTGAGTTACTTGCCTAGTGAACCCGAGGCCCTGGATCCCATCCTTAGCGACACAATAACTGGGCGTGGTGGCACACTTGCTATCCCAGCATTAAGAAGAAGCTCTGCTTAGCAGTTTTTTTTTGTGTTCTACTCACATAGTGTCTTCACTACTCCATTTCTTTCCTGGTTCCCTACCCAAGAAAATACATAGAGCAGAAATTTCTCCGTCCTGGCTGGATTCAATTTTCTCGGGTGTTTTTAGGTCAGTGCAAAGAAAATGTATTGAGACATTAGTAACCCCAGCACTTGATCAATCAAATGTATCAGCCTGGGCTTGAGAGATGGCTTAGCAGCTAAGAGCACTCTCTGCTCTTATAGAAGACCAGAAATCTGTTCCCAACACCCACATCAGGTGGCTCACAACTGCCTATAACTCCAGCTTTAGGTGATCTGACATCCTCTTTTGTCTTCCATTGGCCCCTGTACACACATGTGCATACTCACATATGTAAATAAACTACAGCTTTTAAATGTCTATGTATATATAGACAGGACATATATTCTGTATATATTCCCATATATCATTATAGAATAGCTAATCATATATATGTATACTTTGGTCATATAAACCTCAATCAATGTAGGGACTATTATCTAGGTATCTTATCTATGTGTGCTTGAGGGAAAGGATTCTGCCACAGAATGACAAAGGGTTGCTGGTCTGTTGCTACAGCCTGTTTAATCCCAGTACCTGCTCTATTGATTGATTAAGGCCCAGCCCCTTTCAGACATGTCAGCTAACTAAAGTGTACTGAGAAAGACAGAGCCTCACAAGAATATGGCAATTCCTTTGCTTACAATATAGTTGGAGTGTTTTCATAAAACAAGAGGTGGTACTGGACAGAATAGAACACTGTGCCCACCATAGGCCCAAAGGATGGCACCAACCAGAGATCTCTCATGGCTTTCTTCATGACTCAGACTTGATTGGCATTTGGTGGGTGAGGCCAAGTTTGTTAAATGTCAATGAGAAACGCTCAGATAGGTAGAGCGGAAGAGGAGGGGAATATTTTAGGCAGGGGAAACAGGATGAGCAAAGGTGTGGAGGTAGGAAGGACACAAAGGTTTGAGAAGAGTGGGTGACTATGACAGAAAAAGAGACAGCGAGTGAATAAGACAGAAAGGTTAAACCCAACTCTCTAAGAATCCACAGTGTTATCTGAGCCTGAATATCCACTAACTTGTGTCACCTTTCTTTGGGGATAAATTATACACACAAAGCAGCGGATTAGGGAACATTTGGTGGCTGAGGATGATTCTTTTGGGTCATCCAGACCCAGTGGGCCTCCAGGTGAATGAACCATTTAAGTGAGCAAAGGAAAACCAGGGGCCTGGCCAGCTGAGTCCAGTCAGGTTACAAAATTGTGGACGAACAAACGGCTGTTGTTTGCTATAAAGTCTCTGCTCTTACAGAGATTACATTTTTGTAGCTGACAATAAATAGACAAATAAATTAATAAGTAAATAAATAAATAAGTGCCTAGAAGAAAAATAACAAATGGCCGGGCGGTGGTGGTGCACGCCTTTAATCCCAGCACTCGGGAGACAGAGGCCGATGAATCTCTGTGAGTTTGAGGCCAGCCTGGTCTACGGAGTGAGTTCCAGAAAAGCTAGGAAACCCTGTCTCGAAAAACCAAAGGGAAAAAGAAAAGAAAAATAACAAATGACATGATTTTAGAGGATGCTAAGTATACCTGAGACCTAAAGGAAAAGACTTCTGCTTTACAGATCAAATGTTTAAAAAAGAATTTTGGCATGCACACAAGCATGTGTATGCATGTGTGTGTGTAGTGGCCATGTGGAAATTGGTTTTGCCCTTCTATCATGTCCAGGAATCGAACTCAGGTCCTGAGTCTAGTTGGCAAGCACTTTCTCTCCAGTTCCAAGAGAAAACCAAGTCAATAAAGAAAAATGCTGTCCAGGCGATGGTGGCGCACGCCTTTAATCCCAGCACGTGGGAGGCAGAGGCAGGTGGATCTCTGTGAGTTAGAGACCAGCCTGGTCTACCGAGCTAGCTCCAGGACAGGCTCCAAAGCTTCACAGAGAAACCCTTCCCCCCCCCCCAAAAAAAACCCCCCCCAAAAAAAAAA
>NW_026067894.1:14856794-14897623 GCF_014885135.2 Alexandromys fortis
AGGCTAGAATCTTCCCGGTAAGCGCACCTTGGGGTGCTTACACACATCATTAGAAATGGGCTAGTCCAGGTGCGAGAATTAGCCTGTAAGGGCTAGAGTTCATGGGCCAAGCAGTTCTTAAATGAATACAGTTTGTGTGTTGTTATTTCGGGCATAAGCTAGCCAAGCGGCCGGGGTGTTGGGGACGCAGCCCCGCCGCCGCTCCTATTTCAACAGTGTCCCACGTTCTGTGTCAGATATTGTGATTTCTTTTTTCATTTTATGAAAAAAAAATAAAACTTGGGAGTAATTATTAGGGAATAAACCTGAGAGATCCATGGAGCGATGGAGCCATGAACACCCGCCTCTTCCCAATTTCTAGATCGAGAAGACCACACAACCTCTTAGCTCCTCCCTTTTCTCCTCCTTGTATCCTTATATCTCCCTCTGAGTCTGTCAGGAAACTCTATGGTCCACTTCAGCCAGCTGAATGTGGACTATGCCTCCCCCCACCCCCCGACTTAAGGTTGAACTCTATTGGTAGTCTTGGAGCAATCAATACAAACAAATCTCCCCCAAAAGGAGCCCCCTGAGCTAGAGTTTCAGATGGTTGTTAGTGGAAAAACAAGCTGTGCTGGGAAAGCCAAGTGTGTAGAGATGATGCTAACGACAAGCAAGCCTGTCCCGGCCCCGGAACTACAGCTCAGTTCAAATACTAGAAAACATAGAACCTCAAGTAGAAAGACCCAGGGATCAGAATGGGCTGAAGACAGAATAAGTAGGAAGTGCCAGTCTGGGGCTTCCTTTTGTGACTCTGAAGGCTTATATAGAGCAACGAAAGAGGGGGGCTTGGAAATGTAAGACTCCTTGTCCGCTCCCCTTTCAGCCCCCACAGATTCCTTGTTCTGTAGGGAGGCATGGAAACCATGAGTGTCCTGGAGAGCTGAACACCCCTAGAAAATGAAGCTTCTATTGTGAAAGGCCATCAGCATAAACAGAAGAGTCCAAACTTTCTTTTTTCACTGGGAGATAGTATCGTACCCTGTTTTACAAGCCGTGAACTCATTATCCTTCTGTATTAGCCTTGAAAAATGTGTCAGGCCTGTGGCACCAGGCCAACTTTCTTTCTATTTTTAAATTTAACTTATTTTTTAAAAAGAAAACAAACTATCTTTTTTCATTTTACATACCAATCCCAGTTCTCTCTCCCTCCCTTCCTCCTGTCCCCTCTACCTATCCTCCCAACCCTCTCCAGCCATTCCCCAGAGAGAAAAAGGCACATTGCTTTGGGGAAGCTCTAATGCCCCTCTACTACATCCAGGATGAACAAGGTCTCCATCCAAAGAGAACGGGTTTCCAAAAAGCCAGTGCAAGCAGTAGGGATAAGTCCTGGTGCCACTGCCAGTGGCCCTGCAGTCTGCCCCAGCCATACAACTGTCACCCACATTCAGAGGGACTAGTTTGACCTATGCTGGTTCCTCCTTTGTTGGCTGGAGTTGGTGAGCTCTCATTAGTTCAGGTAAATTCTTTCAGTGGGTATCCCCATCATGGTCTTGACCTCCTTGCTCATATTCTCACTCCTCCCATTCTGGACTTTGGGAGCTCAGTCCAGTGCTCCGCTGCGGGTCTCCGCCTCTGTTTCCATCAGTTGCTGGATGAAGGTTCTGTAGTGATATTTAAGATATTCGTCAGTCTGACTACAGGGCAAGGACCAGGCCAATTTTCAATCAACTTTTATTTTTATTTTTAGTGATGTGTATGCATGTGTCTGGCTGTAGGTTTTTGGACATGCATGTAATGCCCAAAGAGGCCAGAAGATGGCATCAGATCCCCGCACACCTGTAAAGGCAGCATTGGGGAGGTGGCAAGTTTGAGGCAGTCCTGAGCTATCTCACACATCACTGTCTCATCCTGTGAGGGAGGTAGGAGCTGGGCTATTTATACACAGATTCCAGAGAGCTTTTATGATGCAGTTTAATCTCTGGCACTCCAGGTCTAAGATTGAAATTTTTAGGGTGACTTTTTTTTTTCTCTTTCTGGGAAAGCCCTCAGGCACAGAGAGGCAGATACCCTGAACATCGACAGCACCAAAATTTTGAAATGATTCCTAATACCTCTCCTTTTTTCACATGCCAAATTCGGCTCATCACCAAATTCTATCAGCTTTGTAATGTGATGATTGTGATCATCCCAGTGGTTACAGAAATAAAACTGAGTGCAAACCCAAAGGCAGAAGTTTCAGTTGCAAAGACAAAGGTTTGAGGACAGGGTGTCAGCACCGATTTTGAGAAATCCAGACCACCTGATAACAGAGAAAAGAGTTGGGAGCTTACTGAATCCTGCAGGAGCTTGACGGTGATGGGGAGGCATTAAGTTCTTTTTCTACATGCTTACTTTATGTGTGTATGTGTGTGTTTATGTGCATATGTGCACACATCTACATGTAAGCCACAGCTGGGACTTATGGCCACACTCCTTCACCCAGGCCACTGTGATTGCTCCTTCTCCTGGGTCACTCTGTGACCTGCTTCTTCATCTTCCTGTTTTTGCCTCTGCTCCCCACATTGGTTTCCTAGAGCTGCCATAGCTGGATCGTCCAAGCAGCAGAAGTGCAGAAGGTGCACAGCTCCACCGTGCTGCAGGCTAGAGGTCAAGGTCTTGGCCCGGCCACACTTCCTTTGATGACTGGAGAGTTCGCCAGCTTTCCTGGTCTCGTCTTGGCTTCTGGTGGTTTGCCAATGATCTTGGAATCTTTGGCAGGTAGATGTCTCACTCCAAACATCTGTAACTCTAGCTGTCCTGGAATTCACTAGACACCAGGCTGTCCTCAAACTCACAGTTATATACCTGCCTCCTGAGTGCTGGGTTTAACTTGGGAAGCAGAGGCAGGCAGATCTCTGTGAGTTCGAGGTCAGCCTGGTCTACAGAGCTAGTTCCAGGACAGGCTCCAAAGCCACAGAGAAACCCTATCTTGAAAAAAAAAAAAGTGTATGCCACCACAGCCAGCGAATGCCAGTCATACTGGATTAGGATCCATCCTATAGATGCTATGTCATAATAATTAGTTGTATCTACAAAGATCCAATTTCCAAGTAAAATTTTGTTTGGTGCTACTAGGGGCTAGACGCTTAGCTATCTTCTGTAAGGAACACTAGTCAACCAATTACATTCCTGCCCATTTCCATTGTCTATTCTTTTTTTTTAATATTTATTTATTTGTTATGTATACAATTTTCTGTCTGTGTGTATGTCTGCAGGCCAGAAGAGGGTACCAGACCTCATTACAGATGGTTGTGAGCCACCATGTGGTTGCCGGGAATTGAACTCAGGACCTTTGGAAGAGCAGGCAATGCTCTTAACCACTGAGCCATCTCTCCAGCCCCCATTGTCTATTCTTAAATCTTATTTATTTATGTATATGTGTGACTGCATGCATATGAGCCCCTTGGAGGTCAGAGGGCCTCAGATCCAACAATGGAGTTACAAGCAATAAACTTTCTCTCTCTGGTTTTTTGAGACGGGGTTTCTCTGTAGCTTTGAAGCCTGTCCTGGAACTAGCTCTATAGATCAGGCTGGCCTCGAACTCACAGAGATCCGCCTGCTTCTGCCTGTGCTGGGATTAAAGGCGTGCCCACCATTGCTCAGCACAATAAACTCTCATAACTGCTGAGCTATCTCTCCAATACCCTTCATATTGTATTTTTAATTTTTTATTTATTTTTGAGACAGGGTCTCATGTAGCTCAGTCTAATTCTCAGCTATGTAATTAAAGATGACCTTAATTTAATTTTTTTTTGAGACAGGGTTTTTTTTTTTTGTTTGTTTGTTTTTGTTTTTGTAGCCCTAGCTGTCTTGGAACTCACTTGATAGACCAGGCTGGCCTCAAACTTGGAAATCCATCTGCCTCTGCCTCCAAAGGCATGGGCCACCACTGCCTGGCTGACCTTGAATATCTGATCTTCCTGACTCTACCTCTTGCGTGTTGGGATTGCTGACGTGTATCCCAGCACACCCGGTTTTTACAGTGCAGGAGGTCAAGCCCAGATCTTTGAGCATGCTAGGCAAACACTCTACCAACTGAGCCCCACTCCCAGCCCCAATTTTGATCCTTTCAAATAGCTAATGAGGCTTTTGTTTCTGTTTAAATGTTCCCGATGATTAAGAGTAAACATTCAAATCTTTAAATCGTCTATGACACCCTTATTGTCAGCCTGTCCATCTCTTCTCTGACTTTGTCTCTCATTCTCTTCATTCAGTCCACAGCTTTATTGTTCCTTGCAACCTTATGGTGAGCCATACTCTAAAGATTGAGTGTGTGTATTAAGTGAGGACGCTGAGAACTCTTTCCCCTTTTCGACATCAAAGAGCATCATATTTCCCAGTTTGGAGATGGAAGATCTTCCCCAGGAAAATTAACTAAACCAAGAGAAAGCCCACGAAGTCCACAATGGGAAGTTGTAGTGTTATTTTCTTTGTGTTTTAACAAAGAAAGCTTGCCTAAAGCAGAGCTAAGCCACTAGAGGCCAGGGATTCATGGCACACACCTTTAATCACAGGATTTGGGAGGCAGAGGCTACCCTGGACTACACAAGATCGAACCAGAAACAGATCCAAGTGGTGGCGACTCACACCTTTAATCCCAGTGTTTGGGATTCACACACCTTTAATCCCAGAACTAGGGAGATGAAGACAGGAGCAGTATGGCCAGGCAGAGAGAGGAATTTAAAGGGGAAGGGACAGGAACTCATTGGAGTGTGGAGTCTGAGGTTTGATGGAGAGATACAGGGCAGTCTAGGCAGGCTGAGGATCGCCCCTTTGGTCTGATCTTTGGTAGAGGTAAAAGGTCTCTCTAGTGGCTGGTTGCTCTGCTTCTCTGATCTTCAGCTTTAACCCCTATATCTGACTCTGGGTTTTGATTAATTAAGACCAACTAGAATTTGTGCTACAGGAAGTCTTCTAATGAAAAAGCCCAAAGAGACTGCCGTATTCGTAAAGGCCACCAAAAAATAAACCATGCCTCTGTGCACACATATTCCAGCTGACTTTAATCAATGCCCCACTCTCTGCTAGATGTGGTAGTACACATTTGTAACCCCAGCTCACAAAGAGCCAGGACAATCGCGTTTAAGGCCAGCGTCAGTTATTTGAGGAGTTGGAGCCAGCCTTGCCTACTTAACTAAACTATGAGGTAGAGATTTCTTAAAAGACAAAACAAACAAACAAACCAAACCCATATCCTCTAGGCTAGTGAGATGGCCCAGCAGTCAAGAACACCTGCTGCTCCTCCAAAGGACCTGAGTTCGATTCCCAGCACCTGTAACTCCAGTTTCAGGGGATCAGAGAAGCAGATCCAGTTCCTCTGGCCTTCTTGGGCACCAAGAATGCACATGTTGTACAGATATATATATATGGAAAAACATCTATACACATAAAATGTTTTTTAAAATAAAACAAGATAAAGATGCTACTCTTGAGGCCTGTGAGGTGGCTAAGTGGGTAAAAGCGCGTGCTACTGAGACTGATGGCCTGAGTTTGATACAGAACACACCTGGTGGAAGCCAACTTCCACAAGTTGTTCTCTGACTCCATGCATGCATGTACTGTGTTACTTGCATGTGGATGCATACATGTAGATGTGTGCACATATGCACATAAACACACACACACATAAAGTAAGCATGTAGAAAAAGAACTTAATGCCTCCCCATCACCATCAAGCTCCTGCAGGATTCAATAAGCTTCCACTCTTTTCTCTGTTATCAGGTGATCTGGATTTCCCAAAATCAGTGCTGACACCCTGTCCTCAAACCTTTGCCTTTGCAACTGAAACTTCTGCCTTTGGGTTTGTGCCACGTCCACAGCAGTGACTGCTGTGTAGTGACAAAATGCCTCTGCGCTGGCTTTTGCCTGCTGAAGGATTGGGGTTAGAGCTTCTTGGAGCGAAGCCCCAGGTGGTCCCCCTGGCAATCAGCAGTCCAGAGAGGACCTGATGCCCTAGGCAAATCTCGTATCTGGAGATGGCCTTGAGAGCGAGCCCTCCTGACACCTTGCCTGATCTTTCTCTGTATTTCTTAACTTTCTTGTTTATAGCTGACCGCTTACCAAGAGATCAAAGTACGTCCTTGGCTCGGCTCCACTGTTCAATAAAGCAGTCCTTGAGGAACTGAAGTATGCCCCACGCCACATGAGCCTGGGAAACTTTATTATTTATGAAACAGAAGCGGCTAAGGTTAATATGTTACGAGGGAATCATCAAGGTGAATCAGATTTAGAGAAGAAAAGGAGAGTTAGAGAAAATTCCCCTTTATGAAAAGATTAGCTAGATCTCAGAAACCCTGGAGTCTTTATAATAAGAAGGAAAGAAAGGAAATTATTGATAACATGAGACTAGTTTTAATATATTGGTATAAGAACTATCATGAGAAAATGAGAAAACTATTAGGAGATATGGAACAAAGAATAAAAACTATATAGATGGAAAGCTAAACACAGGACCCTGAGAACTAGTCACCCACGGTAGAAAGTAAATAATGGTGTGAGACAGAATTCTAAAAGACAAAACAAAACTAAAAGTCCTTGCCAACATCTTGAGCACGGAAGGGGGAACACGTAGAAAGGAGCACGTAGAAGAAGCTCTATTTTGGTTATGCTTAATCTTGATTTATGTCTGGAACCCTGAGTGGGGTGATGTAATGCACCTGCCAAGTTCTTTGATCTGTTTTGTACAAAAACTGAAGCTTTGCAGAAGTAAAGTTGCAGCAGATTTTCACTACACAGTGTGTCTGTCTGTCATTTCCCTTGCATCGTATCCTGACTATCCTATCCTTCACCTTGGTCCCCCGTGGGTGGTGGTCTCCGAGAGGGACGGTCCGCGGCAGGTTTGCACTCAGTTTTATTTCTGTAACCACTGGGATGATCACAATCATCACCCACCCTGAATCATCAGCTGGCCAAGTGTGTCAATAAGGCACCCTGAAGGGACTGGTATCAGCACAAGACACCCCAAGACCAAGTTCTCAGTACAAAGAAGATTCTTTTGCTTCAGAGAGACAAAGGGCAGGGAATAAGAGACAAAAGCACTGACAGCTGATCCCTGGGACTCCCCAGATAGCCAGTCTACCTTACTTGGCAAGTTTGGAACCAATGAAAGACCCTGTCTCAAAATAATGATGAGTGGTACCCAAGGGATGACTCCCGAGGTTATTCTCTGACTTCACACACACATACACCTGCACACACACACAAAACGTAAGAAAAAAGAAATGAAAGAATGTGAAGAAATTAGAGCCTTCATAAATTGCCAGTAGGAATGTGGTGGCCACCAAGGAAGACAGTTTGTCAACAAATTCAACATAGCCTGATCATATAAGCCAGGAATAAGTTCATCTCTAGCTCTTCATCCAAAAGAAATGGAAATTTATGGTCACACAAAAAGTTGTGTATGAATGTTCACAATGGTGTTACAGTCAAAACGCGTACAACTCAAGTGTTAGCCAACTAATAGATAAATAAAATGTGGTGGCAAAAGACTGGCAAGATTGCTCAGTGGGCTAAGCCACCCCGTGGCTGAGGACCTAAATTGGATCCCTGGAACCTATGTAGTAGAAGGAGGGAACCAACTCCCTCAAGTTGTCCTTTGACCTGCATATGTGTGCTATGGCATGTGTGTACACCCAAACCACCCCAGGATAAATAAATGTGGTTAAATAAACCCCACATTTTTTATGTCTATGTGCCTATATCTGTGTCTGTGTATGTCAAATACCAGTGGATGCCTGCAGAGGATAGATGAGGGCGTTTTATGCCCTGGAGCTAAAGTTATAGATGGTTGTGAACCAGCTGACAGCTGACACATGGAAGCTGGAACTGAACTCTGGTTCTCTGAAAGAGCAACAAATGCTCTCAATTGCTGAACCATCTCTCCATCTGCTGTAAACAAGTTTTTAAAATCTGGCATATTCATACAATAAAATATTTGCTATAAAACCAGTTATGTACTGATATATACTACAACATAGATGAATTTTGAAAATATGATAAGTGCCCGGCAGCAGTAGTGGTGCATGCCTTTAATCCTAGCACTTGGGAGGCAGAAGCAGGTGGATCTCTGTGAGCTTGAGGCCAGCCTTGTTTTCAAAGCTAGTCCCAGAACATCCAGGGCTATTACACAAAGAAATTCTGTCTCAAAAAAAAAAAAAAAAAAGATGAGCTAAAGAAATCAGATATAAAAAGTCACATATTCTATGATTTTGTTTATATGGAATGTCCAGAAAATGTGAAAATCCACAGAGACAAAGGTAGATTTATAGTTTTCAGGGGCTGTATGGAGGAATGGAGAGTGAGTAGCTATAAGCTTTTTTGGGGGGTGATGAGAACATTCTGGAGTTCTATAACAGAGGCGTGCGCCACCACTGCCCGGCTTGAGGTGATGCTTTCAACCAAGTACCTCTCTTTGAGTGGCTCAGGTGCAGACTGTGTAAACATGTTTAGTCCCTGAGGGCTCTGTTCTTTCTTACACTGAGCTGAGATCATGAAGGCATTGTCTCTCAAGGGACAGTCTCAGCAGTTCAACAGAGAGACTGCATCATGCGTTCGGCTGGAGAAGGACGAGGAACAAGAGGTAGCCATTATTGGGCATGGACTCACTAGATTCCAGACACACAAGAGCACATATTGGACTTAGAGGATTCAGCTTCCTCTTTAAGCAGGTGAGGGGATGTGCCCAAGGTACTTAGAGTTTATTAGTTATAGAATGGAAATTGGAGCCCAGACTCATCTGATTAAGACAAATCTGCACTCAGAGAAGCTGACACTTTGCCCAGAGAGTCTCATCTAGATTCTGACCCCAACACTCTACCATTCACATACTCACTTGTTCACTTATTGGTTCATTCCAGAAGCTCCGCCCCCCCACCCCCGCCAGGCAATGGGACCTCTACAGGAGCAGGTACAAGGGAGCCACCACTGAGAGAGTAGGCCCTAGCCAGAGTATCATTAAGTCATATTTCGAAAACCTGTACTCCACAAAATTGGAAAACTTAAAGAAAACGGACAAATTTCTGGATAAATGTCACTTAATCAAAATTAAATCAAGACCAGATAAGCAAATTAAATAGACCTATAACTGCTAAAGAAATAGAAATAGAGGCTGGAGAGATGGCTCAGTGGTTAAGAGCACTGACTGTTCTTCCAGAGGTCCTGAGTTCAATTCCCAGCAATCACGTGGTGCCCTCTTCTGGCCTACAGGCAGGATAGTGTGTAAATAAATAAATAAATAAATCTTTAGAAAAAAAAAAAAGAAATAGAAATAGTCATCAAAAGTCTCCCAATTAAAAAAAAAACCCAAAAAACAAACAAACACCAAAAACCCAGGGCCAGATGGTTTCAGCGTAGAAGTCTACAAGATTTTAAAAGAAGAACAAATACCAATACTCTTCAAATTGTTCTACACAATAGAAACAGAAGGAACATTGCCAAACTCTCTTTATTAGGCTACAATTACCCTGATACCCAAACTACAAAGACATTACTAAGAAAGATAATTACAGAACAATCTTACTCATGAACATTGTGCAAAAATACTAAATAAAATACTGGCAAACCAAATGCAAGAACACATCAGAACCATCATCCACCATGATCAAGTAGGCTTCATCCCAGAGATGCAGGGATGGTTCAACATAGGTACTTTGTCAGTGTAATTCACCATATAAACAAACTGAAAAAAAAAAAAACACCCACAGAATTATCTCATTAGATGCTGAAAAAGCCTTTGACAAAATAAGACATCTTTTCATGATAAAGGTCTTGGAGAGAGCAGGACTACAAGGATCATACCTAAACATAACAAAGGCAATATACAGCAAGCCAAAAGCCAACATCAAACTAAATGGAGAACTCAAAGCGATCCCACTGAAATCAGGAACAAGACAAGATTGTCCACTCTCTCCATATCTATTCAATACAGTTCTTGAGGACCTAGCTAGAGCAATAAAACAACAAAAGGAGATCAAGGGGATACAAATCGGAAAAGAAGTCAAACTCTCACTATTTGCTGATGATATGAGAGTTTACATAAGTGATCCCAAAAATTCTACCAAGGAACTTCTACAACTCATAAACACCTTCAGTAATGTAGCAGGATATAAGATTAACTCAAAAAAATCAGTATCCCTCCTTTACACAGATGATAAATGGGCTGAGAAAGAAATCAGAGAAACAACACCCTTCACAATAGCAACAAATAACATGAAATATCTGGGAGTAACTCTAACCAAACAAGTGGAAGACTTGTATGACAAGAACTTTAAATTTTTGAAGAAAGAAATTGAAGAAGACACCGGAAAATGGAAAGATCTCCCATGCTCTTGGGTAGGCAGAATTAACATAGTAAAAATGGCAACCTTACCAAAAGCAATTACAGATTGAATGCAATGCCCATCAAGATCCCAGGAAAATTCTTCACAGACCTTGGAAGAACAATACTCAACTCCATATGGAAAAACAAAAACCTAGGATAGCCAAAACAATCCTGTACAATAAAGGAACTTCTGGAGGCATCACAATCCCTGACTTCAAGCTCTACTACAGAGCTACAGTACTGAAAACAGCCTGGTGTTGGCATAAAACCAGACAGGAAGACCAATGGAATTGAATTGAAGACCCAGATATCAATTCACACACCTACAAATATCTGATTTTTGACAAAGAAGCAAAAAATATAAAACGAAAAAAAAGAAATCATATTCAACAAATGGTGTTGGCATAACTGGATATCAACATGTAGAAGAATGAAAATAGATCCATATCTATTGCCATGCACAAAACTCAAGTCCAAATGTATCAAAGACCTCAACACAAAACCAACCACACTGAACCTCACAGAAGAGAAAGTGGGAAGTATACTTGAATGCACTGGCACAGGGAACCACTTCCTAAATAGAACCCCAGGAGCACAGACACTGAGAGAAACAATTAATAAATGGGACCTCCTGAAACTGAGAAGCTTCTGAAAAGCAAAAGACATGGACAACGAGACAAAACGGCAGACTACAGAATGGGAAAAGATCTTCCACCAACCCCACATCATGGATCTAATTTACATGGGAAGACATACATGGATCTAATTTACATGGGAAGTAGAAAAAGACAAGATCTCTAGGCCTGGATTGCAATTCAAGCAAGTAGATGGGTTGATTGCATCACCGAAGAGGCCCTAGAGTGACGGCCAGGGGACAAGAGGACTTAGTAGCAAAAAAATAATAATTCAAGTATTGGCAGCAGAGGTAAATTCTCTACCCACCTCCTTCCTGGAATTGTATGAAGTACGGCAAGGGGGGGTGAGCAGCCACTGGCAGAGAGATCTGAAGGGGAAGTGGTATTGAGGCACAGCTTCTCAACCACAACAGGAAGCAGAGGGTCGGCTTCCTGAACTGAGACACAGGGTATTTATTGACTACAGAACTGCATTACGAAGGGTCACTAGGAAGAGGGTAAAGCGTGCCTCAGAGGGAGCGAGTTTGAGAACAGATTGGAGACCATGGAGTCGCCAAGGAAGACAAGGCTGGGATATCTGAGCAGATGCAGCGCTGCAGTCCTGACCGGAACCGCACATTTCACGTTCTGGTTCCTAAGCTAAAGAGAACACTCTTTTCAAATGGAGAGAACAAGGGATAGTCAGTGAAGGGTCCACGAATAAGAAGATAGAAATGTAGATTCCAGAAATAGGAATGTAAAAATAAAGAAATATAAAGTCGGAAGCTTAGGAGAATGAGAGCAGGCTGTTAGCAGCTTTTTCAGCAGCTTAAGGATCAACTATTATCAGTGAGATACTTTGCTTTACAACCCACAGCTCTGTCTGCAAGGCTGAAGCGGCCCCCTGCAAACTGAGGGACAGCTTTTAGATACCCCCCCCCCCCCGCCACTCATGACCGGCAATTGATGGGAGCTGAGTTAGCTTTAAAATGATGGGATGTACCTGACTTTTTGGTTGTTCTTTTTTCCTTACCCTTCCCTGCTACACAAAACTGGTGGTATCAGTGGGGGAGTGTAGAGCTTTGGTAAACATCATCAGAAAATGCCAGAAGAATATAATGGGCTACATGCAAATGCTAGTTTAACTAAAAAAAACACCTCTGTTAATGGAAATTGCAAAGAAGGGTAATTTATATCTGAGTTTTACCTGAACATTGTAAAAATTCCCTTATTATTGCCTAATGCTTGCTGCTTCTTGCTATAAAAAGGAAAAGTCTGGAAACCATCCTTTGCCACATCCTTACAAGTTCTGTGGTCTCAGCTAGCTGATAAGCTTTTTGAGCTCCATGTAGATTTATTTTTGTAATTTTGTATTTTTTCTGGAATAAAGTTTGTTCTGGTCTAATAGACTTTGGTGGTCTGTCCCCCATCTTTGCACAACCCCCGCGGGCCCAACAGTCAGGGTGCCCAAACAATGAGGAAAGATTTTGTTAGGAGGTAGGGCTGGGAGAGTCTGCCTCAAACCAGGCCAACAATGTTTAAATAGTTTTGTTTTGAGACAGGGTCTCGTGTAGTTCAGGCTAGTTCAGTGTGTGGGTAAGGATGACTTTGAACTTCTAATTCTCCTGCCTCTACCTAAGTGCTAAGATTTCAGACATATGCTACCATGTCCAGTTTATGCAGTGTAAAGGATTGAACCCAGGACTCCTGCGTGCTAGACAAGGCCTCTACTGACTAAACTTCATCCCTAACTCCACCAACCTTGCTTACATTGTATGAGGAAATGCCGTGGGGTGGGGAAGGGAGGTCGGCTAACTGGATTGAACTCAGGTCATGCTTAGAAACTGACTGAGCTATCTCCCTTGCCTACATTTATTTCGTAAATACTTTTTGCCGTCCCTGGTTTTTTTTTTTTTTTTTTTTTTGAGACAATGCCTCTCTCTCTTTTTATTTATTTATTTATTTATTTATTTTTTGAGACAGGGTTTCTCTGTGGCTTTGGAGCCTGTCCTGGCACTAGCTCTGTAGACCAGGCTGGTCTCGAACTCACAGAGATCCGCCTGCCTCTGCCTCCCATCGCCCGGCTGACAGTACCTTTTAAAGCATAGGCTGGCCTTGAACTCTTCTCCACCCTCATGCCTCCATCCCCCAAGGGCTCCACCATACAAGATCTGGTTTTGTTTCTTAAAACAATTTGAAGCATTTATTTATTTAAAATAATTTAAAGCATTTGTGAATGTATGCATGTATTTATACGTGGTGTATCCATGGCACTCATGTGGAGGTCAGAGGACAACTTTCAAAACTCAGTTATCTCCTTCCACCCTATTGGCCTTGGGGATCGAACTCAGGTTGTCAGGGTATAAAGTAAAGTGCCTTTCCTCACTGAGCATTCTTCCTCATAAGAAGCAGTTAGGGTGAGCATCCAAACTGCCTAGGCTCCCCACCAAGCCAGTACGTGCGGTAGGATCAAAAACCCATTGCCATTGATCTTGAGTTCTCAGTAGTCCTCATTGTCCGCTATGTTCAGCGAGTCCGGTTTTACCCACAGGGCAGGGAACCCTGATTGCTCTTTGGGCTGACGAGGGAGGGGGACTTGATTGGGAGAGGGGGAGGGAAATGGGAGGCGGTGGCGGGGAAGAGACAGAAATCTTTAATAAACAAATAAATTAAAATAAAAAAAATTAAGAAGCAGTTAGGGGCTGTAGAGATAGCTTAGATGTTAAGGGCACTTGTTGCTCTTGCAGAGAACCCAGGTTCGATTCCTGGCCTCTAAGGAGCTCACACTATCTCTGACTCCGGTTCCATGGGATCCGATGCGGTCTTCTGGCCTCCGAACACACAAATACATATATGTAGGCAAAACACTTATACACATAAAACAAAAATAAATCTAAAAATAGGAGCTACCAAAGGAAGGCCATGTGATCACACAGGAAGACAAACATCTACAACCAAAGGAGAAAAATCTCAGAAAAACCCGAGTATCCGTGCCTTGATCTTATTAGGATTTCAGTCTCCAACGCCAAGAGAAAATGCATTTCCATTATATTAAGCTACGCAGTCTGTGGTACTCAATGGTAGTCCTAGCAAACTAGAACGAGGGTGTTGTGCCTTTCAAACTAATGGACCGCGCTGCCCCATTCAGTTGACTAGACTCCCCGTGGTCCGGTGTTAACTGGAAGCCCTGACTGGAACCCTTAAGGATTTTGGACCTGCTGGGATACATGCTGCCTTCGAGTGGGCCGCTGTGTGACATGATGACCAGTCTTGGGACCCAGAACCTCACCCCTTTCCCTGCACAGGGAAGGAAGGTGACTGGCGGTGTGTGCCGTGTTGGGTGAAGGAATGAATGAAGGGCGCCTGTGCCTGAGGTATCCAGGGGTGAGAGGGAAGAGGCCATCCGTGGCGGGGAGAGAGGTGCCCGAGGAGGCGAGTCTCAGGACGCCGAGGAGGACAGTTGCCTGTGGGACAGCAAGGACTAGAAACCAGCGGCTTTGAGAGGAGGAGCGGCCGGCGGACGAGCGGTCGGGCGGGCGCGCGCTCGACGCGTCCTCTGGGCTCGGCCCTCAGGGCGCGCGCCCGTCCCAGCCGCACCCCGCCCCCTGCCCCAGGCCGGCTCGCTGGACCCCACGCGCTGCGGGGCCGCGCACGCCCCCTTCGCCGGCCGGGACCCCGGGTGCGCGCGCTCGGCGCTTCCCCCTCCCCCTCCCCGCCCGGCGGGCGCGCGCCGCCTCCCGCTCCCGCTCCAGCTGGCGGCGGCGGCGGGGATTGTTTTTGTTGTCGCTGAGGCCGGAAGAGCCTTGAGAGAGCCGGGTCCCGGTTCCCCGGGCCGGGCGCCGCCGCCGCCCCCTGCCCAGCGCCCGCGTCTTCGCGGCGCCGCCTCAGCGCCAATATTCCGGAGAGCAAGCGTTACACGGCGGCGGCGGCGGGGCCCGGAGCGGGAGGCGCCGGGGACCGGAGCGAGGCGGCCCCCGTCGCCGCCATGGAGGCGCTGGGACCCGGTGAGGAGCGCGCTCAGGCCGGGGCCGGGATCCGGGGCTCGGGAGGGCGGACGGAGCGGCGGAACGGACTGTCGCTGCCCCGCGGCCGCTCGCGGGGAGCCGGATGCGGGTTGCCAGGCCCCGGGAAGGAAGGGACCCCATGCCCTCGTCCCCGGGGGGCGGGGACCGCGCCCCAGCTGAAGACACTGGGTCTTTTCTAGACCCCTCTGGGGGAAGTCTGAGGGAGGGAGCTCAGGAGCTGCCCCGAGTCCGCCGAGGGAGGGCGGACCAAATCCGACCTCAGAGCTGTCCGCGGTCGCCGTGAGGCCAGCTGGGGCCTCAAAAGGGACCGTGTGTGCGGTGCAGGCGGAGGCCTGGCCCAAACCTGGGAGGCCTCCTACCTTCGACCTAGGGTGTTTTTGGCGTGGGGCCGAATCCCTTTTTTCCCTTTCAGAGGACGAAGAGAGACCCCTTCACCCCGTCCCTGACAGCCAAAGCGGGAAATGTCCGTTCTTTTTCCACGGCCCTGAAGTTTGGTGTCTGTCAGTTTGTCAGTCCCAGAGTGCTGATGACAGGGGAATTGTCAGCCAGGACTCTCCAACACCATTGAACTGGCTTAGGAGTGGTTGTGAGGATCCAGCGAGAAAGTGTTTTTGAAGCTGTGATTCCTGGAGGGTATGGGTGGCCTCTGGTTATCGCTCTTTCTGCCCCAACCCTAGGAAGCTTTTCAGACTCTCAGGAATGCTCTGCGGTCGCAGCCTGGTGCTCCTGTCACAAGCCCCAACAGGTTGCTAATGACTTGGCTAAGTAGGACAAGGTTTAGGGACAGTGAGGAATTAATTTTCATATTCAACCCTTGTCTATATAGTGGACTTAGTTGTATGCTTTTTAAGTACATAGAAAATTAGATTTATTTTTTTGAATTTGGAAACTGCAGGTTTGTTTACTTGGAACATGTTTACGTAACTGAGTAATTAAACCCTATCTTCATTTGCTGCTTGAAGTTGAAACGGAATTCAAGGCCGGCATATTCAAATTTCATAGACCTTTTAAAAATAAATTGGCTTAGCTGGGCACGGTGGCATATGCTTATAATCCTAACGGTTGGGAGGTGGAGGAGGAAGATCAGGAGTTCCAGGACAGCCTCGGTTTGTTTGAGTTTGAGATCAGCCTGGGCTACTTGAGACCCAGGCTATAAACAGATCGGAGCCTGCTGTATTGTTGCATACTTTCCATATCAGCATTTGCGAGGCCGAGGGAAAAAAGAATAGCAAGAGTTGGAAGGCAGCTTGGCCTACATAGACTCTGTCCAAAAGAAAATGCTGCATTGGTTAGTTATAGTTATATATTTGATAAACCCCAACATACTATGCTAAGCTACTTTCAGATAGCTTGATAAAAGCAGGCTTATGATTTTAGGACTACCAAAGTTCCTCTCAGATCTAATATAGTAATTTCATACTTGTATTGCCCCCAGCCCCTGCCTCCATTTTCCCACAACTTAATCCCATCGCACTTCAATTTCCTCTTCTTTAAAACAAGGCTAAGATGTGCTGTAAGACAGACGTGAGAATGAAAGGAGACGTGTGTCAGAACTAGACTAGTACAGATGTCCAACAAATGTTTCTTCTCTTCCCTCCCATGAGTAACTTACAATTGAAGCAACTGTTGCAGTTATTTACTGATACAGAGACTATGTAACTATGTGTACAAGCTGGGTGTCATTAAAAGAATCAACATGGTGAAGTAAGGAACAGCCCAGGACACCAGCTACCCACCCTCTGGTTTGATTTTAGTTTTTTTTCCCTGTCTGAGGACTAGCAATTCTTAGAACTGCTCAATTTGTAAGTGTCTTTTAAATAAGATTCATTAATCTTATTTAAAAGACATCGATTAATCTTATTTAAAAGACACCGATGATTAAGTGAAGATTTTACATAGATCTTCTCTGCTGAGTAATATGTTCCTGTCTGATGTATAGACTCTTGCGCTTTGGTATCTGACTACCTTGGAAACCTAGTTAGTAACAAGAAATAACAGTTGCTTGTTGAACATGGAATCAGAACAAAGGGAGTGGATGGGTCTTGTGGGATGTTGCTTCCAGGCTGTTGTAGAAAGGGAGAAGCACTTTTACTTCCATTAGAGCATGCCTAGGTCTAGTGTGTTGAATCTTTTGAGGGGTGGGGTTTCAATATCAGGTTTCTCTGTGTGACAGCTCTGGCTGTCCTGGAACTCACTCTGTAGACCAGCTGTCCCTGAACTCACAGAGATTCTCCTGCCTCTGCCTCCTGAGTGTTGGGATTAAAGGCGTGCGCCACCACCGTCCAGCTGTGTTGGGTCTTCTGCACCTGAACAATCCCTGGTGGCCTCTTAGTCCTACTTACTTCTCTGTCACTACCTGGGTTCATCTTCTGTCAGTAACTTAGAAAAGTAGATGACTTTTATCATTCATTTTGGTTATAGCGATTATAACCTTAACTTTTGCATGGTTCTTTTTTTTGTTTTTTTTTTCAAGTTGTTTTGCCTTTTTTGTGGTTTTTGTAGTGCTTGGGATGGAGCCCAGGCCCCATGAATGATAGACACTGCCTTATCACTGAGCTGTTTGCTGTCTTGCAGCCCTTTGTAGTGCTTTATAATTTGTAAATACTTTTATATGGGCTGGGGAAATGACTGAGTGGTTAAGAGTACTGGCTGCTCTTCCAGAGGACCTGGGTTCAGTTCCCAGCACCCATATAGTGGCTTGAAACTGAAACTCTAGTTCTAGGAGACCTGAGGCCACCTTCTAGCCTCCGTGAGCAGTGCATGTATATGGTGCACAGATATATGTTGATGGAAGTTTCTGTCCCAGCCACTCCTGTGGATATTCAGTCCCAAATAAACACACAGAGGCCTATATTAATTATAAATTGTTTGGCCTATTAGCTCAGGCTTATTATTAGTTAGCTATTACAATTTAAGTTAACCCATAATTCTTATCTATGTTTAGCCAAGTGACTTGATACCTTTTCTCAGAAAGGCATTCTCATCTTGCTTCCTCTGTGTCTGGCTTGTGACTGTGTCTCTGCCTTTCCTCTCCCAGAATTCTCCTTGTCTGGTCACTCCATTTCTTGCCTGGCTACTGGCCAATTAGTGTTTTATTAAACCTATATGAGTGACAGATCTTTATAGTATACAAAACATTATCCCACAGCAGATATACATGCAGGAAAAGCATCCGCACACCTAAAAATAATTTTAAAAAAGAAAATACTTTAATAATTATGAGTTCATTTGAGCCAGACCAGATGACTTTTAACTGTAAACCTAGCACTTGGAAGGCTGAAGCAGAGGGATTGTTATGAGCCCAAAGCCTAGGCTACTGAGTAAGACCCTATCAAAACAAAAACAAGAATGAAGAACTTTATAATCCAACCACCCAACCAACCAAACAAAGCCTATTAGTTCATTTGGTCCTTTGGGAAGTAGACAAGGCAGGTATCTGTCCTCATTTTATAGATGAAAAGATGAGTATCAAAGAGTGTAAATGACTACATCAAGACTCAAAGCTCCATGGGGAGGTGAGGACCAGAGTGTGGGGTGTTTCTTCCCTACTCTAACACCCTCTTTCTTTAAGGATGATCTAACTCAATATGTTTTGTTTTCAGAAAATGTAATTGTTTTGACTGTCAAAAAGTTGTAGGGTTGCCACCAATATAAAACCAGAATATCTGTGGGCATTATATAACCTTTATGCAGCTGTCATTATAATAGTTAACACTTGGGCTGGAGAGATGGCTCAGAGGTTAAGAGCATTGCCTGCTCTTCCAAAGGTCCTGAGTTCAATTCCCAGCAACCACATGGTGGCTCACAACCATCTGTAATGGGGTCTGGTGCCCTCTTCTGGACTGCAGGCATACACACAGACAGAATATTGTATACATAATAAATAAATAAATATTAAAAAAATAATAGTTAACACTTATTGGATGCATAGCTGTTACAAAGCGCTATCTATGTTAAGCCTTTTATAGACATCATCTCCAGGAATCCTCACTACAGTATTGCGAGATAGATGTACATATTACCACATAACCCCTGTTTTATAGAAGAGGAAGCTGAGATATAAAGTTAAGAGGTAGGCCCAACGCCATACAATTAGGAAGTGGTAAGACCAGAACTAAACCTGAACCCAGGTATTTTAGTTCATGAGGCTTAGGCACTATGCTTTATTGTTTTATTAGTTTTCCTAACTCAAAGAAAGTGGTTTTTGAAATTAAATTTTTAGAGTAGCTCACATAACCTTTCTCTTGTCAAAAAAAGCAAAACAAACCAAAAAAAAAAAAAAAAAGAGAAACCCCAACGAAACAAAACACAAAACAACCCAAAAGCAGCGACATGGGGCTGGAAAGAGATGGCTCAGTGGTGAAGAACATTCCTTTAGAGGACCTGCGTTCAGTCCCCGTACCCACATGGGAGCTAGCAATCGTCTCTAACTCTAGTTCCAAGAGGACCTGATGCCCTGTGCTGGAAACACACTCACACATATAAAATAAAATAAACCTCAAAAAAAAAAAGAAGAAAGAAAATGAGACATAAAACATTTTACTCTAATTTTTTTGATGCTAAGGATCAGGCCAGGGGATCATCTTGTACTACCTGTAGGGGCATCCTGTACCAATGAGCCATACTTCCAACCTTCTGTTGAATCTCTGTTATTTCAGAACCTCTGCCTATCCCTTAGTATAGATAATGAAATGATCTGTGAAATCTGGGGAAGAAATGGGAGACTTTGATCCAGATTCATAGGCCACTCATTTGATCAAAGTTTCAGCTACCAAATTCCTCTTATAAAAACAGATTGCTTCTAATTGTATGTTATGATGATTGCTTAAGTGTATCTTTTGCAAGGCTGACATATATATGATTTAATTGGGTTGATTGGTAATTGCCTTATCACACTCAATAAATCTTTGTGCATCACAATAGTATTTTTCGTGTGTTTTTATATATGCTATGTGCTTTTTCTTTTTTGAAAAACAATTGCCACATTTTGCATATTAGGGCTGAAGTTTCTGTTTTGTTTTTACCTGGAACTAATTATTTATCCATATTTATCGAATCTATACAACTTGCTAGGTGAAGAGTTAGGTATCGCAGGAACCATTAAATGGAACTCTAGTTCTTACAAGAATTTATGAGTCTACTATAGAAGATGAAATAATTTAACAACTTACTCCTTTTTAAAATTGTGTGTGTGGGTGTCTGTGCGCACGCATGTGCGTGCGCATGCATGCATGAATCAATCTGTTACTCTTTTCACCATGTGGTTATAGGGATCAAACTCAAGTTCGGGTACCTTTACCTGCTGTGCCGTCTTGCTGGTCCACAAGTGATTTCTTATATTTGAGCTAAGTCCTACCCAGTGCACAGGGTCTTGTGTATACAGGGGGTGATTCTTTCTCAGGAAGTTGCATCTGAGTTACATTTAGAAGTTTTGTATTTAGGAAGAAAATGAACAAAAATTGAATAATGTGAAGAAATATTCAGTACTTTATCTATTATATTAGTGTATAGTGATTTATCAATACAAATTTCATGAAGATATTTGCTGTGGTGTCCTTAAGTGATGTTGGAACAGAGCAGGCAAATATTTCAAAGCTTTTCCTTTTTAGTGAATTGTGTTTATTTTCAGCGAAATGTTACTTCAGTAAGAGAACTTGTAACTTTCCATTGTAACCACAACCTACTTTGCTCAGTGCCTATTCATAATGGAAAAGATACTTATTTTTTAGGCCAATGTCAACTTGATATTCTCCTTAGAGTGAGATTGGTTAGATAAGTATCTGCAGCCTGTGTCTACAAAATCCTTTCCCGATGAAGGTTAATAGAGGTTCTGTTTTGAAATGGGGAATAGGAGTCAAAAGGGAGAAGGAAGACAGGCAGAGAGGAAGGGAAAGGTGATAAAATGAGTTGAGTAAGTGATGAGTTATTTTGTTTATTCACTCCATAACTTTTAAGAGAATTAAATATGGTAATATATTCTGTAGGGCTGGGGCAATGGCTTAGTGGGCAGTGCAAGCACAAGGACCTGAGTTTGGATTCCCAGCACCCACGTAAGAAGCACTTGGCAGAAGTAGAAGGGGCAGTGCTGAAACAGGCAGAAATTTGGAACTCCTTTTAGCTGTCCAGTCAAGGTGAACCAATGAGCTTTAGGTTCAGTGAGCGATCCTGTCTTAGAAAGTAAGGTGGAGAGAGCTGGAGAGATGGTTCTCTGGTTAAAAAAAACTTGTTGCTATTGTAGTGGACCCAGCTTGGTTTTTCAGCACCCATATGGTGACTCACAACCATCTGTAACTCCAGTTCCAGAGGGTCTGATGCCCATCTCTGATGTCCATAGGCACCAGGCAGTCATGTGGTAAATCATACAGATATACAGGCAAAATACTTATACACATAAAAAATAAAATAAATATATCTTTAAAAAGTAAGGTGGAGATTGATAGATGAGAATACCTGATGTTCTCTGGCCTTCATGCATGCATACATGGGCATGTAACATTTAACACATGCACATGTGCACACACATGCAGGTGTGTGCATGTATATATATTGATATATAAATATTTATATGTATATATTAAAAAATGGGCTCTTCTGTGGCATATACGGGCCTCCAATTTGCAATGCTCCTGCTTTTTCCTCCTGAATACTAAGAACATAGGCATGTAGTTTTTTTTTTTAAAAAATTAATTCCTTTTACATACCAACCACAGTTTCCCCTCCCTCCCCTCCTCCCCCTTTTCCCTCCTCTTCCCACCCATCCATACCTCAGAAAGGGTAAGGCCTCCCCATGGGGAGTCAGCAAAGCCTGGCACATTCAGTTGAGGCAGGACCAAGCCTTCCTGTCCCATATCAAGGCTGAACAATGCGGCCCACCATATGAAATGGGCTTCAGAAAGCCAGCCCATATAGGCATGTAATCTTGTGAGTTGTGATTGGAGAGCTTCTGACTGAGTACTACTAGTATTTTGACCTGGATGAGTCCTGCTCATGGGTGTTGGTAGCACTCTGGTTGTGCAGACTACAATGTCTCTAGATACCTGCCTAATGTTCAAGTCAAGAGTCACTATTTTAGACCACTGATTTTGAGGGCTGAGGCCCTGATATTGAGTACATAATGTAGATTAGGTACATAGTAAATGAATTGGGTTCTTTGGTTTTTGAGACAGGTGTAGCCCTAGATGTTCACACAACTTGCTCTATAGACCAGGCTGACCTTGAACTCAGAGATCCTCCTGCCTCTGTCTCCTGAATTTTGGGATTAAAGGCATCTGCCACTACCTTCTGATTTTCAATCAAGTTCTTGTTTGTTTGTTTGTTTAAACATTTTTTTATTTTGTTTTTTTGAGACAGGGTTTTTCTGTGTAATAGCCCTAGCTGTCCTGGAACTAGCTCTTGTAGACATTTTTAATGATTTATTTATTCTTATTTTATGTGCATTGGTGTTTTGCCTGTATGTATGTCTGTGTGAAGGTGTCAGATCCCTTGGAACTGAAGTTACAGACAAAGTGAGCTTCCATGTAGATGTTGGTAATTGAATCTGGGTCCTTTGGAAGAGCAGCCAGTGTTGTTAACTGCTGAGTCATCTCCAGTCCTTGTTTTGTTTTTAATTTTTTTTTTGAGAGGCCACTCTAGAGCCCAGGTATGACTGGTACTCACTCTGTAGCTCAGGCTAGCCTTGATGACAGTCTCGAGTGTTATGACAGTCTTTTGAGTGTTAGAATTACAGGTATGTATCCCACATCTGGCTAAATTGTCACAGTTCTAAGAATAGCAGATTATAGATTAGAAATTATATCATAGTTGGTATTGTTTTGGTTTGATACTTTAAAAAAGTGACTTGATAAACTGCAGTTTAATCTCCTGCTGTTTGTATGGCATATAACAATGCAGGGCTGTTTGTAGGAAGTTAATGGCTGTTCTACAACTACAAGGGCTCTTGATGGCCCTAGGGTTTAGAGATTATTTCTTTTGTTTATTTATGTGGTAGTAGGGATTGAACCTGAGCCTTGTACAAACTAACCAGTACCATCACTGTGTTACATCTCTAGCTTTTTTTATTTTGTTTTGTTTAAACCCAGGATTAGGCAAGTGCTCTACCACTGAGATACATAATGCTTTTTGTTTTATTTATTTATTTCTTTTTTTTTTTTTTTGTTTTTTGTTTTTGTTTTTGTTTTTCGTTCGAGACAGGGTTTCTCTGTGGCTTTAGAGCCTGTCCTGGGACTAGCTCTGTAGACCAGGCTGGTCTCGAACTCACAGAGATCCGCCTGCCTCTGCCTCCTGAGTGCTGGGATTAAAGGCGTGCNACTAGCTCTGTAGACCAGGCTGGTCTCGAACTCACAGAGATCCGCCTGCCTCTGCCTCCTGAGTGCTGGGATTAAAGGCGTGCACCACCATCGCCCGGCTATTTATTTATTTCTTGAGACAGAGTCTCACTGTGTAGTTCTGTCCTAGAGCTCACTAGGTAGACCAGGCTGTCCTTGAACTCACAGAAATCCTTCTGCTTCTCTCTTCTAAGTGTCAGAATTAAAGGTTGCACCATCTCACTTAGCTCCTGGCTTTATTTTTATTAATATATACTTTTTAATTTTATTAATTCATTTGTATAAGTGTCTTGCCTCTATGTATGTCTGTGCTCCATGTGCATGCCTGGTGCCCAAAGAGGCCAGAAGAGGGCATCAGACCACCTTGAACTAGAGTTACAGATGGTTGTGCACCGCCATGTGAATTCTAGGAATCAAATTCAAGTCCTTTAAAAGAGCAGTCAGTGCTCTAAACAGCTAAACTATCTCTCTAGTTCCCTAATTATGTTAATGCATTCAGTGTGTGTGTGTGTGTGTGTGTGTGTGTGTGTGTGTGTGTGTGTAACACATCTTGCCAGTAGAGTCAGTTCCTTCTTTTGACTATATGGGTCCTGGGCATCAAAACGAGGTTATCAGGCTTGGCAGCAGTTTTTATTTACTGAGCCATATCACCAGGACTATTGTTAATTTTTTTGAGACAGGGTTCTGCCTTTAAGCTCTTAATTTTCCTCCCTTAGCATCTTGAGTGCTAGGATTACAGGTGTGTACCACCATGTGACCATGCCTGGCTACACGTTATTTTTAAATGTATATAATTTTGTAAACCTCTGTATGAGATCAATTAATTATAACTGTCTGTCTAACTTTCATGTCCGTTATATTAAAAATAATAACGTGGTCCTCCCTCTTTCTCTCTCTCTCTCTCTCTTTTTCTTTCTGATACAGGGTTTCTCTGTAGCTTTTGGAACCTGTTCTAGAACTTGCTCTGTAGACCAGGCTGGCCTCGAGCTCACAGAGATCTGCCTGAGGGCCCCCTCTACCTTAATTTAAAAAAAATATGTGTGTGAGTATTTTTCCAGCAGGTTTGTACCACAAGTGTGCCTGGTGCCCATGAAGGCCTGAAGAGGACGTCAAATTCTCTGGAACTGGGGTTACAAACTGTTGTGAGCTGCCATGTGTATGCTGGGAACTGAACCCAAGTCCTCTGGAAAAGCAGCTGGTGCTCTTAACCTCTGACCCATCTCTCCATCCCCTGAGATCTCAGATTTTTATATCAGAATGTTCAGCAATTAATAAGATCTCAATAATTGTAGCTGTCATTATGATGAAGAGAATATTCTCTTCATTGCCAAATAATGCAATATATGTCTTTCACTCTCTTTAGGACCTCCAGCCAGCCTTTTCCAGCCACCGCGGCGTCCTGGCCTTGGAACTGTTGGGAAGCCAATTCGACTGTTAGCCAATCATTTTCAGGTTCAGATCCCTAAAATAGATGTGTATCACTATGATGTGGATATTAAACCAGAAAAACGGCCCCGTAGAGTCAACAGGTAAGGATTAGAAAGAGTAGATGTCTGTATATCTAAGTACATACAATTCACAAAGTTTATCAGTCTCTCAGAAGTAGGCATTATTTTACCCTAGTAATAAGTGTATATGGGATCTTCTTTGGGTTTTGTGGCAACTCAGCTGTATATATTATTGCTCTATCAATAAATACATGTTATTTGATAAAGTGAATATGTCATTGGTCATCATCAATCCAAGTTCACAGAAGTTTATAACTAGAAATGAAGACATTAGTTAGTAGTATATGGGAAGTAGAACTATCTGGAGATCCAGATTTTATCACTTCTTACATGAAAGTGTAATGATGTAAGAATTGTCTTAGAGTATTCATTAAAAAAGAAGAAGAAGGCCGGGCAGTGGTGGCGCACGCCTTTAATCCCAGCCCTCGGGAGGCAGAGGCAGGCAGATCTCTGTAAATTCGAGACCAGCCTGGTCTACAAGAGCTAGTTCCAGGACAGACTCCAAAACCACAGAGAAACCCTGTCTCGAAAAACAAAAAAAAAAAAAAAAAAAAAAAAAAAAAAAAGGAGGAGGAAGAGGAGAAGGAGAAGAAGAAGCTCCAGGAGAAGCCCTGCTTACTTCTAGCATTATCCAAGTGGGGTTCTGATGAGGTGACATGTGTTTTGTGGTCACGTTATTAACATGAAGTCACCCTGTATCAAAAGTGCACATACACTCACTTCCCTGTCTCCTGCTTCCATGTGGTCATCTCTCAGTGCCTCCTATACTAAGATTCTTGCTTTGCTAACAGTGCTTCTCCTGCCAAGTAAGCTATTTGGTGATCCTTAGGGGGGTGTTTTGGTTTTGGTTTATCCTTTCTTTTTTATACTCCAATAATTTGGCTTTCTGGTACAGTTCAGTGTTGTGTAAGGTAGGGTATAACTGAGATCAATCATAATAGACCTGCTAATAATAGCTACTTTTAATATGTTCAACAAACATTATATTCTGTATTAACTTGTTTGTTTGTTTGTTTTGAGATAGGGTTTCTTATAGCCCAGGCTTTGAATCCCTGATACTTTTGTCTCTATCTCCCAAGTACTGTAATTGCAGGCATGTACCCCACACTCAGTATTTGTTTCTTCTTTTGAGATGGGGTCTTAATATATAGCCCAGACTAGCATTGATTTACAGTGTCCTTGAATTCAGATCTTCCAGCCTTAACCTTCTAAGTGAGGACATGTGTTTTAAATGTGTGTGTGTGTGTGTGTGTGTGTGTGTGTTTATCCATGAAGACCAGAAAAAGGTGTCAGATTCCTATGATGCTGGAGGCACAGGCAGTTATAAGCTTCCTGACATGTGTACTGGGAACCAAACCTTAACTACTCTTCACTGCTTAGTCACCTCTTTGGCCCAGAATTTGCTAGACATGCTAAGTTTATGGTTATGATGTTTATTAGATGTATAGAATATGTGAAATTGGATTCAGGAGAGATGTGTATTGGAGATAGGCATTTGAGAATCGTGAGTATTTTTGGGTTAGGATACAGCTCACAAACATGGAGCTCATTAAATTTGGTAAGATAGAGGCTAGAGAGATAGTCAAGAATGCCTTTTGCTTTTGGAGAAGACAGGAATTTGGTTCCCAGCAGCCACATCTGTAGTTCCAGTTCCAGACAGTCCAGCACCCTCTTCTGGCCTCTTTAGGTATTTTACACATACACACAAACACACACACACACACACACATCTTTTTAAAGGTGGCAACACAAAGCACCCAACTTTCACTGACTTTACCATTCACAACACTGCATACTCAGATATGTCTTTGTCTTATACATTTCCTTGCTGTTGCATTTGTTTTAGGAACTACATAGAGTAAGTCATAGTATATGTAAGACTACTTAAGTAGAGCCAGGCACTGACTGACAGAAAATATCTCTGTCTAACAGAAACTAGACCAGCAATATTTTTAGAGTGAGAATATTTTATAGCATTCTTTGTCTATACTACCCAGAAACTTTTTGGAATAAAACAAAGTAGTATACAGAGTATTAAATCAATAACATTAGAAAAGGGGATTGATCCTACTTGCTTGAATACCATGCATCTTAGATATATTGATGCACACATTTCTGAGTTCTTTTCTTTTTTCGACAACCATTTCTTTTTTAAAAAAAGAGCTTATTTTTATTTCATGTACATCCATGTTTTGCCTACATGTGTGTCTATATGAAGTTGTTGGATCCCCTGAAACTGGAGATACAGACAGGTGTGAGCTGCCATGTGGGGCTGGGAATTGAACCTGAGTCCTCTGGAAGAGTAACCAGTGCTCTTAATCACTGAGCTCTATGTTAGCCCTCAAAAACCATTTCTTGATAAGAATTCTGATTTTATAAGAAACATCATTTAATGGTTAAACATCCTTGCAAAACTTAGATGTCTGAAACTTATTATTCTTGTAAAGTGCTAGTTAATTTACTTGTGCATTTCTTTTCTATTGTGTGGGTCCTGAGACTGGCAGCAAGCACCTTTATCTGCTGAGCCATCTCATTGCTCCATCTTTTTTTTTCTTTTATTTTTTGAGACTGGGTCTCATGTAGTCTATGCTGGTCTCAAACACAATATTTAGCCATTTGAACTCCTGAATCTCCTGCTTTCACCTTCCCAGTGTTGGGACTACAGATAAGTTAATTTTTTTCATTGTTTGAGTCAGCTTTGTGGCTTCGACTTTTTTCTAGTGGCCCCACACAGAGTTTGGATGAAAGCATGATGACAAGTTGACGCTGCTTTCTGTTGGTCACTTCTCAAAGCTAACTGCCACTGTCTCCATTACTGTTAAGGGAGGTGGTAGACACTATGGTACGACACTTCAAGATGCAGATATTTGGGGATCGGCAGCCTGGTTATGATGGCAAAAGAAACATGTACACAGCACATCCACTGCCAATTGGACGTGATAGGGTAAGTGTTAACAGCAAGGAACTCTGGGTTTTAGTACCTACTCCAGATGACCCAATCCTCTCCTTTCTGGTCACTCTTCAGTTCTTTTATTTGTTTGGTTATTGATCGTGGGGAGGCATACGCAAGCCACAGTGCATGTGAGTTGGTTGTCTTCATCCTTCATGTCAGGCTTGTTGGCAAGCACCTTTTCTCACTGAGCCATTTGCCAACACCCTCCTCTCCTGCTCTCCCTTTTCTTACTATGGGGCTTGAACTCAGGGCTGTGCACCTGCTGAACTGTGCTCACAGCCTCCTTCACTTCAGTTCTCAGAGTTGTCTTTCATTGTGATGCTGATTGATTGCACTTCCCACAACGAATGCCTCTTAGCCAGCTGAAAATGAAAGATGAGAGGAGCACTGGGACACACTGATTCTGTCATCTCTACAGATAGTCTGCATTTTCACACTATACCTAAATACAACAGTAGGATTTGTATTACTTCATTTATGAAAATGATACCACAATACTTTCCTTTTCTTTCTCTCTCTCTCTTCCTTTTCTTTCCTTCTTTCTTTTCTTTTTTTATTTTTGGAGACAGGGTTTCTTTATGTATCTTTGGTTGTCCTGGAACTCACTCTATAGCTGGTCTCAAACTCACAGAAATCTGCCTACTTCTGCCACCTGAATGCTGGGATTAAAGATATGTGCCACCATGCCCGGCCACAGCATTTTCTTAAACATCTATTTTAATAGTAAAAACAGTACCAAGTATGGTAGTACACATCTTTAATCCCAGCACTCAGGAGACAAAGGCAGGTATAGATCCCTGAGTTCCAAGCCAGTGTGGTCTACCTAGAAAGTTCCAGGTCAGCCAGGATACATAGTGAGACCCTTAATTAAAAATAAACAAACCAAAAACAAAGAGAAAAAGGAAGTTTTTTTTTTAATTATATGTTTTGTCGGGCAGTGGTGGCACATGCCTTTAATCCTAGCACTTGGGAGGTAGAGGCAGGTGGATCTCTGTGAGTTCGAGGCCAGTCTACAAAATGAGTTTCAGCAAAACCAGGGTTGTTACACAGAAAAACTCTGTTTCAAAAAAAAGCATGTATATATATAAAATATTTTTATTACATTTATGCACAAGATTGTGAGTGAGTTTGTGCACATGTAGTGGCCACAAGGTCAGAAGAAGGCATCAGATTTCCTGGAGGTATTGTAAACCCCTAGTATTCTAAAATTAGGGGTACTGAAATGGCTTGCTGGGTATAATCCAAGCTGGACAATTTGGATTCAATTCCTGGGACTATAGGGTGGAAGGAGAGAACTGACTTCCACAGGTTGTCCTCTGACCTCCACACATGTGCCATACCACATACTAACCCCTAAACGTACATGCATATACACATAAATGAATGAGTAAATAAATAGATATAACAAAATATTTTATTAAGCAGTTAAGAGCATTTGTTGCTATTTCTAAGAACTAAGGTTGGTTTCCAGGACTAACATCAGGCAGCACAGATGCCTGTAATTCAGCTCCAGAAAGTCTATCTTTCTTTTTTGGCTTCCATAGGAACCTGCATTTATATTAATAAATAGACAAAGAAATAAATACTCTAAAAATTGACATTTAAAAGTATTTTTAAATTTAAAAAGGTAGGGTTGGAGAGATGAATTGGTAGTTAAGAACACTTGTTGCTCTTGTGAGAACCAGGTTCAATTCCAAGCACCTATGTGGTGGCTCATAATCATCTGTAATTCCAGTTCCAGGAAACCCAGAACCTTCTTCCTAGTTCTTTGGGCACCAGGCATGGGTGTGCTACATACATGTACCCAGGAAAACACCCATACACATAAACTAAAACTCTAAAAGGTAGCTCAGTAGTGTGGCACTTGCCTCACATACATGAGACTCTGAACTTAACTCTTAGAACCACAATTTTTTATTGATTTAAATTAAATTTATAGTAATATGTGAACACATGTACCTTCTTTCTACATTTATTAGACACTTCACAAGAACTGAGGCTTCTTGGCTTTCCTGCATGTTTGTACCTTCCAATTCCATTTTCCTTGTTAGCCCCACGTTGTTATGTGTCACTTTAGATACTTTATGTGTTACCTTTTTACATATATGTTTATGTACATGCTTATTTTTTGCATATCATGCTGTGATTTTTTCATTAAACAGTATGTCGAGTTATTGTTTCCACTTATATACAGTTATATATACCTTACTCTTTTTTTCTAATTCAAGACAAATGTTTTTCAGCTATGTCTCAGCCTGGCTTGAATTCATGGTCCTCCTGCATCAGCCTCCTTAGTTCTGGGATTACAGGCATGCATAACTACTCCACTTTTAAGAGCATTCACATTGTTGTGCATCTGTCACCACCATCTATTCTAGAATCCTTTTGTTATCTAAAACAGAAACCTTCTGCCCACTACACAGTAGTTCCATAGTCCTCACTGCTGATTGTTCTGGTAACCACTCCTCTACCTTTTGTTTCTGTAAGCATGACTGTTCTGAGTACCTCATGTAAGTAGAATCATCAATATTTGCCCTTTCATCTCAGGTTTATTTCAGTTAGAATAATGTTTGCAAGGTTTATCCACACTGTAGTATCTCCCTTATTTGTTTATTTTAAATTTTCATGTATTTATTTATTTGCGTGTGTATATGCATGCATGTACAGTAAACCGATTCCAGCTGTGGCGTGCATGTGGTGGCTAGAGGACAACTTGTAGAATTGGTTCTCTCCTTTTACCATATGGGGCCCCAGAATCAAACTAGGTCATTAATGCTGGTGGTAACAGCATTGACCTACTATCATTGTATAATATTTTCTATTAAATTATTCCTTTATTTATGAACAGTTACTTTGTTTCCAATGGTCTAAAATTATAAAAAGTATTAAGTATCCATTATGCATATGCCATGCAGGATATTCCTGGGGTCTTTCCTACAACCTTTATAAACCTGTTTGTCTGTATGTATTTTTCCCTAGGTTGACATGGAGGTTACCCTCCCAGGTGAGGGTAAAGACCAAACTTTCAAAGTATCTTTGCAATGGGTGTCAGTTGTGAGCCTTCAGTTGCTCTTAGAAGCTTTAGCTGGGCACCTGAATGAAGTCCCGGATGACTCAGTACAAGCACTTGACGTTATTACAAGGCATCTTCCCTCTATGAGGTTAGTACCCTATTTTGGATCCCTTCCCACAAATGTCAGTCTTTTTGACAGATTGTATTTAGCCATGCAAAGTTTTAGACATAAGTCACAGTTCAAACTTGATTTCAATTCACAAACTGACCTCAAAATGCTTTGTAGGAAGTATTCAAACCCTTCTCTCTTCAGGTACACTCCGGTGGGCCGTTCTTTTTTCTCACCCCCCGAAGGTTATTACCACCCTCTGGGAGGTGGCAGAGAGGTCTGGTTTGGCTTTCACCAGTCTGTGAGACCTGCCATGTGGAATATGATGCTCAACATTGATGGTGAGTTGAAACTCTGTTAATTTTGGATTCCGTTTGATTGGTTTGAACCCTTTTCTTTGCCTTGATACTAAGCATCCTTTCTCTGTTTGTAGTATCTGCAACTGCTTTTTACCGGGCTCAGCCCATCATTGAGTTCATGTGTGAGGTTTTAGATATTCAGAACATCAATGAACAGACAAAACCTCTAACAGACTCTCAGCGTGTCAAGTTTACCAAAGAAATTAGAGGTAGGTATTCCTGTTAATGTCATCTTGGAGTGAGTGCAACACAGTGCAGGTGTCTGGGCTTGAGCCAGATAGACCTGGCTTCCCTTGCTAGCCAAATAATCTTAGCAGTGGGACTACAAAGTCTCAGTATACACTTAGACTTGAAAATAAATACCAGAACATGTTGATGCTTATAAAAACTTGTTGAATGAACTAATAAATTCAGTTATGTAACTAGGTTTGGCATTGCATGCATGTGATCTCAACAGTTAAGAGGCTGTGGCAGAAAGATCACAACTTCAAGACTCATCTGAACTATGTAGAGCTATCTGTCTCAAAAACAAAAATGGGTTGAGTATCATGAATCTTTTTGCCTTTATATGATGAATCTGTCTCCACATTCTTGTAGCTTTTGTCCTGTGTTAAGTTATTGACTTCTTGTGTGTATGTGGAGAAAGCTTTGTTCTCTACAGTAGTAAGGAGAGTATGAAAATTCTTTCCAAAGTAATGCACTCCTTGACTTTTTGTTTGCGTTTTTGAAACAGAATCTTACTTTGTAGTTCTGGCTGTCCTGGAACTCACTATATAGACCAAGTTGGCCTCTGTCTCAAAGACATCTGCCTGCCTTTGCCTCCTGAGTGCTGAGATTAAAGATGTGTCCCACCATGCCTGGCCACTCCTTGACTTTTTTTTTTTTTAAAGATTTATTTATTTATTATATATACAACATTCTGCCTCGATGTATGCCCCTGCGCCAGAGGAGGGCGCCAGATGTCAGTACAGATGGTTGTGAGCCACCATGTGGTTGCTGGGAATTGAACTCAGGACCTTTGGAAGAACAGCCAGTGCTCTTAACCTCTGAGCCATCTCTCCAGCCCCTCCTTGACTTTTTGAAGACAACATTTGAATTTGGTTTTGTTACTATGATTTTAATTAAAACTGGTACTCTTACCTTTTTTTAAAAACTGGGACTAAACAAGCATGGGATCAAACTTGGACCCTCTGAATGTGGCTGACAATTGGGGCAGACTGAAAAGCCAATGATAATGGCACTGGGATTTGTCTCTACTGCATGTACTGGCTTTTTGGGATCCTAGACTATTTGAATGCATACCTTCCTAAGCTTGGGTAGAGTGGGGGAAGGCCTTGGACTTCCCACAGGGCAGGGTACCCTGCCCTCTCTTAGGACTGGAGGGGGAGGGAGAAAGCGAGTGAGGGAGCAGGAGGGAAGTGGGAAGAGGGGAGGAAGTGGAAATTTTGATTGGTATATTTATAAAGTAATTAAAAAAAGAAAAAATACTCTTCAGGTCTCAAAGTTGAGGTGACTCACTGTGGACAGATGAAACGAAAATACCGAGTTTGCAATGTGACAAGACGGCCAGCCAGTCATCAAACGTATGTCAATCATATCTAAAATAGTATAGTAGTCACGAAGGATGGTTTATATCTGTAATCTCAGTACTTAGGAGACTGAGACAGGAGGATTGAGTTTGAGGCCAACTTGAGCTACCCCAAGAGACCCTTTAGGTCTCAAAACCTGATAAATCACAAAATGAAAGAAAACAACAAAAGAAACCCAAGTTAACAATGGAATATGGTAGCAATTTGATACCCGAGGAAGTTACTGAGTGTCACTGGCAAAGACCGTCCATACACAGTAGTGTGGTTTGGGGATCACAAGAATCTTCACTTACCACAAAAGCTCTAAAAAAATATTTAGATATTTGTTGAATAGTTGTTCATCTTACCTTTTGAACCAAGTATATTAAACATAGATCAACTTGTATTTAGGAATACAAGAAGATGTTAATTCATACAGTGCCTGCTGTATAGGTGTGAGCACCTGACTTTGGCTCCCCATTGCTGACATAAAAGCATGGCCTGGAGGTGAACATCTGCCATCTTAGTGCCAGTGGAGAGTGACAGGGAGATCTCCAGAACTTGCTGGTCAGCCAGCCTAGCCAGAAGGTGCACTTGAGGTTCAGTGAGAGACTCTGTCTCACAAAAGTCAGTTGATGGTGATAGAAGATACCTGATGTTGACTCCTGGCATCCGTGTACACACACATGTACACACGCACACACAAGTGTATACATATACTACATACATGTATATACAAACAAAACTAAGAATTTTGAAAAGAATGCAGTTGTCATTATTATAATCCTCAGTACTTGATAACTCTGCTAGGGTCTAGCTATCATACAGGCTGCTGTGGGAAGACAGATACTTCTTTGCAGATTTGTGTAGTTGTCTTTCCTTTCCTTTATAGTGCGTTGTTACTCCCAGCTATTCCTGTGTGTCCTGACTCCAGTAGTGTGTTCCTTTCCACTTACTCGATCTTACTTTTCTAACCAAACAACTTGTAGTCTATTGAATGCTGTGCCTAAGTGAGAATGGATTTAGAAATGCCTATAAAATTACTATATGACAGATTCATTGTTCTAATCAGGATCACTAAATTTGTGTCTGACATGAAAAAGATATTGGCTCTTGCTAAGTAAATATTGTTAAATATTTTTTAGGTTTATTTATTAATTATGTATACGGCACCTGCCTGCATGTATCCCTGAAGGCTAGAAGTGGGCACCAGATCTAATTACAGATGGTTGTGAGCCACCATGTGGTTGCTGGGAATTGAACTCAGGACCTCTGGGAGAACAGTCAGTGCTCTTAACCCCTGACCCATCTCTCAGCCCCAATATTGTTAAATCTTACATTATTTTGGTTACTTAGGAGTTCTTTTTTTGCTGTTATAACTTTGTGTCCATGGTGTTCTCCCCTCCCCTGTGTGTGAGTGTGCATGTGTGCACAGGTGTGTGTGTGTGTACTTGCACACATCAGTGTGCTGCAATATATGTGTGGAGGTTAGAGGAAAATTTTTAAGAGTTGATTCTGTCTTTCTACTGTACGATTCCAGGGTTGAACTCAGGATATTTGGCTTGCAAAGTGAGAGTTTAACCTCTTAATCCATCTCCCCAATCTGTGTATTTAGTCTTGTCACCTCCAAATCACATAATTTGCCCTGTCTTAGGAATCAGAAAACTTGGGAAATCTTAAAATGTGGCCCTAATAACTATACTCTGTTTATTTAGGGAAAAAACATTGTCTTAAGCAAATAACAGTTTGTAGATGACCCCAAGTGCTTATTTAAATTTACGTGTCTCTGTAGCCAGTAAGATGGGCTGTAGAGAGAACTCAGTGGTTAGAATCTGTTATTCTTGCAGAAGATATAGGTACAGTTCCAAGCATGGTAGCTCACAGCTGTCCCTAACTTCAGTTCCAAGGGACCAGTGGCCCTCTACTGATCTCTGAGGCACCAGTCATGCACATGGTGATCATAATTACATCCAGTCTGGCCTCAGACTTGAAGTGGTTCTCCTGCCTCAACCCTCTTGAGTACTAGGGTTTCAGGTGTGACTCACTGTGCCTGATCTTTTGTGAAAAAAAATATTAAATTTTGTATTAATTTTTTTTGGAATTGTTCTAGTACAATACTAAAATGACTTGACTGAAAGTAATAAGACGTTTTCTGGTGGTGATGGTGCTGGGGATTGAAAGAAAGGCTTTATGCATTCTGCACATATACCTAATCACTGTGCTGTATCCCTAGCCCTAACCCTTGTTCATTTTTTTCACAATTTATTTACTTATATGCATGTGTGTACATGCACTCTGTCTTTCTCCTGATTCTCCTGCCTCCATATCCCCAATGCTAGAATTATAAGCATGCATCACCATGCCTATTTATGTGGTTTATGTAGTGCTGGATATCAGATACAGGGCTTTGTTTTTGCTAGATAAACTTTCTACCCACTGAGCCACATCCTCCGCCCTTGACCTTTGCTTCTTTCTTTCTTCTTTTCTCCCTCTCTTTCTTCCTGAGACAAGCTTTCCCAGTGGCTATGGAGCCAGTCCTGGAGCTCAATCTGTAGCCCAGGCTGGCCTTGAATGCACAGAGATCTGCCTGCCTCTGCCTCTGGAGTACTAGGATTAAAGGTGTGCACCACCACTGCCCAGCCTGACCTTTGTTTCTTAAGTGACTTAGTTAATATAGAAAATGTTAGTAGTTTTTGCTTGTTAAAAAAAAAGGTAAAAGCTCTACATAAACTTTCTTTTCTCTAGCTTTCCTTTGCAGCTAGAAAATGGTCAAGCTATGGAATGTACAGTAGCTCAGTATTTTAAGCAGAAGTATAGTCTGCAACTGAAATACCCCCATCTTCCATGCCTTCAAGTGGGACAAGAGCAAAAGCATACATACTTGCCACTTGAGGTAAGTCGACTGGAATTTCCTTTGGCCAATATCTTGAATTAATTTTTCTTTTAAAAAGAAGTGTTCATTCCTTTAATTCCACCACTGGGGAGGCAGAGGCAGGTGGGTAAGTATGGGGCCAGCCTGGTCTACAAAGTGAGGTCCAGGACAGCCAGGGCTACATAGAGAAATCATGTCTTAAAAACAAACACACAGTCTTCTAAACTAGTGGTAGAATTTAGTCTTTTTGAAGTATTTTGTGCATAGAACTTTCTAATATAACTCCTCTTTTCCCCTGGAATAGACAAAGACTTCATGTATAGAAGCCCATTTCAACAAAACCTAGCTTCTCTTTGTCTCCCTGCAGGTCTGTAATATAGTGGCAGGACAGAGATGTATAAAGAAGCTTACAGACAATCAGACATCCACAATGATCAAAGCCACAGCGAGATCTGCTCCTGACAGACAGGAAGAAATCAGTAGACTGGTCAGTAAGACATGGCCTTCCGATTAGCCTGCTGTGAGATAAAAAGCAAAAGAACAAACAATCCCAAGGGAACATAGTTCCTGTTTGGTTTTATATGCAGGCTTTCACATTCCTTAGGTGAAGAGCAATAGCATGGTGGGTGGACCTGACCCATACCTGAAGGAATTTGGGATTGTTGTCCACAATGAGATGACGGAGCTCACAGGCAGGGTGCTTCCAGCTCCAATGCTGCAGTATGGAGGCCGGGTAAGCTGCTTCCTCACCACTCCAATTTATTAAAAAAAAAAAAAAAGCCGCACCTTTGAATTTACCTGCAGTTGTGCTCATTTTTACCGTCTGTCTTCTGACTGTACCAAATAAAGTTTTGTTTGTTCCCTCTTCACCACAAAAATGGTCTTAGATTGTAATATCTTTTCTCTTTTCTTTTGTTTCTTTTTTGTTTTTTTTTTTAAAGAATAAAACAGTAGCCACACCCAACCAGGGTGTCTGGGACATGCGAGGAAAGCAGTTTTATGCTGGCATTGAAATTAAAGTTTGGGCAGTGGCTTGTTTTGCGCCTCAGAAACAATGTAGGGAAGATTTACTAAAGTGAGTATCCCATTTTCAGCTCAGTAATGCTCCTTCTAGATTCAAAATACCATCTTTATGTGAATGTGCTGGGTACACTGGCACTGACCCTTGATGCCCATAATAATGCCATCTGACTCTGCAGAAGAGACCCTGTGCTCTTTGTAAATCTGAGGGTTCTCTGAGAATCCAATTCAGCTTCCACATACTTAGGATAGGAATTTGTGAGTAATGAGGCTGAAGCAATGCTATTTAGGGAAATTCTTCAGTTCTTAGGAGTTTCCATTGGTGTACATCTTTCAGGTAAAAATAAAAATTAGTCTGTTTCTGGCAATTATAACTTAGTAGTGAGCTTGTTTACTGTAGGAAAGCTGTCTAAGAGCATCATGTCACCTCTTAGAGATACAGCTTCTGTGTAAGGAAGTCCAAGAGAAGGGGAAAGAAAAATCAAGAAAGCAGAACTGGGGTGGAAAGAAAAAAGGAATCCTACAAGATGTTGGCAAATACACAAAATCAGTTATGTTGAGGCTAGGTGTGGTGGCGCACACCTTTAATCCCAGCACTGGGGAGGCAGAGGCAGGTTGGAACTCTGTCAGTTTAGGGCCAACCTGATCTACACAGCAAATTTCAGGCCAGCTAGGGCTAAATCACAAGACCCTGATTTATGCACAGATTGAATTAACGTCTTAAGTTCAAATTTTAAAACTTTAAAATGAAAAAAAATAATGTTGATTTCTTGAACCAAATCTGTTACAAATTGTTTCTAATTCTAACCTTATGGACTCGAGGATGGCATATTCATGTGTTCCCAGCTGAATACAAGCTCACCTCCTCTTCCTTTACTAGCTTTATCAAATTATGTTACCTAAAACTATGTCTTTTTTTTCAGTTTTGAATCACCTACTTGATTTTTAAAAAATCTTTTGAATATAAGTGCTATTCTAGTCCCTGAATCTCAATTGAACCAAATTTTTTTTAGAAATTCAAAATGGAGTTTGGAGATAAAACTTAATGATAGAATGCTTGCTTAGCAGATTTAAGGCCCTGGGTTTAATTTCCCATACCACAAGAAATAGTAATAAAAATTCAGATTGATGATTTGGTAGTTTACTAATGCAGATTGTTCCGTTACAATTACAGTGACACAACTGCCAGTCTATTTTTGGCAACTGCTGAAAGAGCTTTTGTTTGTTTGCTTACGTATGAAAATGAAAGCACTGTGCCACTGGTTCTGTCTTAACAGGAGTTTCACCGACCAGCTTCGTAAAATCTCCAAGGATGCAGGGATGCCCATCCAGGGTCAGCCATGTTTCTGCAAGTATGCACAAGGTGCAGACAGTGTGGAGCCCATGTTTAAACACCTGAAAATGACATATGTGGGCCTGCAGCTAATAGTGGTTATCTTGCCTGGAAAGACACCAGTATATGGTATGAACCTTTTTAATGTTAAATAAGGGATGATTTCAAGTCCTAGGTTTGACAGGATAAGCTAGGTGATGCCTCAGTCCCAACTCTCCATTCTCTGTGGTCTAAGCCGCAGAGACTGCCAGAGTGTGTGGAGGGGACAGACAGCTCAGTTCTAGAGTGCTTTGCTTGGGGGAAAATGGCACAACAGCACTTTCTACTTTCCTCCCCTTTGCCCCCCCCCCCCCATTCCTGCCCTTTCTCTCTTTCTTGTTGAGACAAGATCTCATGTCCATCAGGCTGGTCTTGAACTCATTCTGTGGTAGAGAATGACCTTGAACTTTGAATTCTACCTCTACCTCCCAATACTAGGATTCTGGGAATGAACCTCTACACATGATTTATGTGGTGCTGGGGATTGAACCCAGGGCTTCGTACATGGTAGGGAAGTACTCTATCCAGGCCAAGATCTATTACCTGTTCTTCTTTTGTGTCTATTCACGATAGACAGTGGCCTCTGCTCCATATAGCCACATCATTCTCACTCCAAGACCCAACTTGATAGAGCAGACACTGTTTACAAGGTTGCTGCCACCATGCTTTTCTCTCTACATCTGCATACAACCAGCCATGATGCCTCGCCTAGCCTATTGGGACAAGGTGACTAGACATAGGGGCAGGAAATGCTGTGTAGGCCTTCCATAGTGCAGGGAACTTGAAGAAGTAGAATATTCTAGTGAAAAGCAGAATATCAGAGTGGGAAGAATAGACATGGGGGGGGGCTGCTGCTTCTAGAATAGGATGTACTTAATTTATATCTGCTGTTAGAAGAGGGACTCAGGTTCTTCTCTTGGTTACCCCCAAGTAAAGACTGCAGACCAGCCCTTAAGCTTTTGTCAAACACCTCCAACCCTCTATCTTCTTCTTTTGTAACCTCCTATTTATTGCTTATGTTTTGAAAAAAGAAAGTAAAATTCAAAAGGCTGGTGTGTGCTCTGAGGAGGGAGGAGCCAGGATATTAATTCCTTTACCAGACTAGTTCTGAGGAGAAGAAACCTCAAGGGACCAAGCAAGTGGTGGCAGGCAGCACCTGAAGAATAAAGGAAGTGGGCTGGCTTCCAGAGCTGCAGCAAGTCAGGAAAGAGGAGGCTGCTCAATGGGTGTAGCAGATAAAAGTGCTGGCACTCTGTGGTTGGTAAAAGTTAATGTTTAAGACTTTTTCCTTTACTCATATTAGGTGATTAAGCATTTTAAAGAGAACTAATTTATTGACTTATTTTATAGCGGAGGTGAAACGAGTTGGAGATACCCTTTTAGGTATGGCCACACAATGTGTCCAGGTCAAAAATGTTGTCAAGACCTCGCCCCAAACCCTTTCCAACCTTTGCCTGAAGATAAATGCAAAGCTTGGAGGAATTAACAATGTACTTGTACCTCATCAAAGGTAAGGTCATGATTTGTTTTTCATGCTTTTATTAAAACCTAAATTACATGGTTTATGATAATGGGCACAGCTTTCAGCCGGATATGGTGGTACACACCATTACTTGTGGGTAAAATAAGGCAGGAGAATTCCAAGTCAGTCTAGGCCACATATAGCGAGACCTTGTCTCAAAAAAAGAAAAAAAAGTAAAGATAGAAAAGGAAAATCAAGGATTTAGCTGGGTGTGGTAGTTCATATTTTAATCCCAGCACTCAGGAATCTGAAGCAGGCCAATGGCTATGAGTGTCAGGCCACCTGATCTACATAGTGGGCTCCAGGCCAACCAAAGCTATACAGTGAGCCCCTGTCTCAAAAACAAAACAAAACTAAGGTCTGGGATGTAGCTAAGTGGTAGAGCACTTGCCTAGTGTATGCAGGGCCCTGGGTTCCATTCCCACCAGTGAATAGAAACCAGTAAACCAGACATGTCAAATATGCAACTCAATGACTTTCTTATATAGTGTGTGTAATCCCAGGTAGCACCACCAGAGAGACTTAGAACATTTCCAGATTCTATCAGGCTTTCTCTCCCCACTCCAAATAGGTAACTCCCAGAGCCAAGGCTGAACAGAGAATTCTCAAAAGAAGAAGTTCAAATGGCCAAAAGACACCTAAGGTCATGCTCAACCTCATTAGCAATCAGGGAAATGCAAATCAAAACAACTTTGAGATATCATCTCACACCTGTCAGAATGGCTAAAATCAAAAGCACCGATGATAGCCTTTGCTGGAGAGGCTGTGGAGGAAGGGGTACCCTCATCCATTGCTGGTGGGAATGCAATCTTGTGCAACCACTTTGGAAATCAGTGTTTCGGTTTCTCAGGAAATTCGGGATCAACCTACCCCTGGACCCAGCAATACCACTCTTGGGAATATACCCAAGAGATGCCCTATCATATGACAAAAGCATTTGTTCAACTATGTTCATAGCAGCATTATTTGTAATAGCCAGAACCTGGAAACAACCTAGATGCCCTTCAATGGAAGAATGGATGAAGAAAGTGTGGAATATATACACATTAGAGTATTATGCTGCGGTAAAAAACAATGACTTCTCGAATTTTGCATGCAAATGGATGGAAATAGAAAACACTATCCTGAGCGAGGTAACCCAGACCCAAAAAGATGAACATGGGATGTATTCACTCATAATTGGTTTCTAGCCATAAATAAAGGTCACGGAGTGTATACCTGGTGAACCTAA
>NW_026067894.1:14901338-14911475 GCF_014885135.2 Alexandromys fortis
ATCTGAGATTCTTTCTTCTATCTCTTGTATTCTATTGATTATGCTTGTTTCTGTAGGCTCTGCTCGTTGGCCTAGATTTTCCATATCCAGCTGTTCCTCAATTTGTGTTTTCTTCCTTGCTTCCATTTCAGTTTTCAATTCTTGAACTGTTTCCATTTCCTGTTTGATCGTTTTTTCTTGGTTTCCCAGGGTCTCATGTACATATTTACTTAATTCTTCAAACTTTTTGTTATACTTCTCATCCATTTCTATAAGGGTGTTTTTTACATGTTGTTTAAGGGACTTTATTGCTTTCATAAAGTCAATTTTTTCCACTTCTTCTGTGTTAGGGTGTTCAAGTCCTTCTGTTGTAAGATCTTTGGGTTCTGGTGTTTTCATGTTGTTTTTCGGATTATTGGGTGAAATTCTGCCTTGGCGCCTGCCCATCTCCTCCTATCGATACTATCTAATCAGTCTTCTAAAATCGGATCAGGTTTCTCTGCCGGCCAGAGGCTTCTCTTACAAATCGCCCTCACTCTGTTTCCTGGCTCCTGCCCAGGGCCAAGATCCCTCTCACCCCTCAGAAGGGTCTTCAGGAACAGGACCCGGCTCCCCGTTTGCCAGGGACCTCGCCAACCAAAGTCTGCTCTCGGTGTTGCACGCTGGTCCCTGCCACCTGTGTCCTCTGTCGCAGCGCCAGTCCCTGCAGGTCCCGGCCGCAGCACGCGTTACCCGCCTGCGTTGCCTGCCTGCGGCAACGTCGCTTATCTGCGGGCGCCTGCGTTGCTCCTCATTCCATATCTTTATCACTACTTGGCAGTACTTTTAATTTTAGCCATTTTTATTATAAGAAATAATATCATACTATTATTTCAATTTGCTTTCCCCTGATTAGTGATGCTAAACATGTTTGGGTTTCGATTTAATTTGGAGGCATCTTTTGTAAGGCGCTAGTTCAATAGTTTTATCTATCTATCTATCTATCTATCTATCTATCTATCTATCTATCTATCTATCTATCTGTCTCTGTTATGGGTCATTGTTGTTGGTTGGTTTTTTTGTTTTGTTTTGTTTTGTTTTTTTGAGACAGGGTTTCTCTGTGTAGCAGCCCTTGCCTTCCTGAGACTAGCTCTGTAAACCAGGCTGGCCTCAAACTCAACAGCGATCTACCTGCCTCTTATATATTTTTTTAAAATATTTATTTATTTATTTATTTATTTATTTATTTATTTATTTATTTATTTATGTAGTATACAATATTCTTTCTGAGTGTATGCCTGAAGGCCAGAAGAGGGCACCAGACCTCATTACAGATGGTTGTGAACCACCATATGGTTGCTGGAATTGAACTCAGGACCTTTGGAAGAGCAGGCAATGCTCTTAACCACTGAGCCATCTCTCCAGCCCCCTCTTATATATTTTTTAAATTATGTACACATGTGTGCAGAAGGTGTTATCACGTGCACATGAAGGCACCAGTACAAGTGCTCACAGAGGCTAGAGATGTCAGATCCCCTTGGAGCTGCAGTTATAGGTGCTGTAAGCTGCCCAGTGTCGATGCTAGGAACTAACTCAGATGCTCTGGAAGAACCATCTACCATCTTGACCCCTGACCATGCTATCTCTTCAGCCTCTGGAACACCTTAGGCTTGGAATTTGATCTTGTATATATATATATACATACATATACATATACATATACATATACATATATACACACATATATATATATATTTTAAGATTTACTTATTATGTACACAGTGTTCAGCCTCCATGTATGCCTGCAGGCCAGAAGAGGGCACCAGATCTCATTATAGATGGTTGTGAGACACCATGTGGGTTGCTGGAAATTGAACTCAGGACCTCTGGAAGAGCAGTCAGTGCTCTTAACCTCCAGCCCCTCTTGTATATTCTTTATTCTCTTATGTCTTTTAAAAAATTTATTTATTTTTTGAGACAAAGTGTTTTTATGTAGACCAGACTGGCCCACTCAGGCCAAAATGTACCTGCTTAGGTAAGTCTTAGGAACTGCAGGTATGTGCCGTCATGTCTGGATCATGTTCTTCCTTTTGAGATCGGGTTTCATGTATCTTAAGCTGGCCTTGAACTGGACTCTGCAGAGCTGAAGATGATATTCCAACTACCTGTCCTCCTGCTTCCACCCACTGACATGAGTGTTGACTTATAGATACCACCATGCCTGGATTTTTTTTGTCTAGCTTTTACCAGAAAAGCACTCATATTTTTCTTTGATTCCACAGATAGAGGAATCAGTGACATGGAATGAATTTGTGTTTTTAACAGATATTTACCAAGTGCCAAGTATGAGCTAAGGAATGTTCTAGGTACTAGTAATGACCAAGATTTAATAAAATTCCTACTCTTGTAGGGTTTATATTTGTATGGGTCTGTGTGTGCAAATAAAATAAATAAGTAAAATATAGGATATAATTGATAAGTATATATAAAATAAAACAGAAAAAATGAATTTGATTCTCTTCTTTAAATTTCACAACTTAAAGAGATTTGGGTTTTGGAAAGTTCGTGTTCTTTCCTAACGGGCATAGGTCCTCTTTTCTAAGATGGCAGTTATCCTGGTGATATATTTTTTTAGACTCAAAAATTTGTACCCATATGTTTTGAGTGGCACTGTTTTCTTAAATCTGGACAGGCCTTCAGTGTTCCAGCAGCCTGTCATCTTCCTGGGAGCAGATGTCACTCATCCACCTGCTGGGGATGGGAAGAAGCCTTCTATTGCAGCTGTGGTGGGCAGCATGGACGGCCACCCTAGCCGATACTGTGCCACAGTGCGGGTGCAGACGTCTCGGCAGGAGATTGCCCAGGAGCTCCTCTACAGTCAGGAGGTTGTGCAGGACCTGACGAGCATGGCTCGGGAGCTGCTGATTCAATTCTACAAGTCCACACGTTTCAAGCCCACTCGCATCATCTACTACCGTGGAGGGGTGTCGGAGGGACAGATGAAACAGGTGCTCCCATCAGCCCCGTGCCCTCCTCCCAGCACTCTTCAGCTTGCTGCTTGAGAACTAAGACCTCCGTCAAACAAAATTCCCCTTCTGTCTCCTAGGTAGCTTGGCCGGAGCTAATAGCAATTCGAAAGGCATGTATAAGCTTGGAGGAAGACTATCGACCAGGAATAACCTACATTGTGGTGCAAAAGAGACATCACACACGCCTCTTCTGTGCAGATAAAACAGAAAGGGTAAGAAGTCGTGCTGAGAGCTTCCTCCTCTGACTGTGGCAGTGACTGTGGTTTTGAGTAGATGTAGACAGTGAATTTCTCTGAAACCGGCTGTGTCTAATGGTAATTTAGTGACTAAATTGAACTTAGATGGCAAGTTCTGGATAACAGGAGTTTTAAAAATGAATGTGTCTTGCCGGGCAGTAGTGGATTTGGCAGTGGGTCTTTATGAGTTTGGGGCCAGCCTGGTTGATGAGAGCGTTCCAGAGCAGCCAGGGCTATACAAAGAGACCCTGTCTCAAAAAAACAAAACTGAAATTTAACCTAATTTCGAGACTCTATTACAGACACGCCCAGAGATATGTCTCCTAGGTGATTGTAGACCTTGTCAGTTGGCAGTCAGCGTCAGCACTGACCAACCATGAGGGCTGTTTGTGTACTGCTGAGGCGTGGTGGCTAGAAGAGACATGTCAGGTACATTACGGTGTAATACTTCAAAATGGGGTGCTGTGTGTGTTTACTGGACATCAAACCAAGGGCTTCACACGTGTTTTTTGCTGCTTTTTACTGCTAAAGCATGAGTGATAGTTCTAGGGTGTAAAGCAGAATGTCCTTGGTGATTTTATATCACTGGGATAGTGACTTGAAATGACTATGGTGTCATACTTATTAACCACACACAAGAGACTTCACTTCTCTAAGCCACATGAAAACTTATAATTTGACTTAGGATTTTTTCATTCATGTATGTATGTGTGTATTTATTCATTTGTGTGTCTGTGTGAGTGTTTGAGCATGTAAATGTGTGTAGGCCAGAAGAGGGCGTCAGTGTTCCCCTCTATTTGTCTCTGCTAATTCCTGTGAAGCAAGCAGGGTCTTTCCCTGAACCTGGGACTCATATTTTCTTGGCTAGAAGCTGGTGAACCCCAGTGTTCTTCCTGTCTCTGGTACCCTTCAGACCCAGCGTTACAGGCATTTACTGGGACACTTATTTTGTGATGTGGGTGCTGTGATCCAAACTTCAGTCCTCAGGATTGTGAAGCGTGTGCCCTTACACACTGAGCCATCTCTCCAGCTCCAGGATTTGGAATTGCCAGTTTGATGTTACTGTGAAATCAGTCTGCATTCTGTAGTAACTGCTCTTTAAGTTTTGAATTTGATAATGTCCTGGAAGGCAATAGGCAGTACAGTATTGTCTCGCAATGCAGCCACCCTCATATGAGTAAACAGTCGATAGTCTACAGTGTGCTATACTGCTTAACTGTGATATTCAGAAGGGTATATGGAGTAGGTGAATTTTTGTTTATGAAAATTTTAATTTATAATGATCTTATTGGGTATAATCCTTTCATAAACTGAAGACCATTCTTACCTGTAAAAGGTGCTGATGAGGGGCTGGAGAGATGGCTCAGGGCTCATCTGTAATGAGATCTGGTGCCCTCTTCTGGCCTGCAGGCATACATATAGACAGAACACTCTAGTATATATAATGAATAAATAAATCTTAAAAAAAAATGTGATGGTGAACAGCATCTAGGCATGGTGGTTACATAGCCGCAGTTCCAGCATTTGGGAGGATGGGAGTGGAAGATCATGAGTTGCAGGCTAGTCTGAGTTATCCTGTCTCAAAAGGAAAAAGCAGTCTACAGCCATACCACCCTGAACGCGCCCGATCTTGTCAAAGGAAAAAGCAAGTGCCGGAGATGTAGCCAGCATGCTGAAAGCCCTGTGTTCAGTTCCTGATACATAGCCTCAGTGAAATAGCATGTCCAAGGCCTGCTTAGGCCACATGAGTTGCTGTCTAAAGAACAAAACACAACAAATAAAAATAGAATCTATTTCATGAAGTATGGTGAAGAGTAAATTAATAAATGAGTGTTAATTTGGGGTATAATTCCCAGCACTTGATAGAGACATTTTCCATTGATTTTATTTATGATTTGATATTTATGTTTAAAGTGGGTAAGCTATAAGAATATTATGTTGGATGACCTCTTTTTTACTGTTTCTCATGACATTATTTCATCTTGTCCAGGCATAGCAAGGACCAGATCTTTTCTGTTGCTTAATCATGTAAGCTTGCTGGCTCCCCCAATTATTTTCTAGCTCAAAAACTGTCTCTTTTCCAAGGATGAGATGTTTATTATTGTTTTGTCAATTGCAAGAGATCCAAGTTCTTTTCCCTACAGTCCCCAGATCTACTAATCAGTTTATATTAAATTTTTGTTCACTTATTGTTCTACTCTGACTCAGTAGTAGTTCTTAGATTTTGATAATACAGATTATCTGAATGCTTGCCTAAAATTGAAGCAGAAAATACCCTGTCAGCCATCTTTTATTGTCATGGTTTCTTCTTTGCTCTACTGTAAACTTGCTATCCATGCAGTTCACTGTGGGGTGGCGAGGAATCCAGGACCTGGATGATCTGCCACCACTCCCAGTGCTGGGAATGGAGCTCAGGGCCTCAAATATGGTGGGAAGCAGTTTACCGCTGAGCTTTCTCCAGACCCTGAGCTATCTTTCTTTCCTACAGCTCTCTTCTTTACCATCACTCAGGATTGAAGGTTCCAATTCTTTAGTTTACTTTGTACTCTGACCAGTATCTCCAGTTCTCCGAACATGCCTCTTACCTGCCTCCAACTCCAAAATATATCTACTTGCTTATTTATTTACTTTGCTTCACTCTCAGGCTGATGAGAGTTGCTGGCTGAACAAATCACTTGTTTTGTCGTGAACCGTGTTATAAACACATGAGAGCAAACCTTTAAACCTTAAATGCTGTGATTTTTTTTTATTGTTTTATTTCCCATAAGTGTTGGTCTCTATCCTTGGTGTCTTAATGCTAATAAAGACCTATTTTCTGCACAGACAGTACTGTGGTGATCACAACTGCCTTCTGAATCCTACCTTCTGTTTACTGGGAAGATGGGACCTGGAAGGCATGGATTTTCTTGGTTACTTATCCTCTCCTTTCCAATGTGCTTTTTTGTCTCCTTCCTCATTCTTTTCAAAAATTTAAATTGTATTTAATTAATGAGTTAATTTAGAGAGTGTATGTGTATGTGTGAGAGAGAGGACAACTTATATCTAGGTTCCAGAGATGGAATGCAGGTCATTAGATACTGAACCAACTCACAGACCCTCATCTTTCTTATTGCATGGCCACCTTCTCATGTTACAAAGGTTGTTCAATTCTCAGTAAACATCTCTTACTCTTTTCTCTCTCTCTCGTGTACGCGCGCTCTTCTACCTTTGCTTTTGTAAGTTTTCTTTTAGAAGAATAATCACCTGACTTGCTGTGAAGTGTACCCTCACCTCAAACTTCATACTTAGATTTTCAGGAAGTAGGAAATTCAAGAGAGAACCGAAGTGTTGCCTCTGTATCTTCATATCCTACCAAGTCAGAGTCCCACACTGACCTCTTAGCCACACTTGTGATAACACAGCCTTCTCTGGCCTTAACAATATGACTTCTTACTCACCTCTGTGAGTAAAGTCAGATTATCTTTACTTAAGAAAATTAGATTTATTTATCTAATGTGTATGAGTGTTTTGGTTCATGTATATATGTTTGTATGTATATATGTGCACCACATTCATGCCTGTTGCTCACAGAGGTCAGAAGAGGGGGGCAGATTTCTGAAAACTGGATTTACAGATGGGTGTGGGGAGTGTGGTTGCTGGGAACCAAACCCAGGTCTTCGAAAGAACAAGTGTTCTTTAACTACTGAGCTATCTCTCTAGCCCCTCAGTGACCCTTTTCCTGTTCTTAATAACTCTGTCTTCAGCGTCATCCACTTTTCTAGGCTCACTTATTAACTTCAAATCTATATTTCTGCCCTAGATTGTGCTGTCAGACTCTTGATTTGTACTTTTAATTATCTACCAGACATGTTCACTCAGATACTCTGTGCGTGATGCACCAGTCTCCACAGACCAGGCTGTGTGGTGGTGATAACAAGAACCCATCCTTGTGGCTAGCAAAGATTCATTTCTTGTTCATACTACACAGTCACTGTGGCCCTACTGCAGCTGCAACCCTGTTGTCCTCCCTTTGGAACCCAGGCTGAAAGAATCCATCTGGAACCTTGCCAGTCACAAGACAAGCTGTATGCTGGCTCTTAAAGCTTCTGCCCTGAAGTGCCACATTTTATCATCAAAGCATTCACATGGCCACTCCTGTGATAGCTGGGTGGAACTGTATAATCTTCCTCCAGGGAGGGGCACAGAAGTATTTGGCACCAGTAATACAGTCTACCATAGGCATGTCAGACAAAACACGTCCAAACTTCCCACTTACTGTTTAATCCCCATCCAGAACCTCCCTGAGTTCTCCTTAGATTCTGTTACTTGGCATCACTGTGTTTTATGTTTGCCAAGCTGGAAACTTCAGAATCATTTTTAAATTCTTCTCCTGCCTTATTGTCCTTGCTATGTCCAGTTTCTTCAATGGTTCCCTGTGTTCTACCCCCAAATTTCTCTTACCTCAAGTACATGTATTTCCATGACCCTAGGCAGAACTGGTCTGTTGTGCAAGACTCTCCAGCAGTCTCTTCATTGCCTTTGCTCCTTCATCCTGCAGCCAGGAGTTGCTTTCTAAAACACATCACTTCTCAGAAGTCTTCATGTGCATTCTGTTGCTTACAAAACACCTTCCTCTGCTCCTTCATGCTCTCCCAGGAGAGCCTGAACAGCATATTCATGTCTGTCTTCTTACGTCCCCATGTCCTACTGTGTTCTCCTTTCTGGAATGAGCACATTCAGCCCACTCCTTTTTGTTGTTTGTGTTAAGGTATACTACAGATATAGTAAAATTCAACCTTTTTAGAATGTAGTTGTACTTGATGGTTGAAACAAATGTATATAATTCTGTTTATACCAAATCTTTTTTTAAATGTTGTTGAACATTGAACCTAGGGCCTCACACATATAAGCAAATGCTCTGTCACTCAGCCATATCCCCTATCCCCGTTTTACCTTTTATTTTGAGGCAGAGTATAGCACAATTCTAATTAGTCTCAATAAATAAAACCTGAAGCCAGATATTAGGGGGTAAAGGCTGAAGGATCAGAGAAGCAGTGGGGTCAGCCACTAGAAACCTTTTACCTCTACCAGTGCACAGTCCAAAGGGGTGATCCCGTTCTCAGACTTCATCCTCAGACTGCATCTGTCTCCACCAAACCTCAGACTGCATCTGAGTTCCTGTCTCCTCCTTCCTTATATTCTTCTCTCCGCCCAGCCATAACACTCCTGTTTCCACTTCTTATTTCTGTTTCTGCCTCTTATTTAGAATAATGTATTAAAGTATCACCCTTGTTGCTATGTGTATTAGTAACATTTCTTTTTTATTGCTGAGTTCAGATGTGGTAATATGGATGTGCTACAGTTTACTCGTATGTTTCTGGGCTTAGGGGTGCTTACAGTGTTTTCAGTCTTTATCCCATCATATTTATTCATTTAGAAACAAAGTTTTGCTTTGTACTTAAGATGGCCTCAAACTTGAACCCTTCCTGCCTAAGCCTCCTGAGTGCTGAAAGTCCTGGCGTGTGCCACCATACCAGGTTTTGCCTTCTTTTTCAACATCTACTTACCTTTTAAGACTTAGTGTAATTACTCCATCCCTGCCAGCCTTCCTAGTGCCTTCCAGAGACCTGCATCACATTGCACTAAAATACTTGGGTTGTGGAAGGCAGTTTATTCTTTCTGCCTCTGGCTCTTAGACTCAACATTTGCTGTGAAGCCTAACGTGGGTGCTCAAGCAATACTTACTGAGTTCAGTGTCTGGTTTCCATTTCCCCTGCCTCATACATGTAGCTTTAGGCTTTCATCTGTAGAACTCTAGAGTTGGTTTTTGGTTTTTGTTGTTGTGGTTTGGTTGGTTTGGTTTTTCAAGACAGAGTTTCTTTGTGTAGCCCTGATTGTCCTGGAACTCACTATGTAGACCAGGCTGGCCTCACTCAGAGATCCGCCTGCCTCTGCCTCCTCCCAAGTGCTGGGATTAAAGGTGTGCGCTACCACCACCTGGTATCTTTAGAGACCTTTTAAAAAAGAGTGTCTGTGGTAAAATAAGATTGGAAATGCCATCCATTCTATTGTCATCTTAAAGATTATACTTAATTAAATAGTGGTTTATTAGAAAAGTGTGTATGTAGACTTTGAACCCACAGTCTCACACACAGCAGGCAAGTGCTATACCATTGACCTATACTTCTCCCTCTTTAAAAAAAACCCTTATAAACTGATTTAATGCAGTACTCCTCAAATTTGACATGAAACACTTACGCACACCTTATAAACTAATACTCCTAAATGACATACTTTCAGAAAAGATGCTAGACCATTCTATCCTAAATATACATTTCTGCGACAGTTTAAACTATAAATTAGGAATAGTAAGAGATTAATAATAATAAAAGTTATGTGAACCAGACGTGGTGTCTCAAACCTGTAATCTCAGCACTTAGAAGACTGAGATGACAGGACTGTGAGCTGGAGACTAGCCTGGCCTACAAACTGAGTACATAACAGATCTTGTCTCAAAAACACAGAGATAACGAAAGTTATGTGAACATTGTCACTCTCAGACTACCTCCATATCTCATTGCGCTATGATAATATTTTGGACCTTGGTTGACCACAAGTAACTGAAGCTGTGACTTGAGATAAGTAGGAGGTACTGTGACTCAGTTATACTTTCTCTTGTTTGGGTAGATACCTAAGCTTAATATGAATTTGAAAGAATTCTCCTACTCCAAGTTTTTATATTCATTGTTACGTGATCCGTAGCTGGAAGGGATGGTTGTTAGAAAGGAGTCAAATATACCCTGTGGGAATGAATGTCTCTGTACTAATTAAACTTTCTCATATTAAATTCTACTGAACAACAGAAGACACAGACTGAATAACAAGATTTAATTCTTTTTCTGTTCAGTGCATTTGTGGAGTCGTGTCGTCCCCCC
>NW_026067894.1:14911524-14991061 GCF_014885135.2 Alexandromys fortis
CCCCGCCTTTCAACAAGTTTGATTTTAGTGTTTATGTTGTGGAAGAACCTTAGACTTTTATATCTACAAAAGGTCATCACCAGATGTCATAGATGGCTAGACTGAAGCACAAAGATGTTCAGTTCTGTTCATGGTGTGTGGCTGTGAGGACTGGCCTGGATCTCAGCTGTCTTCTCAGTCTCCATCTCATGGGGGCTTCCGGAAATTCTTTGGGGGAGCTTCTGTGACTGACTCCATGAGAGTATGAGTTTTGCTGAACCTGGTGAACCAGTTCAGAGATTTTCATCTTATCTTTTACTGAAAGCTGTGTGTGGCAGGGCCATTGCTTTTCTCTCAAATGAGGAATGAAAGTTGTTTCTTCCGGGGAAGTTTATCTACCTCGGATTTTTTCTTTGTTGCAGTGCTGGGACTTGAACCCAGGGTCAGTGAACTCATGTTCATGCTAAGCAAGTACTTAACAACTCAGCTACATTCCCATTCCCTAAATGCTGTTCTCCTTTCTCTGATATTGCTGTATAAAACTATAGATAGAGCCAGGTGGTGGTGGTGCACTCCTTTATCCCAGCACTCAGGAGTTCAAGGCCGGCCTGGTCTACAAGAGCTAGTTCCAGGACAGGCTCCAAAGCTACAGAGAAACCCTGTTTCGGGGGGAAAAAAAAAAAAAAAAAAAAAAAAAAAAAAAAAAAAAAAAAAAAAAAAAAAAAAAAAAAAAAAAAAACCCATAGATAAAGTCATTATTTGGATTCCCCCAAAGAGGCTGTGGACTCATGCTTGAGAAAGTGCTTTAGAATGGGGCTGGGCTAAGGTAAAGTTACAGTGAAATCCAACTTGGTTATTTTTGAGGTAGGGTCTCAGTGTAGCCCAAGCTGACCTTGCTGACCTTGAACTTAAAACAATTCCCCAACCTCAACCTCCCAAATGCTGAGGTTACAGGTATGAATCACAATGTCTGGCTTAACATCTTGAATTAACCTAGTTTTGAGACTTCACGTAAGAGCAATTTACTAATTTGTTACCAATTAATGCATAAAAGGAAAAAACTGGCCTTAAACTAGCTTGTTACTCAGATAATTAATTGTATTTTTAAAAATTACGTATCTTTTTAACAGGTGGGGAAAAGTGGCAATGTCCCAGCAGGCACTACAGTGGATAGTACCGTCACACATCCATCGGAGTTTGACTTTTACCTCTGTAGTCATGCAGGAATTCAGGTAATTTGGAAGCTGACCTGTTAGGGAGCTATTTGCCAGTTCAGCAGCCAGCTTGAGGAGATTTGTCATTAGCTGTGTTAACTGCTCTGCTCCAGAGATCTACTTGTAGGTGTGTGAGGCAGAGATATTGTTGAGCTTAATAATTAGATCTCAGTTCCTCTTTTCTCCTAACTAGCCAAGTCCTAACACTCTCCCTTCAGGGAACCAGCCGTCCTTCACATTACCAGGTCTTGTGGGATGACAACTGCTTCACTGCAGATGAACTTCAGCTGCTGACTTACCAGCTCTGTCACACCTACGTGAGGTGCACGCGCTCAGTCTCCATTCCTGCCCCTGCATATTATGCGCGGCTGGTAGCATTTCGGGCAAGGTATCATTTGGTGGATAAAGATCATGACAGGCAAGTTCATCAGTAAAACTCTCTTCCTGTTGTGGAAGCATGTTCTAAAAAACAAGCTATGCAGAAAGCTCTTGAAGATTTATATGTCCTTTTAAGGTTTAACCTACAAGGAACAATCAAAACTGTACAAGAATTTGAGAGCTTTTCATGTGACTTTTGGTCCAAGAAGAGCTTAGGCTTGTTTAAACTTGTGTTTCTAACAGAGTCTCCTTAGGAGCTGCCTGTGGTTTTCACATAGAACTAACTGCATTTCAGTTCTGCTGAGGTCCCAGGCAGCCTCCAAAGGTGGCCAGCATAGCACCCTGGTTCCAGTCAGAGTAGTCACAGCCTATGGACTCCAATTCATGCATGAGGGAGTCCCACATAGTTCATTTTGCTTCCAGTACAATCCAGAAATGACCAGAGTATGCCAGGGCTTATGGGAAAACAGAAGGGGTGAGTATCCTCATTCCCAGATAGAGATCTCAAAGGACTCAGACATTTGGCTTGTTACTGAGCTACCAATAAATGGCTAAAGGAGCTCTTTGCATTAATTTTCTTTCCCAAATGACAGTCTGTGAAGTATAGCAGTTTCTGGGCTCTTCCCCATCCAGTTGCTAAATAGTAGACATTCCATTGCAAGTCTATTCTATAAGGGATTGAAAATACACTATTACAGAAAACACCCAGCTGTGTCTTTGTACTTTGCATTCACAAATATGCATACATTTATTTAAAACATTTATTTGGTACTGTGTGCCAGTACTGTGCTAGGTACTAGAAAATACCAAATTAGTAAGCCTTGTTTCTTGCCTGCAGGTATTTTATGTTTCAGTACGAAGATCTACAAGTGAATAGAAAACTGACAACTGGTCTAACAGTATAGATAGCTTCAGTGGGAGATCAGAGGAAAGGCTGGTAGGGATTTTAGAGCTGGGTGAGCAGGGCTTACCTGTACAAAGGAAAGGCTTTTCCAGGCAGAGAGGACGTGGACATAAAGGGAAGAGGACAAGTGGCATTTTGTGCAAGAGTAAGTTTTCTGTGACTGGAGCATATTGGAAGGGAACAGCAGGCACAGGGCAGAAAACTGTGTTAGAATAAGATTGTCCTTGTTAAATGTAAAAAGCTGTTCCTGGGATAGAATAGTGCGGGCAGGAGAGGAAAGGATGAAATCAAAGGTGATTAGATAATAATCATCATTTAAAGAGAGGTCAGAGGTCGAGGTGTGACTCAGTGGTGGGTGTTGTGCTTAGTATACATGAAGCCCTAGATTGAATCCTCAGCACTGAGAAAGGGATGGTTTGCCAAACTCCTATGTTACATAATAACCCGAAGATGAATGTCTAAAGTTGTGAACACTCTGATAGGCATAGACTCATTAATTTAGGAATCTAGTATTAGCAAGTAAAAACAAAGTTAAGCCAGGCATGGAGGTGCATGCCTTGGAGGATCTCTATGAGTTTGAGGACAGTGGAGCCTTCATTGTAAGATCCTGTCTCAGAAGAGGAAGAAGAAGGAGGAAGGGGGGGGGGGGAGAGAAGAATGCTCTTTTCTTGGAGATTTTATTGCAGTGGAGAAAAAAATACCCAATAGTACCTAGTAATGTCCCAATTGACAATTTCATGTTGGTTGTGTCTAGTACTATAAAAGGAAACCACAACTGTCTATAAAAATATTCTAGGTGACCCTGACCTGAACTTGGGAGTCAGGGAAGACTCTAAGAGGGAAATGACTTGTAATTGAGGCCTGAAGGATGAGTAGGAACGAAGTAGACAGAAGGGACAGTAGAAGTCCTTATGTAGGTGCTATTAAACACTTGGTTTTTGTGAACATCGTTTTATTTAATTATTGCAACCATCCATTAAATAAGTCGTAGTATTTGAACAAGCATGTGTAAGAAAACATGAATCGTTTGAGTCGCCCAGCCTGAGCTCAAGATGTTCTTGAACCCAGTACTATGTGTGCTACCTGAAACACTGAAGTTGAATGCTGTCTTCTCTTAACACCTGGTTTTTGTTTTGTTCTCATTATAGTGCGGAAGGCAGTCACGTGTCAGGACAGAGCAATGGCCGGGACCCTCAGGCTTTGGCTAAGGCTGTGCAGATCCACCACGATACCCAGCACACTATGTATTTTGCCTGAGAGTCTTGGAAAAGAACTCAACCAATTTGGCATCCCACGCATCCTCAAATGTTTCAGATGCCTACTGCCTCTAGATAGTGCCACGTTGATTTCAGGTGGTCCCCTACCAGCAGCTCGGAACAGTTAGTTGCACTGAATCTGTACTTTGCAGCCCTGTCTGATGCATCAACAAAATTGAGCCATTTTTTAAAGAAAAAAAAAAAGAAATAGAAACTCATAGATTATGCTTTCTGATGCACTGGACAAAAATTTTACCTCAGCGTGCAAAGGCTGATCAGCCTTGACTTTCTAAAGGACTTGTTTTCAAAGGAGGGTCTCTGTGGGATATTTTGCTAGCTGTGGTATTCACCGCATCTAGTCTTATAAGAGGAGTATTTCCTTTTTCCTTGTTCATTGAGTGGGGTGTATGCATAAGTGGGAGAGAAAAACCAAACGACCTGTTTCATTTCCATGCAACTTTTTAATTGGGTGGGCCCATAGACTTTTTAATGGAGATTTCTGACTTCGCCACTGTAAATGCCTTTAAGGAGCATTAATTTTTGAAAGTTTTACAGAATTTTATTACTTTCACTGCTTTATCTTACTGATCTCTTTGGGCCTGTGCTGTGGAGTGCAGGCTGCCTGGCAATTGCACTATATTTGGCTGCAGATTCAAGCAGGCAGTTCTCTTACGTGTCTGGCTTTGTGAATGTGTGACATAATCAAGTGTGATGCGTGTCACAGGGACAGATAGCACTGCCGTGGTCAAAAGTAAAAAGTTCTCCCTATTTGGAAAAAAATTAGCTTTTAATACGTTTCTAAGTTTTTTAAAGTGCCCATTTTATGCTGCTATGTGGTTTGTTAGATCTAAATGATTTTTAAACTTCTCTCATAGAAAGTTAACTTTGGCAATAAGCATTTTTAAGGCCCCTGCCCTTTCTCCCCCAACAAGGTAGTTTTATAGATGAAATTTTGGTATGATTTTATCAACTATTTCTTAATATATCATAACCTGGATATTCTGAAACCAGTCAGTCGATAAAGACATATATTTCCACGCCCTTTAAAATAATTGTTTGGTTTTTTAAACCTATTTTATAGTCATAGTCTGTGACCTGTCACCTTTTTTTTCTTTTAAAATGAGCTGGAACCAGGATGCTTCCTGATTAGCCAGGCTTTGCCAATGTATAAGGCACATTGAGTGATGCTGGACTTTAAAAAAAAAGTACCAGCATGTAAAAAGCTTGTTTTCCCTGGGAATTAAGGCTGTGCACACAGCTGCTTACAGTACAGTTCTGTTTGCGCTTCTCTCAGCCTGAAATGTGCTTGGTGGCTTTGCCTTCCTCTTTTTCAGCTAAAACTGTGTGGAAGAAGTTGATTTTCCCCCTTTTTCTGTAGAGTCTGGATTCCCTCACAGGAAGACAGGACTCCTTTTCTTGTCCAGCAAAGGGAGTTGGTACAAAGCAAGCATCAATTAGAAACTAGGGGAAATGGATTCTGTATTTAATGTAGATAATACTTTGTAAAGGACAAGCGTTACATAGTCTAGGTAGTTCCACCCAGGGTTTCCCAGCCCACATTTTACTCTGTCCCCAAAGGGCAAGGGGTGAAAGGTAAGAGGCTCCCTGAAGAGCCACACTCCTTGAGCTGAGGAAGGAGCTGGGAAGAGACAAACACAATATACTGAAAACAATTTTGTTGTCTCTATCTAGAAACCATTGGTGGGAAACACTGGATCAGATGGTGAAGGGTGTTTGTTTGAACTCATTGATTCAAGATCCAAATCTGTTAAACTAGCCTTCTCAAAATCCCAGCAATACAAAGCACTGGTCTCCTTCAGTCTTTTCAGCAAGCTTGTAAATACATTAATGTTTACATTTCCGTGTGCTGTTGCTCAGCAGTGCCACCAGCGTTAGCTGAACTGGTCTCTGAGAGAGTTTTTAAATGCCCATCGAGTACTTTAGCTCGTGAGGATGAGTGTAGACATCCTTAATCTCTGCAGACAGTGGGGAAAAACAAGTCCTGTGGCTGAAGCACAACGAAGGCAGGAGTGAAGAGACGGCTGATACTATTTTTTCTTTTTTCTTTTTCTTTTTTTTTTTTTTTTTTGCGAATACCTCACTTGGATAATACAAATCTGGACATGTTGATCAATGGCTGGCTGCCCCTTTTATTCACACTCATTCAGGGAGAGCACAGAAAATACTCTTCAGCACAGCCACTCTGGATCCAAGAGGAGGAAAAAAAATGGGAGCTTTTTAGGAGAATGAGGACTCACCTGGAGCCTGTGGCATGAAGAACTCTTGATGGCTGGCTAGCTGGCTGGCCGGCCAGCAGGCACCACACCTGCACTTACTTGAGTGCCGCAGGCTCACTGGTTAACAATGCACAGAAGAAAGTCTTGCCATCTTCCTGCATGATGGAACAGGAAGCAAGCTGGGTGCCCAGAAGCCCTGATCCATCTGCCTGCAGTTGGGTTCCATGCTTGACCTTGAACAAAATATCGGAAACACCTCAATCTGTCCTAGTATGCTGTGGCCTATTAGTGTGGTGGTGGAAAAAAGGCCAGGAGGCCAGTTTTTGTAGGAAAACAGTACCATTAAGGGTGTGATGCTGTTGTTTTGGACAAATGGAAAGAAATATGGAAGAATTAGGATTGTTGGGGAAAAGCTTGCCGAGGGGTGAATAGTTAAGAGGTGACCCCTGCAGAATCAGAACTGCAGTAATACTGTCGCAAGCAAATCTGAATGCATAGTTTTAATTTAATTAGGGTTGACAATTCAAATAGTTCTCCCCTCGAAACTGACTGAATCGTTATGCATGTGTCAATCAATGGGAGGTGTGCATTCTCTAGAAGTAGTGTTAGCTGTCTGGTTTTCTTAAACGCAGCCTATTTAGGCACTGTCATGTAGTGTGAAAGATTGCAGTATGGCAACGCTGAAGAATAACAGTTTGGGGCTAGGGAGCACAGGACTTTAAGAGTGGGGAAGACCCAAATGTTGAAATAATTATGTTTTGTTGTTGTTGTTAGTTGTTGAGTCCTGAGCCGTTTATGAAGTGAACCAGCTGGCTTAATGAAGCTAGCGTTCTGGGCAGGCAAACCACATTCACTCCTACTGTAAATTCTATATGCTGCTTCCAAAGGTGATGACTTACAAGCAGGCATGTTCTGTATGGCCTGTATTTTAGCATCTGGTGCCCGATCTATATCCATGCCCTTACCCACCTGACTCAGCTGCCTATTCCTTCCCCTGGGAAAAGATAATCCACTGTTTTAGCAAGGCTCACCCTCTCTACCCTAGTCACCCTCTGTGGATATATTATACGATTCTCTTGCTCATTAGCAAGGTGGCAGCTCAGCTTTCATTTTAAGAAAGTGGAGGTTAAGGGCATTGTATTAATATTGCTTCAACTCCAAGAAATTTTTCTTGTAAAATTAAAGGAAAGATCTTTATTGGCCAACCGTTTTCTTTTCCCTTGTTATTGACAGATTCATGTTTTTTTCTGTGTCTACTGGCTGAAAATGTTTGTTTGTTCATCTGACTAACGGTGTGGTTTTTTGTTTCTCTATGGTTAGACTTGTAATGTTTTAAAATGTATTTTTATTAATTTGGACTGGATGTCTGTCTCTAGCAATACGAGGTACTTTCTAAGCTATTAAGGAAGGGTTTGTATCCCTGTGTGAAATAAGGTGATGGTTGTTTAAAAAATTTTTTTTGGCCTGCAGGGATATTTTGTGTTCATGTGTCCAAAAAGATGGGTAGGGGGGTGGGTGGGAGAGATAAATTGGCATTCTTGTGCTAAAAGTTGTTTTTCTTGTCAATTGTGTAATAAATATGGAATATATTGTAATGGCATCATACATGGCTACTTTTAAAAAACAATTTCATCTATTTGAGAAATTGGACAAAGAAGAGAAATGAAACAACTGTGTTTAATTCTGGGTCTCCCTATGTTTAGGAATTGCCATTTGGGAGTTTTTGAAGGGTTCCCAGCACCACTTCATATATGGAAACTTTGACAAGATTCATCAGGGTTCTAGTACTGCTCTCTATGGGAAGGGACGCTCTGATTAAGTGATATTTTAAGGAAACTGGTGAGGTGTGGTGGCTCGCTCCAATAATTCCAGAAGTTGGGAGGCTGAAGCAGGAACATTATTACGATTCTGAGTCCATCCTGGGCTTTAGAGTGGGACCCTGTGTATTAACTACTTTTCTCTTGATGGATAAAACATGACCAAAAATGGCCTACGGAAGAAGTGGTTTTTTCCTTTGCTTATGGTTCTAGAGGGAGAGTCCACAATGGCATGCAAACGTGGCAGCAGGCAACCTCAGCAAGAAGCTGAGAAATCACGTCTTCAACCACAAGCTTGAAGAAGAAAGTGATCTGGAAATGAGGCAAGGCTGTAAACTCTCAAAACCTGCTTCCAGGGATGAATTTCATCCAGCAAGCCTGCCCTTGCATAGCCTCCCTAAATAGCGCCACCAACTGGGAGCCAGGAGTCCATATGCTTGAACCTGTTGGGGACATTTTTCAGTCAAACCATTATACTGTGTCTCAAAGACAAGCAAACAAACAAAAACAAAAGATCCAAGAAGACAGTATGGCTTATATTTATGACTTAAGTTCTCTAAAGCTTCCCAAATTCACACAAAAACAGGGTTTCCAGTCTCTTGTCTTGTTTGGTTTGGGGGCAAAGTCTCCCTGTGTAGGCCAGACTGGTCTTAAACTCTTACTCCTGCCGTCGTAAGAACTCCAAGATTACTAACATGAGCTAACATGCCCAGCTCATGACCTCTAAAACTTAAAAATAAACCTTTTGCTGAGTTATGATAGTAATGCAGAATTTGCCCAATCTGAACTTTATTCTTGGGGACTTTCATTCATCAGGAGAGAAAGTCCTGCATACAAACAATTTCTGTGAAGGTGGCTTCTGGTTTTCCGCCGGCACAGTTTGTCCTGTGCCAGCTATCAGAATGCATCACAAATGAAGTGCCTACAATCTCCACCTCGATACTCAGGACATGGAAGAGTTAACAACAGCTTCCTCAAATAGTTCATTCTGAATTTGAAGAGGGCTCAGTGAGTAAAGTGCCCACCATACAAGTCTGAGGACCAGAGTTCAGATCCCCAGAACCCACATGAAAGCCAGGTGGACATGGAAGCTTGCCTGTAATTCAGCAATTGGAAGATGGAGACAGGAGCTGGAGAGATGGCTCAGTGGTTAAGAGGATCCAGGTTCAACTCCTAGCACCCACAATGGCAGTTAGCTACTGAGTATAACTCCAAGATCTGATACCCTCACACAGACTTACATATAAGCAAAACAACAATGCATATAAAATAAAAATTATTTTTTAGAAAAAGAAGATGAAGACAAAGTCCAGGGAGCAAGCTGGTTAGCTAGACTATCCACATTGGTGGCCATTTTGAAACCCTGCCTCAATAAAGTAGAGAGTAATGGATAATCCTAATGTTAGCCTCAGGCCTCCACATAACATATGAGTGCACATGCCTACACACATGTGCACCCATACATATGTGAACATGCATACACACATCACAGATGCATGCACAATTGATTCTAACAGGGCATGTGGTGGAGGAAGAGGCAACGTAGCTAACATATGAATGCCCACTCGTCAGGGGCTTAACAGGGACATCTTTAATATTAGCAACAGCTCTTGGAGGTTGAGAGTGGAATCTTCATTTTTCAAGAAAAAAAAAGAGCTTGGGGGATATAGTTCCTTTATGCAATGTATGCATATGGCCATGGGTTCAGTCACTAGCATGGCACAAATAAAACCAGCCAATCAGCTGAGAGGTTAAATATACAATTACTGAGTGGCAAAGCTATAATCTAAGTGTATGCTTTTATTAACTTCATTTCACCGACTTTTGAGCATAAAATGACAGATGCTGCTCCAAACAAAGAATTTGCCATGGGAGTCAAGAAAGGCTTCACAGTTTTAGCGGCTGGGACAGATCATAAAGCACAAGCAAGCTGAGGAAGGAGGTGAGGAGACTCTAGGCACACTGCTCCCTCATAGCAGGTTAGAGAAGCTATAATTGTCTGAATATGGTTTCTTACTCCTCTTCTGGGAGGCAGAATCCCTTTGTTATATGGGAACTGATGAGTTAGCTGTCTTATAAAGAACAGTTTTATGAGGCAGGAGGATCACTGTCATTTTAAAGCCCAACCTGGTCTGTACAACAAGTTCTAGTCCGGCCTGAGCTATCACAGCAAGACCCTTCATGTAAACGAAGTGACAGAGAACTACTCAGCCATGAAAAAAAAAATGGTTGAGGGCTCAGTGATTAAGAGCATTGACTGCTCTTTCAGAAAAATCCAGATTCTATTCCCAGCACCCTTAAGGCAGCTCACAGTTATTTGTAACTCCAGTTCTAAGGGATCCTTTGCTCTCTTCTGTCCCCTGTGGGCACTAGACATACACTTGGTGCACTGACATACATGCAGACAAAAATACCCATACACATAAAAATTTTAATATTTTTTTAAATGGCTAAAATCCTGTCTTGTTGGTAACATGGATGAATGTGATGGTTGATATGTTAAAGAAGCCAGGCATAGAACAGCAAGCCCTGCATGATCTCACCTATGTGCAGAAAGTAAAATAGTTGGTTTCTTTGAAGTAGAGGGGATGGGCCAGAGAGGTGGCTCAGTGGTTAAGAGCACTAGACTGCTCTTCCTGAGGTTCTGAGTTTATTTCCCAGCAACCATATGGTGGCTCACAACCATCTGTAATGGGATCAGATTCCTTCTTCTGGTGTGCATGAAGACAGAACACTCATATACATAATAGTGTATATGAATAAATAAATGTTTTGAAAAAAGAAGTAGCGTGGAATGGTGGTTACTAGGAGCAAGTTAGGTGAGCACCACAGGATACAGAGTTTCGGGTGAATAGAATTAGCACAGGAGCTCTATTGAACAGCTTGGTGAATGTTGGTTTATTTCTTGAAAATCACTAAGAAAGCCAACCTTTAAGTATTCTTACCACAAAATTCTGAAAGCCAGAAGAGGGCTCCAAAATCCCTTGAAGCTGGAGTTACAGGGTGGGTTGTGAGATGCTTACTGTGGATTCTGGGAATGGAAGTCCGGTCCTCTGCAAGAGCAGTGTAGACTCTAACCAGCTCAACCACCCCACCCCCTCTACTTCTCCCCCATCACCTTTTTACCGTAATGCAGACGGTTGAACTCAGGACCTCCTTCATGCTAGGCAACCACTGTATCACCTAGCTCTTAACCTCAGCCCATTCTTAGATTTTTAAGGACTGGAGGGGGGAGGAAATAGAGGTGGTAAGGCTAGCTAAGGGTGAGGCACCGATGATTCTCAGGACAGGACCTGAATGGCATTTTAAGTTTAGAAACTGTCTTACAGGCACAGATTGGGCTTTATGCTAGTTTTGCTGGCAAGAATAGTATGACAGCTGGAAGCTGAAATTCTGCTAAGAGAAGCTCAAAGGTTTTGTAATTTTTGCGAGCAAACATGGACAAGGCTTGAACTTGAGCAGTGAGGTGCGGTCAGAGGGAATAGAGATGAGAACGAAAATAGAAAAGACTTTGGTAGCTGAGCAGATATGGAGAGTGAGGGGAGGGAGGTAAACTCATTAGGGATTCCAGCCTCTTATCTGGGTAGGTGGATAAACAATAGTGCCACTAAGAGGACTAACAGAGGAAATCAGCAGGCTTATGGGAAGGAGGGAGATGGTAAATTCAGTTTCAGGCAAATCGGACTGGAGGGCCATTGTGTTTGGACTGAAGAAAGAGATTGGACACATCAGTGTGTCAGTGGTGATTAAAAGCATTCAAGTGTGGTAAAAGGAGGGTCAGGCAGATGGGAAAAGCGTGGAGTCCTGAGGAACACAGATGTTTAAAGGCAGACGAAGGGTAAAGGAGTCTGCCTTTCTAGAAACTGAAAGAAAAGAGGACTCCTTGTCAGCTATGGTCCTGCACACCTAAAACCCCAGGACTCAGGAGGCAGCGGCAGAAAGATCACTACAAGTTTAAGACCAGCCTGGTCTAGGTAATGAGTTCTAGCCCAGGAACCCAAATAGTGAAAGGAGAGGACCAATTCTTGCAACTTGCAAATCATCCTCTGACTCACACACACAGATGTAAAATATGTTTAAGTTAGAAAATGCTCTAATAGTCTCTTCTGTTTCGTTCTCAGTTTTTCTGCTTACATGTAGGATCTTTCTCTCTACTTCCTTCCCGGTCTCCCTCATCACACACTTTATTTCTGTCTAGTATTTTCAATCCTTCTCTCTTCAGTTCTTCTCCAGTGTACACATGTCCTCAAACCTCTTCCATTCCGCAGATACAAACTACTCCAACTTCATCGAATACCAGAATTCATTACTTCCCATTATTGTCTGATCTTCTAGTAGATCTGTCCTAGAGACTCCTCAGATCTCTTCAGTCGTGATCTGCTCCCTCCAGCCACAGGGATTGCTTTCATCACAATTGATCCTGACTTCCTCGCTGCAAATTCCAATGGACATCTTTCAGATTTTGTGTTTAATTCTCATGGTCCTGGCGTTTGAATCCATGGCTGACTTTACAGGTGTGAGCCATCACTGCCTGACTCTATTTCTCTTTGAGACTGAATCAATCTAGTGTAGCCCAGGGTGGCCTTGAACTCACAGAGATCTGTCTGTTTCTGCCTCCTTAATCTGTGCTGGGATTAAAGTGTACCACCACTGCCTGGCCTCTCTGGCTAACTAGTAGTTTATTTAGCTCTGCACTCTGATCCTCAGGTAATTTTCATTTGTTAGATTACAAACAAAGTATCACTACAGTAGCTGGCTCGTTTCAAAACATTTCAAAAAGGATTCAATTGTACTTCTATTTGTGTGTGTGTGTGTGTGTGTATGTACTTGTGGAAGTTAGAAGATGGATTCCCTGGAAATGGAGTTATAGGCAGCAGTGAACCTGAGTCTCCTGGAAAAGCAGCAAGTGTTCTTAGCCACTGAACCATCTCTTCAAACTGTCAGCCAGGTGCAGTGACAGATGCCTGTCATCACAACTGCTCCATCTCAAAAGAGATAAGAAGTAAAAAGCTTGTCACATTATGTATACAGAAACACAATGGGGCTTTAATGATTATATCACTGACTCTCTAAACAAATTCCAGAATACAGTCACGAGATGTCCTACCTAGGAGAAGAATCTTTCTCAACATTTATTTTGTACCTTAATGTTTCTCAATAAAATTTTTATAATTATTTCTTATAGAGTTATTGTAGACCTTTTGTCAAATTTACTCCTCCTGCTGTTTAAAGACATTTTATTAGCATATATTAATTGTGTAGAATAATGCATTTCATAATGAGGTTTTCAATTATTTATTTTACGTGTATGTGTGTCTGTGTAGCTACCAAGTGTGCTTGGCATCCGCAGAGATCAGAAGAGGGTATTGGATTCCCTGGAACTGGACTGAAAGGTGCTTGTGAGCTGCCATGTGGGTGTTATGAATGGAGCCAGGTCTTCTGCAAGAACAATAAGTGCTCTTAACCGTGTACTCATCTCTCCAGGCCCCATAATGAGATTGTCATATGGGCATATTACGTTCTTTCATAATGTTCACCCCATGTCCCTTTTGGTGTGTCAAACTGACACAGACCTAGACATATCTGGGAAGAGGAGATTTTAACTGAGAAAATGCCTCTGAAAGATTGGCTTGTGAGCAAGTTGATACGAAATTGTCTTGACTAATGATTGCTGTGGGGAGACCCATTTCACGGGTGAGAATGTGCCATCCCTGGGCAGGTGGTTCTGACTGGTGTAAGAAGGCAGACCATTTAGTTTGGGTGGTGCTGACACACGTCTTTAATCCCAGCACTTGGGAGGCAGAGGCATGCAGATTTCTATGTGTTCGAGGCCAGCCTAGTCTACAGAGTGAGTTCCAGGACAGTGTCATAAAACAAAACAAGAAAGAAAAAAAAGAAGGAAGGAAAGAAAGGAGGGAGGGAGGAAGGGAGGAAGGAAGGAAGGAAGGAAGGAAGGAAGGAAGGAAGGAAGGAAGGAAGGAAGGAAAAAAGGACAAAAGAGAAGGGAACAAGCCAGAAGCAATATTCCTCCATGGCTTCTACTTCAGTTCTGCCACCAGGTTCCTGCCTCCGGGTTCCTTCTCTGACTTCCCTCTGGAATGGAGTGTGACCAGAGAGTTCTAAGAGGAAATAAGCCCTTTCCTCCCCAAGTTGCATATGGTCCTTTGTTTATCACAGCAAAACTGACCTATTTAAAGACACTCCTGCTGGCCCTCCTCTTCCCAAACAACCCTTCTTCTGCTTCCATGGTATTCACCCTCAAAATATGGGGAAATTAATGAACAGTAGAGACTATGCCTTCACTCAAGTGCGCTGCCACATTTCCAATCTTCCTTCCTTCTGAAGTTTGTTTGTTTGCTTTTTTAATTTTGAGTCAAGGTTTTACTAAATTGCCGCCCCCTCCCCAGGCTGGTCTTGAAATCATTCTATGCCTCCAGTCTTGAACTTCTGATCCTCTTGCCTCAGTTTCTCAAGTACTTAAAATTATGGGACTGAGCTGCTGGAACTAGCTCATATCCTTTTTTTAGTTTTATCTTTGGAAATAGGGTCTCACATAGCTCATGATGGATTTGAAACCCTGATCTTCTGCCTCTGCCTCCTGAGCACTGGGATTTGCTGGTTAAGGAATTGATGGATGTCATAATTAGGGTTTCATGCTTGTTAGGCAAATAGTATACGAAGTGAGCGATACAGCCTCAGACCCTCATGACATTTAAAACAAATTAAGTTTTGCATATACTTATACCTTTTTAACCATATTGCCATTGTAAATTATCATTACTGTTATTGTTTGCTCATTTGTTTCATTTGGGTTTTTTTTTGTTTGGTTGGTTTTTTTGTTTTGTTTTGTTTTGTTTTGTTTTTTGTGTGTGTGTGTCAGGATCTTGTGTGTCCCAGACTGGCCACACAAACTCTGTGTGTATTTGAATATGACCTTGAACTCTGATCCTCCTAGCTTCACTTCATGAATGCTGGGATTGTAGATATGTGTCATCATGCCCAGTTTATGTTGTGCTGTGACTAATGGTTTTGTCAATTCTAGGCACAGCTTTATCAAGCCGAGCTACAGCCCCAGCCCTGTTTGTTTGCTTGTTTGTTTATTCATTCATTTATTTGAGACGTGGTCTTATTACGTAGCCCAGGCTGACCTGCAGTTTAGAGAGATTGCCCTGCCTCTGCCTCCTTAGTGCGGGGATTAAACGTGTGCACACCATCGCCCCGCTCTAATGTTTATTATTAATAACCAAGTTTAGGGCCAGCAAAATGGCTTATGGTTAAGGTTTTGCTTCCAAAGCTGTTGATCTGAGTCTGAGCCCCAGCGCTCACATAGAGGAAGGAAAGAGATGACTTCCAAAGATTGTTATTTGGCCTTCACACATACTCTGTGACATATGAGTACATACACACACACACACCAAATGAAAAAAGAAGTTTAAATCTGGGCGTGGTGGCTCATACTCCAGCACTCAGGTAACTGAGACAGGAGTATTGCTTAAAGGCCAGCCTAGGCTATAATAAGTTCAAGAACAGCCTTGTCTCAAAACAAAACAAAAAAAAAGGAATTTCTATTTCATTACTCTTCTATCTAGATATGAACATTTGAGAGTTCATTATACCAGTCACTTAAATTTTGTACATGCTTGGACAAGTTCCATAATACAATATTAATCTTATTTAATTTGTATTTGTTTCATTTTTTTATTATTTATGGTATTAATTTGAAGTCTTTACTCTAGGGCTTTGACAAATATACAGTTTAAGAAACTCCTACTTGTCTAGTTTGCTAAAAGATTTTTTAAAATTTTGTTTGTGAGTAGGCATTGAATTTTATTAAGTGATTATCCTATATGAGTAGATCAAATTGCCATTTAGTCCAACTTTTATAGACTACCTAATAATAGATCAACCTTTTATTTTTGGAATAGATCAAATTTAATAAAGTTTTATTTATTTAAACTTTTTAAAAATGTATGTTTCAAAATAAAAAGAGAGAGAGAAAGCAAGCATGGTAGTGTACGCTTTTAATCCCAGCACTCAGGAGTCAGAGGCAGGTGGATCTCTGTGAGTTCTAGGCCAGCCTGGTCTACAGAGTGAGAGAGTTCTAGGACAGCCAGAGCTACTCAGAAAAACCCTGACTCAAAAAAACAAACAAAAAATTTTTAATTTTTCATCAGAGTCTTGCTTTATAGACCTGACTGGCCTAGAACTTGCTACATGAGCCAGGCTTGCTGAACTTGCTGTGATCCTCCTGTCTCTGCCTGCTGAGTGCTGCTTCTTTCAGCTCTGAGCTTTGTTTTCATTACAGGAGTGGTGGTATACACCTGTAATCCTGCTGTGGGAGGCTGAGGCAGGGGGACTGCCAGTTTGAGGTCAACCTGGGCTAACTAGGGGACCCTGACTTAAAATCAAAATCAAAATCCAGTGCCAGACACGGTTCCAGTTATTTCTGCAGCCTTAGTGAGTGAGCAAGACCGGCCTGTGACATTGCTTTCCTGTGCAGTCCTCACTGGTTTTGGTGAGATGGTTGTGCTGACTTAGGAATTGCTCTACTGGTTTCGGACTGACACAGTTTATAGCAGATATATATGTACAGGGATCTCTCATCTTCCCCAGCATCTAGCAGAACTCCCCTGCAGCATTGCGTGTCTCTGTGTGTATTCTTTTTTTATTTTTTTAATTTTTTTTAGTTTTTCGAGACAGGGTTTCTCTGTAGCTTTGGAGCCTGTCCTGGCACTAGCTCTTGTAGACCAGGCTGGCCTCGAACTCACAGAGATCCGCCTGCCTCTGCCTCCCGAGTGCTGGGATTAAAGGCGTGCACCACCATCGCCCGGCCTGTAGTTTAATTTTTTTCAATTGTATTTCTTGATATTTGTTAACCATTCGAATTAAAGTTTTTGGTAAGACTATGGTTTTCTCAGGACCACATGTCTGCATGAGGCAGAGCTGAGAATTTACCTGTATTTGCCTTTATTAGCACCTATATTTGTGTTTCAGTCTGCACTAGGTGGACCTTTAAATCGAGGAGTAGAAAGGTTATGACTGCTGATGAATGGTATTAAATTGCTTTCTAGAATATTATACTGATATCAATGGCAACATTTTTTAAATTAGTCAATGTATAGTTATTCTGTACTGACTTTTTTTTTTTTTTGAGGCAGGGTTTCTCTGCGTGTATTCCTGGCTCTCCTGGAACTAGCTCTGTAGTTCAAGACTGACCTTGAACTCCTAGAGATTTACCTGCTTCTGTCTCCCGCGTGCTGGGATTAAAGCCACGGGCCACCACTGCCCTGCTCCATACTGATTTTCTTATGTGTCGTTGTTAATTATATGGTTCTGTTTATGTAGACTGTCCTTTTTCTTGACCATTTGATATACTGAGGCAATATTTACTACAAATATTTTCCCATTGAGCTTCTTTCATATATTAATGGGGGGTGAAGGACTATAATAGGAGTTAACTTTGTACTTAACCTTACCACCGATCAACAGCTTCATAACATTCAAGTGGACTTTGGGTTGAGAGTTGGCTTGTTATAGGATAGTGATATAGCTCAGAGGTAGGGTACTTGCAAGTGGGAAGCCTTTTGGATTCAGTCCCCAGTATCGAAAGCAGAGGGGGGAGCAGTACAGACACAGAGAAGAGTGGGCAAAGAACCAAAGCAAAGGAAGTTGAGTTGCCAGTTTGCATTTCCTGCGGGGTTAAGATAGATACCCCTTTGTTGGCTACCATCTTTGGGTTCATTTGATGTAATAAAGCTATACATCTGCCTCTGTTATCAGGTAGATGGTTTTCTCTGGTTTTCCAATAGCTTACCCTAAGCGATTTCTTCTTTTGTCTTCTTCTACCTCAGCCCATTCCTCGGTATGGTAGCTAATTGCTTGTGCTGGGATCTGACATAACAAAGCCGTGGTCTTCAGCTATTGAACGCAGATCTGTGCCATGAATCTCCTCAGACTGATGCACTTCAAAGTTGGGGGTGTCGAGCCCTGGGGACTTCAGAGCCACCGCAGCTGTTGCTGAAAGTCAAAACTGTGAAGACCGACCCTAAAGTTCAGAGTTATTCGCCGTAGACTGAGATTTTCTTGAATGTAACCATTCTATTCAGAGGCAGCCTGTCCAGTGCATCTAGGTTCATCTATCCAGCCAGGCCAAGTTCAGGCCTTGGGGGTAAATTCGCTGCAGAAGCCAGGGTTTTGTTTTGAGTCTTTCATCTCCAGCCTGGGTGTCAGAACCAGGGACAGCTCCTGACGTCTTTGCAGCCCCTCCCCTGGCTTGGGCTAGGGAGAGAGTGGGGGGAGATGTGGATGTGGGTTCTCTAGCCTCTTTGCTCACTGCTTTCTTTTGTCTTTATGTTAGAACACCAACAATCTTGACAGTTCCAACCTGGTGTACAGGTTCTGACCTTTGCACCGTCTGCTAACACGGCTTTGTCCACCTTTCTTTTATCTCTCTGTTGCTGGATTAACTTCTGTTCATTTTCCCATGCCTCTAGGAAATTTACCCTGATTATCCTGGGCTAGATTAGACTCAACTTCTTATAGTTGACTGGAATACCAAGGCTGGTAGTCCTTATTACTTTATTTTGTGTTTGTGTTGAGGAACTAGGTCTCTTTCCTTTCCTCAGTTTTTTTGGGTGGGGGAGGGGTAGAGGATATGGTTCTTATCAGATCAGACACATGTTTTAATAAAAATCACAAATATCTCTCTGCCTATTTCTAGATCACACTGCATATTTGCCATCGTTGCTCCTGGTTATTACTAGTCAATGAATGCTATACGTTGCTGCTTATTTCCTTGAATTTTCCCATTTATTTACAATGGTTTCTTTGTTCACATTTTGTTTCTGTTCTCTTTCTCCCTCCAATCCCTCTTTTTTTAAGGGGGTCTCACTGTGTTGTCCAGGCTGGTAGCAAACTCTTGGGCTCAACAGATTCTTCTACCCTCAGCGTGAATGTGTGAAGTATGGGCATAGGCCACTGTGTCTGTATTTTACAATGTTTTTAATGTTCAGAAGAGGAAAGCACAGATGGAGATACAGTTCTCTTTTTGTTGTTGTTGTTGTCATTCTTATTGTTTCAGTTCTAAAAAGTTCTGAGAGGAAAGGTGATTAGACTGATAAACATAGATGGTACACCCCTTCTGTATGTTGGCAATGGGCTACACAGATGTAGATCCTTTCTGTATGTTAGCTATGGACTATACAGATGATAGAGCCCTTCTGTATGTTGGCTATGAGCTACACAGATGATAGAGCCCTTCTGTATGTTGGCTATGAGCTACACAGATGATAGAACCCTTCTGTATGTTAGCAATGAACAATGTAAGACCTGAACTGGAGAGAGTGAGCCAATAGATGTCCAGGAATGTATACTGAGTTACTGAATGACTAGTAAGATGGCTCAATGTGGCAAAGGCACCTGCTGCCAAGCCTGATGACCTGCCAAGCCTTTAATAACTGTGATCTATATTGTCCTATGACTTCCAATCACATGCTATGGTGCGTGCGCGTGCGCGCACAAGCACACACACACAAAACTGTAATTTAATAATTAGAAAAAGAGAAGCCCTGAAAGTTGTTTATCAGCCTGAAAAGCAAAATGCTCTCTGACCTTCCTTATACCACTTTTCTTAGCCGAGAGTGAAATGCCTAAAGATGGAGGCAGTCTGCGGAAAAACTCTGAAAGCTGGGCTCCACTCCACTGTATACATGGGAGACCAGATGAGTGGTGACCAGTTCTTTTCCTTAAAATTAAACACAAGGCTGTGTCTTAACAAAAGGAAGCTCAGGCTCTTAGGGAATGCTTCCCACTCACTTAACCCAGGCCAAGGTCTTGTTATTCTCTGAAAGTTGTTGTTTAGTTGTTGTTGTTGTTTTAATGCTCTATTTGATTCAGCTAAACCAAATCTACTAATCATTACACACATTTGCTAGACACCGAAGGAGGCAGAAATGCCTCTGATGTGTTCCACGAGTGTGGGAGGCGGATAGACGGCACGGCAGCAGCTATTACTGTGCTCGCGTCCTTTCGAGCCCTGCTCTAGAGCCTTCCTTGTGAATCCTTTTCATCCTCACAGCAACCCAACGATGGAAGCACGGGATCACCACGTGCTGCACGAGAGAAAACTGAGGTACAGAGACGTGAGACGGTTTGTCCAGTGTCACAGAGCTAGTGAATGGCAGGGCGAGGATTGAAATCAAGACAGCTCTAGAGCTTTCTTCTCCACCGGAGAGCAGTAGTTCTCAGTGTGGTCCTCAGATTAGCCACAGCGGCCTCATCTGGGAAGTTATTTTAAGATATTAAATATATTTGTTAATTTATTAATATATTTAATGTATATATATTTTGAGACAGGGTCTCATTATGTAGTCCTGGCTGTCTCAGAACTCACTCTGTAGACCAGGCTGGCCTTCAACTCACAGAGATCCACCTACCTCTGCCTCCCCAGTGCTGGGATTAAAGGAATGTACCACCCCGCCTAACTGAACCATATATTCTTTTATCCAACTTAAGACCTATGACTCACACTCTGCAGGCAGGGCACAGCAGTCAATGTTTTAACAAGCCTTTCAGGTAATTGTGATGGTTGCTGTTTGAGAAACTCTGCTGAAGAGAGGCTAGGCATGCTAAAAATGAGTGTCATACATTTATCTTACTGGTCTGAGCATGGTCCATCTCCTAAGTCCTAGGCCTTTGCATCTGGTGTAAAGCAGACTTTGAAAACACATAGGAGCTGGGTCTGGTGGCACACAGCTTTCGTCCCAGTGCTTGGGGTGGTATTTGGGGGCTAACCTGGTCTACATAACAAGTCTTGGGCCAGCCAAGGGTACATAGTTAGTGAGACCTTGTCTCAAAATATATATGAATGTGTGTGTGTGTGTGTGTGTGTGAGAGAGAGAGAGAGAGAGAGAGAGAGAGAGAGAGAGAGAAAGAGAGAGAGATGTTTGAACTGGGTCTCACTATAATTATCCTGTGTGCAGCAGACCAAATGGGAAGGATATGACCAATGCTGTGTGAGATTACCAAGAAAGCAGGGGTGATGTTTCTGCTATGGAGGGTATCCATCCACACAGGGAACTATGGGCATGACAGGGAATTGTTTTGGGAGTGTTCAGGAGGTAAGCACGTCAGGATATAGCTAAATAGTACAAATAGGCAAGGGAAATGGGCACTGACATTTTTTGGCATGAAGATGCATTCATTAAGACTGGACAAGTGCGTATGTCTTTGGAGGGGGCGGGTTGGACTTAAATTTGAAGAGTTAGACCCGCCTGGAGCTGTCCAGCAGACAGTATGTGGTTAGAGATAGATACTGGGGCTTTAGGAGTGAATGAAGCCACGAAGAGGAGAGGGGGAGTAGAACATAAATCTCGGGTTGGAAGTGCAGTGAACAAAACAACAGGAGTCATTAAAGAAAGCTGAACAGGACAGGCGTTAGGAGACGTAAGAAAATGAAGACGTCAAGAAAAGTCTCAAAAAAATAAAAAGGACGGTGTATAGTGTCAGATGCTGCAGGGAAATAATGGAAAATTAGCCTTTGGGTTTTGACACAAAAGTCATTTAAGTGATTTGGTAAGAACAAAATTCTGCAGATGAGAACGTGGAGGCAGGTGCTTCCAGGGTCCTGCGGCTAGAGAGCTCTGTTTCTGCACTTGAGTTGAAACTGTGACATCTTCCAGAGTAGGCAGGGTCTCTAGCACATCTGTGGTCTCAGCGCCCGGCACGCGGCCTGGAAGAGAGGGTGGCGTCAGTGAGATCAGCGACTAGGGACGCAGAAATACTGACTTCGCAGAGGCAGCCAAGACTTAAAGGATGAGGGTGATTGGGAGAGGTGGGAGGCAGGGCCCCTGGGTGATGATGGGCTGTTGGAGGGGAAGAGGGTCCGGGAATGAGGTGGAAGCCAGGCTCTGTGCCGAGGGCGGGGGCTGCGGGCAGGTTCCCAGAGACCTGTTTAGGGAAAAGACAGGGCCCCAGGCTGCAGCCGGGGAAGGGGTGTCGCCCAGCCCCGCCCCACTTACGCCACTGCGCGGTTCCGCCACCGGAGCCCTCCCGTCAGGCTGCACGGCCACGGGTGGCCGCCAGGGGCCGCTGCATGGGCCCCGCGCCCCCGCCCCTCTCCATTGGCCTTTGTTGCCGTCGAGCGCCCCGCTTGACTCGTTCCCGTCCGCCCCCTGGGCCCATCGGTCGCGCCTGCGCACTCACCGCTACTCGGGCGCTCGCAGGGGGAGCTGCTGCAGGCTCCGCGGCGGCGGCAACGGAGGCTGCGGGGGCGACGGCGCGAGCGGCCGGGCTTCGGGGGGGAGCCGAGCCCGGCCCGGGAGCCCGAGCAGTGCAAGTGTGAGGCACCTAGGCCCCTCACGCTGGACTCCTCAGTCTCCCGGCCGCCTGTCCTCCACACGGGTATATGGGATGGAAGCGGGACCCTCGGGAGCAGGTAAGGGCCCTCGGGAGCGGGGAGCGGTGTGTGTTCCAAAGCCCTGGGGGCTCCCGCGGCAAGAGCATGGTTCCAGAGTGAGGAGAGGGGCTCTCAGGGGCTAAGGGGCCCATTTTGAAGGGGGCTGTGTGCAGTTCCGGCGGAGAGCCATGTGAAGATCTGAGAGCCGGGCTGTTTGTCCTAGGAAGCAGTATGCAGTCCTGAGGGTGGGAAGTAATCTGGCAGAAGGGCCTGAATGCACAGGAGTCCTTCCGTGAGGTCTGGGGAGGCCTACGGGGAGGCCCGGCAGGTGGCAGGGGGGCGGGCTCCAGGTGTCCAACAGAGGAGGGGGGCGACACAGATGGGCCTGGAACTACCGCCTGCCAGGGGCGGGGGCTCGGCCGTGCTGGGCTGGGCTAAGCTAATGTCTCTAGGGAGAAGGCGCCAGAGCCGGGCTCTGTGCTCCGCCCTAACTGGGCCTGAAGCGAGGGTGAGGGTCAGGGGGCGGTGGGTGGGGATCTAGCCCAGGGAGTTCCCCCTTAGGCTGGGGACTTGAGTGGTGGCGCGGGAGCATGCGCGGAGGTACCAGCCTAAAGGGCTGCCCTGTGTGGTGGGGGCGTGGCTGTTTGAATACCCCTACCCCTCCTCTGCCCTGTTTGGCTTGGGAAAAGGAGCGCACTGATGTGTGCATTCTCTCTTAGATTCAGTTGGCAGAGTACAAATGGAAATTGCCTTCATCCCTGTCTTGGGGTCTCTGACACTTGGTCCTTAAGCCCTGCAGTAGCAGTTTGCCAAAGAATGGGTTGAGGTAAACTGCCAGAGTGCCTTTTTCTGCCACATGAGGAAAGACTGGGACCGAAGCCATGCTTTGGGGAGCTGGTTCCCCCTGAAGATAGGCCTTAGAAAAGTGTTGGTCACTGAGAGACCAGACCCACGTGTTTTTCAAGTTTCTAGACCACTACTGAGGAGAGATGGGAGCTTGTAATCCAAGGATAGTGTCCTTTTTCTTGAACTGGTTCTTTACGTTACAGTGTAGTCTCTGTATTTTTGTGACTCGTTTCTCCCAGTGGATCTTTTCCCGTGTCAGGGGCATGTCATTAGACCCAAGGCTGCCAAGCTAGTCTGTCTGATAGACAGGTTGTTGGAGGTGGGGACATGGTTATTGACCCTGATAGTAGTCCTAACTTATTTGTCCTATTTATAGGCAGGAGAAAAGTAGAATAAGAATAGAGGAGAAACCGAGGCAGGACTGCCCAGAGGTTACTGGAGTCCTCAGGATGGGCTGTAGACTCTTATGATAACTTTTGTGTTCATGGTCTCTTACCTGTAGTAGAAAGGACAATCTGGACCCAGAATCCTTCAGGTTATCTCGCACCCCTTCCTTCCATTTGGTTTGGGGATGGCAACAGGGTTTTGGTTCACTTTGTAAAGATTTTAGGAAACATCTTTGTTTTTCAGGTATTGATCTTAAAACTCTCAAGTCTCTCATTCAGTGGTCTCTGATGTGTCGTGACTGCGTTTCTCCAAACACAAATAGCCTTGTGAGGTGGAGTGTGAATTCTAGTTCTCTAGGCTGGAGACTGTTCCAAACAACCTGTGGGCTCGAGTAGGGTGGTGAGGCCGCCCACGTCCAGGCTCGCCGATGAAGGCTCACTGTCCTAGATTACTAATGACTTTGGTTTGATGAATGTCTAGTGAGTTCTGGGGTGATGAAGAAATGGATTTGTTTGTTACAAGCAAGAAGCTTCTAGGTGAAGGGCTGGAGCATGGCCTCAGCTGTGTCAGTGGGAAGATGTTAGTTGAGTGGATTTGCCTCATCAAAAGATGCAATCGAAACTCAGGCTGGGAACTGTGATGGAGATCTATCCCATAATTGCTTCCTCCTGGCCCTGGGCAGTAGTACTATTTATTCTCTAGGAAGATGTTGAAGTATTGATCTGAGAAGCCTCAAAACCAAGGCACTGTTGCTCGTGGCCCGATGCGCCGTCAATGTACAGGTGTGTTCAGGCATGTGGACTGGCCTGGGAGCGCACTGAGGGTGGAGATGCTGTCTGACTTACCTGTGGCGGCAGCAGTTGCCTGGTGCATGGAGGCCCTGACATAGAGTGCGTGTTTATTAATTGACTCAGAGATCACATTCAAGTGTGAACATATGGTTAAACTCATGTGCATATTCTGTAATTTGTGTCTATGCATGTGGGTGTTTAATGTTTGTGGACAAATATTTTTGGAGAGATTGGTCTCTTAGCCTCTTCTTACTCACTGCCTAACTTACCAAGGACTCCTGCCCTTTGAGTAGGCTGTCAGGTTCTCCAGGAGGTGTGTGAGTCTCTGAGTTGATGGGGAGGGTCTGGGCCTTGAGCTCGGTTACTTTTCCTTCTCAGTGCTGGTTGGGGGAGGGGGAGTGTCATTTTCAGGGCCCCTCCCTTCTTGCTTTTGTCTGCAGGGAAGGGCCCCGCCCCTTTCCCCCTAGGCTGGAGCTTTGTCCTCTGTGCTGGGGCCCTCATCTGCATCACAAAGTGGCCGTCTGTCCCTGTCTGGGTCTGAGGGGAAGTGTCTTCCTTTCTCAGACTAAAAGCTGGGGGCTGGGCGAGGTTGGGGAGTGGAGAGCTCTGTGCTGCTCTGGTGCTTTCCAGGGGGCTGAAGGGCAGAGTGGTGGCCGTTTCCTCCCGCCTGCTTCCCTAGTTTGGGGATGAAATGAAGATAGACTTGTTCCCCGGTTTTACTCCTGGGGAGGAGAGTGCCCTAAGGCACTGGTGTGCTATCCCTTTCTGGGGACGAGAAGGCCCTGAGGGGAGTGTCTGCCCCACTCCCTAGCATTTCAGCTCAACTCCTAGTACTGGGGTGGAGGAGAGGCCTTTCTCCCAGGATTTGCCTCCCAGTCAGAGTTTGGAAGGGAAAGCTGTCCCCCAGCAAAGAGGTCAAATGCTTCTCCTGTGTAGGGTTTGTCGTTTGGGACAGTTGCAAGCATGCTTGTGTGGTTGTGCACTCTTGCGGTGTGCCTATGGGTGTACTTGTGTGTTTATTTCACGAATATACTGAATACCTGTGTTTATGCTTGGCATCAGCTTGAGTGGTGACCAAGTCAGGGATGGCCCCGTCTTTTGAAACTGCCCAGAGGATAGCGAGGAGTGCCTGTAGAAACTTTAAAGGGCCAGGTTGTATGTGATAGGAATGTTTGCCTGTGGGCTTGTCTGTAGTCTCTGTTGAGTTCATTCTGGGACAGGTATAGGTGTGAGTAGTTCAGGTCCCTTGTAGCTGCTTTCTGAAGGCCCCATTGCCTTTCGGTTGGACTAGGATTTCCCTCTGTAGATAGGGGCTGGGGCTGACTTGACCAGTGGTTGGAGGGAGACCAAGTGCCTCAGCTTTGGTAAGCTTGTACCTCCCACACTTGGTTCTGGCCTCTTCCTGACACCCTTGCTGAAGATGCCCTCCAGGCCCTCCAGGCCCTCCAGGCCCTCCTACCCCTTCCCACCCCAGTCTTTTGTGTCTGTTAAGGGAGGAGGTTCTGGACAAGTTTATCCCTCTCTCCTTCCACCTGGGCTGGTCCTCTACTGGCAAGAACAATAGTAGCTGAGGACAAAGGCTTACTTAGTCAGTCACACATACACACACACACACACACACACACACACAGCTAGAAACAACACTGGGAATAGCAGTCATGCTGGCCTCTCCTAGCCCTTTCCCAAGGGTCCCCTCTGTCTTGAAATCGATCCCCTCTGCTGTCTGGCCCCTCTGTGTAGAAAGATTGAAGCATGGGAAGGGTCTTATATTCTCCTGACTCAGTGTCTCCCTTACTGTTCTTCCTCCTGCCCACAGCCTCTAGCTCTTTCCCCATTCTTCACTGAGACAGTCCCTCCCTATCCCCCAACTATCTAGCCCTCACTCCTTTTCCTGGCCAGTCAAGCCATCTTCTCCTGTGACCTCCAGATCTGATCTTTTCTCCCACCCCTGCCAGCCTCTCTTTATTTTCGTCTCCCTCCTGCCTTGTCTTCCTTTATCTCCCTTCAGCTCCAAGCACTCCACATCTGACTTAACCCTGTCTCAGGCACTGGCATCGACATTCCCAGCCAGGGCTCTCTTGGGGTCTTTTTCCTGTCCACATTAACAGAGGATGTTATTACAAAGTCCTGACACCATTTTGTGTTCTGGGTGTTGACGGGTGAAGGGGCTCCTAGCCGAGAGCAGAGCATTCTGCTCTGCTAGATAACCTGGATCTAGAGATAGGTGTCTCAGTCTGGTATACAGAGAAGGAAGGGTTTGTAAACTAGCAACCAGATTTGGCCTGTTCTCTTAATGTGATAGGAACTCACTACACGTGTACTTGATGAAGTTTAAGAGCCTGGGAATGTCTGAGCTAGTGGAAGGAAGCCCCCTGCTGGGCTGAGAAACTGGAGAGAGACCTCTGCTCCCTGGGTCTGGGTCTGGGTCTGGGTCTGAGAGGCCTGTGCTTTCTCTAATCACAGCAGTTAGAAGATTGCCAGATCCGTCCTCACTGGCCTCTTTGTCTTCATAGCTGCAGGTGCCTACCTGCCGCCCCTGCAGCAGGTGTTCCAGGCACCTCGCCGGCCTGGCATTGGCACAGTGGGCAAACCAATCAAGCTTCTGGCCAACTACTTTGAGGTGGACATTCCTAAGATTGACGTTTACCATTACGAGGTGGACATCAAGCCGGATAAGTGTCCCCGCAGAGTCAACCGGTAAGCGATGCACATGGATGACACCAGTCCAACCTATTAGACAGGGAAAGGGGGCATGTTGGCTAGAGGACGCTGTACGAGCGGCGTACAGTGCCTAGCACAGTCCAGCATTGTTGAAATGGATGAGTAGAGGCTTAAGAATGAGTCTGGGGAAAGGAGCTAGTAGAGGAGAGGTTTAAAGGCAAGGCTAGAGACGGCAGGAATAAGAGTGGAATATTCTTGCTAAGGCAGCAGGATGTTGTGGGATGCACAGTGGGAGGGATTAGTCTTAGAAGAGGCAGATTAAACTGATTATGACTTGAAACCATATTTACATTAAAAACCTTAAGAATTGGCAGTGAAAAACTATTGTCCCCAGAACATTTTTGAAACAATATGGAGTGTATTTTCAGATTTTTTTGTGCATGCAGAAACATATGTATATGTAATATTAATGTACAACCCTATATACTTTATTCCATATTGTCCATTTTCCTTTTTAGCTAATATATTGGAAAATAGTACGTATTAGTATGAGTATATCTGCGTCATTCTTTTGTATATTCCGTGGAATGGCCATATACCTTGCTTGGTTTATTGAGGGATATTTAGATTGAGTCTAAGCTTTTGCTACAAGATTGAAGCTATTAAGTGTTATATAAAGATACATATTTTCACTAAGTAAGTGTATCTGTAAGATAAAATCCTAGGAGTGGATTGCTGGTACAAGACTGTTTAAATTGAGACTTTGTCAATTTTTAGAGGCAGCATCATCTAGGATGTCAGAGTGTAGGTTTTCAGGCTACACTGTAGACCTGCAAATCAGAAGCTGCTTTTAATAAAACCAATTTTCATTTACCCCAACCTTGCAAGAATTTAGAGGTTCTATTGCATATACTTACACCAACCTAGTATCTTTGATTCTTTTTCTTTTTTGCGTTTGAATAAGTAGATAGTTATATCTTGATCTAATTTTAAATTGTATTTCTCTAATGAAAGAAGTTAAAACATGTTTCTATTATATGTGTATATAATAATCTGTGAAACATGTATATAAAAATAAACGCATATGTAACAATCTATGGAAGAGGTGTTTCAAATGCTAGTAGAAGGGTAAGTACCTATGTAAGCATGTTTGTGTTTGTGTCTGAGAACTCAGTGGCCTTAGCTGCTATTCAATGCTCTTTTCATTGATGTTAGAGCTTTTTGACAGAAGGCTATTAGAAGTTGGTGGGAAAGGTTTCATATAATCAGTCTATGAGGGATGTAAGTAATCAAGATGAATTTCTGGGTATCACTAGCCTGGTTGGGATTGTAACCACTTGCTTTGCCATTGTTTCTAGTGGACCATTGTGAGTATGTTTAATGTTACAGCAGTCCTTAAGAGTTTGGTCCAGAAAGCGGAAGGACAGATAGTTGGGAGTCTGAAAATATGATGGCTATGCGGGACGTAAATAGGAGAATGCCGGAAGTGAGACTGGGGACAAGGAGATAATGGAGAGAAGACAGTGGTAGAACTTCAGAGAGCTGGAGAGATGAACTCGCTCTCTCACTCTCCGGTTTACTGTGCTTCTAGTCTGGCTAGCTCTTTCCCCATTGTGTTTTTGTTTGACAGACAGGGAATTAGAGGCTGTGGAAGGTTCAGGATAGACCCGGGAACGAGCCCTTCTTCCCTCGAAGGTCTTGGTGGTCTGAGGACCAGCAGCAACACCTAGGATGTCAAAATGTGGCTTTTCAAGCTATGCTGCAGACCTGCCAATCAGAAGCTGCTATTAAGGAAACCTCCTGGCGATTCATAGGAATGTTGAGGCTTGAGAAGTTCTGCCGTAGAGTAGACGTTACGAGTGAGCATAGTAGACGGGACAGTGCCTGGACCTTGAGCAGTTTCCAGAGGCCTGCAGTGATACACTCAGACTCCACATGCCACGTCTGTCTTCCACAGGGAAGTGGTGGAGTACATGGTCCAGCATTTCAAGCCTCAGATCTTCGGGGACCGCAAGCCTGTGTATGATGGAAAGAAGAACATTTACACTGTCACCGCGCTGCCCATTGGCAACGAGAGGGTAAGGCTAGGGGTGTGGCCAGGCGGGCGTCGGGTCTGCAGTGGGCCAGAGCACATAGACACCACCTAGGGTCTGGTATTCCAAGGATCCTTTTTTTCTTTTGTTCTGAAAAGTTTATTTTGGGGACATAGAGGCTCAGGGTTGATGCTCAGTGTACTGTGTGCCTGTCTCCAAACAGATCAAGGTTAGACTGAAAACATAGACCCAAAGGATTTTCTTCCGGGTCGAGAGGGCCAGAAACATTGAAGCGTCATCCTTGGAAAGAGGGCTGTGGGGTTTTTTATGCTGTAGGTTTTTTTGTTTTGTTTTGTTTTGGTTGTTGTTTTTGTGAGCCCCTGGTGACTTTAAGAGTTATGGCGTATCTGTGGAATAGGAGCCAGTGCATGGGGCAGGAGGACCAGGCTGTGGGAATGTGACAGTGACCCTTTCCTTCTTTCTGTTCTGAAGGTTGACTTTGAGGTGACAATCCCTGGGGAAGGGAAAGATAGAATTTTTAAGGTCGCCATCAAGTGGCTGGCCATTGTGAGCTGGCGTATGCTGCATGAAGCCCTGGTCAGTGGCCAGATCCCTGTGCCCTTGGAGTCTGTGCAAGCCCTGGATGTGGCCATGAGGCACCTGGCATCTATGAGGTACTGAGTATAGTTATTATTTAAGCTACAGGTGTTGGCAAAACTGCTGCTGGGGGAGGAGGGAGTGAGTATGGATTAAGGTCCCACAGTGTGTCACTGGGATAAAGAAACTGAAGTCTTCCCATGTGTCAGGCAAGTATATATATACATTTAGATGGTTAGATCCCTGGCCCTATCCTTACATACTATCCCCGCAGGGCAGAGAAACGGTAGAAACTTGTACAAGGTCAGTCTTACTATTGGCCCAAGAACAGAGCAGGCTTTAAAGCCCTGGTGTCCTGCCTTCCAGGCCAGGGCTCCTCCGTGCCCAGGATGCCTCACAGGGTGGGGGCCTGTGCCCGAGGGACCAGTTCTCTGCCTGTCCCTGCCAGGTACACCCCTGTGGGCCGCTCCTTCTTCTCACCGCCTGAGGGCTACTACCACCCGCTGGGGGGTGGGCGCGAGGTCTGGTTCGGCTTTCACCAGTCTGTGCGCCCTGCCATGTGGAAGATGATGCTCAACATTGATGGTGAGTTGGGAGAGCTATGGAGCCAGGGGCACCCTAAATCCAGTGACCACATCCCTCCCAGCTCTGCAGCCATGCTCCTCGTCCTGGCGCACCCTGTCCCTGTCCTGTCCTGGTACCCTGCAAAGAAGAGGGTATTAATTGTAATGCCTTTATTTTTATTTATTTATATTTTTTTCTGAAAGACTCTGAGTCAAGCTATCTCTCCCCTGTCCCCACAGTCTCAGCCACTGCCTTCTACAAAGCACAGCCAGTGATTGAGTTCATGTGTGAGGTCCTAGACATCAGGAACATAGATGAACAACCCAAGCCCCTCACTGATTCCCAGCGTGTCCGCTTTACCAAGGAGATAAAAGGTGAGGATCCACCCAAATGGGGAAGGGAAAGCGCTGCTTTCTCTGACCCCAACAGGAAACCTCCCTGGGAGAAGGCCAAGCAAGGGACCGTGAGCAACCTGTTTCAACCTTGACAAGTAGTGTGTGTATCTCAGGCCTGAAGGTGGAAGTGACCCACTGTGGACAGATGAAGAGGAAATACCGCGTGTGTAATGTTACCCGCCGCCCTGCTAGTCATCAGACGTAAGTTGCAGCATTGCTAAGCACAGTCAACTGGTAGCAGAGGGCTAAGTTCTGTAACCCCACTCCCTTCTCGGGTTGTCCTTCAGAATAAGACTTACACTGGCCTGTGCTTCCAGATAAGTGATGAGAATTTGGTGTCCTCTCCCTGACCTTCCCAGATTGTTTGAGCACCCCATGTGTTTTACCTTCTTGATCTCTTGGTTTCTTCCTTGGACCTATTCTGTAAAGCATGCACGGTCCACCGATTACTGTTGGGTTTGTAGATAAAGAACATTTCAATTTATTCTTCCCTCTGATAAAACAAGTCAGGATCCCTGGGTGAGCTGTAAGGAAATCATCAACTTGCAGCCCCTTTTGTGGTGCCAGGCTGTGTTGGACTCTTGTCTTTGGTACCTATTCTGTTTAGGCTTTAGAATACAGATGAGTCTGATACAGTTGACTGATGTGGAACTTGTGTATCCAACCCTTGGCTTTTCCAGGGAAGCCTCATGGCACTTGCTGTCCCACGAGTGACATGGAGGAGGAAGCAAGGCCTGGTGCCTTCTTTGGTTGGATCTGCAGAGAGGTGGGGGTGGGTGCTGAGTTACATACTTCCTTCCCTTCCTCCAAACAGGTTTCCCTTGCAGCTGGAGAGTGGGCAGACTGTGGAATGCACCGTGGCACAGTATTTCAAGCAGAAATACAACCTTCAGCTCAAGTATCCCCACCTGCCCTGTCTGCAAGTTGGGCAAGAACAGAAGCATACCTATTTGCCCCTCGAGGTAAGGCTCACCAGAGATGGTCATTGGGCCTGTGGAGCCAGTCATTGTCTCCCCTCCTCATTTTCAAGTTTGGGAAGATGATGTTCTAGGAAGGTTTACGGTTGTCTTCATGTGAAATATGGATTTTCTAGTTGCTAAATTCCTTTCTTTTCCCAGCTTTGTTCTCATGTTCTTTCAGGGCTGCTAGGCAGAAGGGCAAGCTGTCTGTCTGTCTGTCTGTCTGTCTGTCTATCTGTCTATCTAAGGCAAATATACATCCTGGGTCTATAGCCCAAGCTGGCCTTAAACTTACATTTAGACAGGGATGACCTTGAATTTCTGATCCTCCTGTCTCTACCTCCCAGGAACTGGGATTCTAGATATATACTACCATACTCAGTTTATGGGGTGTTGGGAATTGAACCCAAGGCTTTATGCATTCTAGGCAAGCACTGTGCTGAGTTGTGTCCCTGGCCTTGTATTTATTGTCAGGATGGAGATTTCAGATATTCACACACATGTTATCTCTTCATTTCTCCACCCTGCTCTCTACAGTTAAGGATGATGAGTTACTTGAAAATACAATTATATTTTATTCTGAAGAAAATGGAGATAAATATTCCCTGTTACCTCGGTGGCTAGTGTGCTCTCTTCTGGGAAAGTTTCAAATCTCCAGATTTTCGTGCCTTTGTACTTCACAAGCCTTTGAGATACAGCAGTCAACAAGAGGATAGTAATACTGTCTAAGTCACAGGATGCCAGTGTCGAGTCTCCTGGCAAAGTCTCGTGTAGAGTTTCTTACCGCCTATTCTCCGGTCTGGTGTGTGACCGTGAAGCATCATCAGTGTGCTGTTAGGACAGGCCTCACCTGAGCTGGTTTAAAAGGCAGAATCTCCATCTATCTAAAGGGGGAGTCGTCTGTACATTAGAGTTGGAGATGTGCTCACACAGACCCCCACTTATTCCAGCAGTAGGGTTGGGCAGCTTCTGTGAACTTAAAGCTCAAGCTTTTTTTTTTTTTTTTTTTTTTTTTTGAGCTTCTAGGGTTCCAAAGCCTAATCCAAGAAAGGGAGACTAAAGGGAGAAGAAAACAAAGCCAGAACTCTGGCTTGTTTACTAGCAGCTGATGTGCAGAAAGGGGGTGGAGGCCGTGTGTTCTTGGAGGTTAAACTGAGGTCCTTAGAGACAGTTCCAGCTAACTTGGTATGTACTGCGAGCTGGAAGTTTGTAAACAATGTTATTTATGTGAAACGGTAGTTTTCAGGGTGAATTATTTATATAGTTGTATACCTTGATTTGTACTGTTGCTTATTTAACAAGTATTTATTAAGCTCATAATATATGTTACATATAGTTTTAGGTACTAGCAGTATAGAGATTAAGTAGACGGAAAGGTTCCTTCCTCTCAGGGAACTTGTATTCTTCTAGAAAGACAGACAAGAAATCGACGAGCACCGTATGTAATCTCAAACGGTAATGAGTGCTGTAAAAGTAATAGAGCAGGCTAAGGGATAGAAGTAAGATGTGAGAGGCCAAGTGGCTATTTTAGTTATCGTTGTCAAGGGTGACCCCTTCTAGGAGACATTTGATCTGAGACCCAGATTATGGCTACCGTTCTTGTAATAATAGCAGGGACAAGGTTTCCTGGCAGGAGGGACAGCTACTAAAGTCCTGAAGCAAGACGGTCTGGGTCTTTCTAAGGGACAGAGGACCGTCGTATATTAGGGGAAATAAGCAATAGGAGATGATGGTGGAAAAGGTGGAGGGTTAGATTATATTAGGTGTTGAGGATTTTAAAACATTTTTAATAGCTTTATCAAGACATAAACGACATTATAAAAATGTGATAATATATAATTTAGTGGTACTTAGTATACTCACAGAATTATGCAGGCATCATGACTGTTTAATTTCAGGGTGTTTTATCACCCTCAGAAAAACCCCATACTTCTTTCCCTAATGGCCCCTAGTAACCATTAAGCCATTTTCTATCTCTGGATTTGCCTGTTTTAGACAAATTACATAACCAGAATCATACAGTCTATGTCCTTTTTGTGAATGGCTTCTCTCTCTCTCTCTTTCTTTCTTTCTTTTCTCGAGTTTTTGAGAAAGGGTTTCTCTGTGTAGTCCTGGCTGTCCGGGACTCGTTCTGTAAACCAGGCTGTCCTCGAATTTACAGAAATCCACCTGCCTCTGCCTCTAAAGTGCTGGGATTACAGGTGTGCACCACTATGCCTAGCTGTGAGTGGTTTCTTTCACTTGGCGTAATTGTTCTAGGATTCATCCTCATTGCGATGAGGGTTGTTCCATCATGTGGATACATCATTTTGTTTCTTCATCATTGATGGGCTTTTTGACTAGTAGAAGGAAAATCCTGCTGTAAGCATTCGTTTACTTGTTTTCTCTGAACACGCTTTCATTTCTCTTGAATGCATACACAAGAGTAAATGTATACGTAGCTATTTAGCGTCCTGAGTGCTGCCAGATTTGTCTCCATTTTGCAGTCCTGTGAGCAGTGAGTGGGGGTTTCAGTTTCTAGTCAGGAGGGGTTTTATTTTAATTATACTGGGAATCCGTGGAGGGTTTAAGTAAGAAAATGAGGATAACATGAAGCCCCACATATAGGAACTAAAAACAACCAGTGCCACCAACCTAGGTCTTTGTGGTCCTTATGCAGCTGTTCAGGCCACTGAGACCCAGCAGAATCATTTGTTCATGTTCAAGTCAGTTCGTTCCTGCACTGATCTTTTCTTTTTCAAATTGTAGGCAGCTGTGCACAGCATAAAAGTTACCATTTTAAGCATTGAGCGTGGAGCTCTGACATTAAGTACATTCACTTTGTCGTCCGTGTCTCATCACTGTCCATCTCCAGAACATTGTCCTCATCTGGAACCGGAGCTACACCCTGTAGGGCCCAACCCCCCTTCCAGCCTTGGCAGCCTCTGTTCTACTTTCTCTTTCTAGGAATTGACTGCTTCTCTAGGTTCTTTATGTAAGGAGAAGCCTATATTCATCCTTTTTGACTGGCTTGTTTTCACTCAGCACGATGTCCTCAGGGGTATCCATGTTGTTGTGGTGTGTTAGGATTCTTCTCCTATTTAAGGTGCAATACACAATATCATATTTGGTTTATATTTTTTAATGCTGATGGACACTTGAGTAGCAATACCATGTTCCACAGCAGCTTCACTGGTTTGTGTTCCCACCAGCAAGGCACAGTTCCGGTTTTAGTCCTTACTTGGTTTTCTGGCTGTGTTAGTTGTAAAGCTGTACCCGCCTGTGGAGTGCCACTACTTGAAAGCATCTTTAGGAAAGTAAATTCCAACCATCCTGGGTGCTCATGTATATTCTTTAAAATGTGTAATTTAAACGCAGGTGCCCGTGGCCTGGCTTTCCTTCCTATCGTTTTGTATGAATGCTGGGAGCTAGGACTAATGCCAGTGCATACAGAACATTGTTCCTACAGAACAAGTACTTTTTCTTCTTGACTTTAGAACATCTTGAGACAGCTAGTGATTTTTATTTGTTTTTATCCATAGCTGAGATGAAAGAAGTTGAGTCTCAGAGCAGTTAAGAGATAAGTCCAAGGTAACATCATTTAGAAGTACAGAGCTTTTCTTCAAACACAAGTCTCCTGAGACCAGTTGGCTTTCTACCCTGTTATAAGCTTTCCTCTCCCTGTGTCCTGATTAGAGGTCAAAGTCTTTTTTGTCACTAGACCTTGCATTTTGTTTTTGTTTTAAAGATTTATTTATTTCATGTGCATGGTGTTTTTGTCTGTATATACTCTATGTGAGGGTGTCGATCCCCTGGGACTGGAGTTTCAGATGGTTGTAAGCTGCCATGTGGATGCTGGGAATTGAACCCAGGTCCTCTAGAAGAGCAGCAGTGTTCTTAACTGCTGAGCCATCTCTCCAGCCCCTAGGCATTGTTTTTGATCTCCATCTTGTGTGCAGAACAGTGGAACCAAGTAGCATCATGTTCCTCATACTAACAAGGAACACCGCCAGTCAATAGAAATAGTGATTTCTGTGGCTGGAGAGACAGCTCAACCAGTACAGTGCTTACTTAGGATGCATACAGCCCTGGGTTCAGTCTCTGCACATACCCTGCTCTCATACATATACCCCTTGTTCCCCAGCACACACAAAAGAAAAATGAAGTAATGATTCCTGTACTTTCTGTACCTCAGGGGCTCAAGAATTCTTAGCTGTCTCTGCTCCTGGTTGGTTGCAGATGGAGCAACGTACTTTCTGCCACCATAGAGAGCTGCCATAGGAATCTGATTCGCTTAGATTATATTGGGTTTTTAATATTCAAAAGAGCTGTGTACTTAGTCCTTGGGTAAATAATAATGTATGCTGTAATTTATTGAGTGCAATGTTCCAGAGCTGTGCTCCGCTCTTTAAGTGTTTTATTTAATTCCTGGACACCCTATGGGATTGTAATTATTCTCATTTACTACATGAGACCTGATTGATCACAGACCTGGATCCCAAACTCTTGGTCACAGTGTATTTTTTTATACACAACTCTGTAGTCCTCTCCCCCATGTTTGAATGCTAAGCTACTGTATAAGGACAGGCTGTGCTCAGGCCATAACTACTTGCCCCCCTTTTCCTCAGGTCTGTAATATTGTGGCTGGGCAGCGATGCATTAAGAAGTTGACTGACAACCAGACCTCAACCATGATAAAGGCTACAGCTAGGTCGGCCCCAGACAGACAGGAGGAGATCAGTCGCCTGGTCAGTGGGACTCCTGAGTGATGCATGCTTGTTCCCTGAGCCTTTGGGGCCCTCCGTAGCATAGATGTTTTAATGGTGGGTCCAGCAAGACCTCCCTTCAGGAAAACCTGTCTGGATTTATTGTTTGTGACTTTTCAAGGTTGCTCTTGCTTCTTGAGCCTTTAGCTACTTCTTTCTTTTTCCCTCCTTTCTGACTCAGCTCCCACTTGCACTTCCACTCCCTTCATTTCCTGTTTCTCCCACCCCCTCTTTAGGGCTAAGTTTTGGCAGCCTCAGCTTCTCTTCAGGGCTCTCTCCTCGGGACCCAGAACGTGAGCAATCTTGCCAAGCTGCTGGTCTCCTGAGATCCCCTTCTTTTGCCCTGCAGATGAAGAATGCCAGCTACAACTTAGATCCCTACATCCAGGAGTTTGGGATCAAAGTGAAGGACGACATGACGGAGGTGACGGGGCGAGTGCTGCCGGCGCCCATCCTGCAGTATGGCGGCCGGGTGAGCAGGGTCAGGGCCAGACAACATCTCTGGGGCATCCGGGGGCAGTTGGGTTACATAGCTTAGGGGCTGTTGTTCCCTCCTCCCATGGCTTTACTGAGGCTCACCTGGGTGCCCCCTCTGCCTGTCCCTAGAACCGGGCCATTGCTACACCCAACCAAGGTGTCTGGGACATGCGTGGGAAACAGTTCTACAATGGGATTGAGATCAAAGTCTGGGCCATCGCCTGCTTCGCACCCCAAAAACAATGTCGAGAAGAGGTGCTCAAGTAAGGATGGAAGAGAGTTGGGTTTGGGGGTGGGTGAGTGGGAAGGATCCCAGAACTGTTGACCCCACAACCTCTAGGGTCAAGATTGACCTGCCTTTTCTCTTTTAACTCTGCTTTTTTTTTTCCTACTCACATTTCTGCCTATTCTCTTCTGTGTGTGTGTGTGATCAGAAGACTCCAGGAGCCATATCTATGTCAGAGATGAATTTTAGGGTATGAATCACCTAAGGGAGGCCTGAGTCATTTTATTGTTCTAATTATCATAATTGGTAATAAATAGTAGTGGTAGTAACTATAATGTTTATGCTAACATTATACACTTAAGTGACTAATTTATGTTCTTTCATCTTAAGCGTGAGTAGGTGGTGTCTTAGTTGCTTTTCTATTGCTATAATGAAACACCACAGCCAAGGCAATGTATAAAATAAAGACTTTATTGGGCTTACGGTACCAGAGGAGGAGGCCATGACCATCATGGCTGGGATGTGGCAGCAGGCAAATGTGATGCTGGAGCCTTGGCTGAGCGTTCACATCTGAGAGGGAGCAAACTGGGATGGTGTGTGCTCTTGAAACCTCAAAGCCCACCTTTCAGGGACACATATCCTCTAACCAGGCCACCCCTCCTGAAAACGGGGTTACCATCTGGGCCCAGGCTTTCAAATATCTGAGCCCATGGGGGCTATTCTTATTCAAACCAAATGTGGTAATATTTTAAGACACTGAGGCTGAAAGAGGTTAGATAACTTGTCCAAAGTGCGCACATCAGGAAAGGTTCAGAGTTAGGATCAAACCAGATAGGAGCTTCAAAACTTATATTTCTAGTTAGAAACTCTTTTTTTTTTTTTTTTCCTATCAAGGAGCAGCAGCTGATCCTCTGAGCTGTGCTCATCAGTACATAGTTGAGTCAGACCCAAGTGACCTGAAGTAGGTGTCCATGAGCTGAGAGGCCCATTGTCATCCTTGAGAGGCTGGGAATAGATGGCAGCAAGGAAGGAGAAGATAATTGTCAAATAGCTTAAGAGAAGTTATCAGCCTGTTAGAGTAGATGTTAGAGAAGTAACAGCCTGAATGAGCAAACAGAAAACTCACTTGACACTTTTCCTATAGGCTTTAGTTTTTTTAAAAGTTTTATTGAGTTAGCTTAAAACATCAAAAAGTGCACATACGTAAAGGTATGGTTTAGTTTCTGGTGTCTATTTAAGTGGTGGCTCTATAGATGGGAATCGGGTCATTGTATTCTGATAATGAGGGAGTCAGTGGAGGTGACCATTTTGACTTTGACAAAGGTAATGGAGATTTGTGCTCTTTCTGTCCTTGATAGAATTACTTCTATCAGCTCCTGCTGGACGCAGGCCTTCCAGGCCCTTGGCCTCCCTTCCCCCTCCCACACACAGACACGTAGCCCCCACCATCATAATTGTAATTTCACTGGAATTTTTTTATTTCCTTATTTGTTCTTTAGTGTCCTCTCCTGGATTCGTTAGATTTAGGCCAGGCGGTCCTGCATTAGATCTGACATCGCGGCAGCACTAGAAGGGCCCCCAGCTCTTTGCCCTTATGTCATAGTAAGCCCATTGGTACCGCTATCCTTTTCCTACTCCTTGTCCTGCCCTGGTTTGTTTGTTGTCGCTTTTTTGGTTTGCCAGGGACTGATAAGCCTAAGACCTCAGGTTTGGAGGAGTTCAGTGCATCAGGCTCTCTCTCCTCGGTGACCCCTACACGTAGGGCATAGGAAAGTAACTTGTGTGTCTGGATCCGTGGTACCTGATTTAATGCATACTTCTGGGCCAAAGATAAAGATTCCTGCATGTTCAGCCATAAAAACTGTGGCATGTAGAGGAGACTCTAGGGAAAATATGCATAGAAAGTAGAAACTGGGAATAGAAAAGCTAGGAAGTAAAGGAAGCCAAGGCTCCTAAATATAGAGGAGGACATAGGATTCAGAGCAGAGAAAAGCATCCTTTCCACCAAGTGGGGAGACGTGTCCATCCTTTGTCTGGCTTTATTGCTGTAACTGCGTCACTGAGGGTATGGCCTTCCGTAGTCTAGATATTTCAGTACTTTTTGGTTCCTAGCATTAGACATAGTATCCCAGTCATAGTCTGGTATTGGCGGGAAGAAAGGGAATACCCACTCTTGAAGTAAAGACCCATTATTAATGAAATCTGGTTTAAAAAAATTTTTTGATTAATGTTTTGGTAGCTATACTATAGTTGTATGTGAAGCAGAGTAATGAAAGAAATAGTGTTAGCAGACCATTAAAGCCTTATTGCTTATTTACAGGAGGCAGTGGTTAGCTTATAGTGCTTTTTCATAAATTCCAGTTTTTGAGTGGGGATGTTGAGACATAAGTATTCTTGGGACACAGTATCACTCTGAATCTCTCAGGCTGGCCTCGAATTCATGGTAGTCCTTCTGACTCAGTCTCTCAAATGTCAGAATTATGAGTGTATGTTATGCCTTGAGACCTGCAGATTATAGGGTTTTTTAATGTTATTATTTATTAGTTTCTATTTGTTTAAAAGATTTTTTTTTGAATAATGCAGCTATCAGACATGATACCTCAATGCGTATAATCCCAGCACTCAGAACACACAGACAGGAAATTGCCTCATGTTTGAGGCTGCCTGGTGCTATGTATTGTGAATTCCAGGCCAGTCAGGCCTACGTAGTGAAACCCTATCTCACAGTGATGGTGCACGCCTTTAATACTAGCACTCAGGAGGCAGAAGCCAGCTAATCTCTGAGTTCAAGGCCAGCCTGGTCTAGAGAGTGAGTTTTTCAGGATAGCAAGGACTGTTATATAGAGAAACCTTGTCTTGGGGGAAAAAAGCCAAAATTGTCTTAGGGTTTCTGTTTCTGTGATAAACACCATGACCATAAACAACTTTGGGAGGAGAGGGTTTATTTTGCTTCCAGTTCCACATCACAGTCCATCGCTGCGGGGACTCGGGGCAGGAACTGAAGTAGAAGCCGTGGAGGAATGCTGCCTACTGACTTGCTCAGCCTGTCCTCTTATGCACCAGAGTGCCACCTGCCCAGGGCCTGTACCACCCCTGCCCAGGGCCTGTACCACCCCCTTCGGCTGGGCCCTTCCCCAGCAATCACTAATTTAAAAACTGCCCAAAGGCTCGTCTACAGATGAATCTGTGAAGACGTTTTTCTCAGTTGAGGCTCCCTCCTCTCGGGTGGCTCCAGCTTTTTGTTGTTTATGAAAAGTTAGCCAGCACAATAATAATGTAGAAATAATATAGTCCACACCCACATAGTCAGCATTCACAGTTTCTTCATGTTTACATCATTCTTTTTAAAAAATGTAAACTTGACATTCTCTGATGTCCTGCATTGCAGTTTCATGCTTCTCTAATCATATGGTTGCTGGTGTGAATTATAATCTTACTACCCAGGATTTTTTATGAGTGTATATATGATTTATACTTACACAAAATAATGCTGTTTCTACCTTACATATTTTTATTAAATATGTGAAAAAATACATCCTGAACTGCCATTGATATGAATATGGTATATGTTTTTGAAACATTCATTTCTGTCCTCTTTGGGTTTTTTGTTGTTGTTGTTGTTTTATGTAAGGATTTTTTTAATCTTTTCTCATTTTATATAGCTATCCCCATTCCCACTCCTTCCCCTCCTTCTACCTCATCCTTTCTCTGACCCCACCCTCCCATCCACTCCTCAGAAAGGGTAAGGCTTCCCATGGGGAGCCAACAAAGTCTGACACATTACTTCAAGATAGGTCCAATATCTAGGCTTGAGGTAGGTCCAAGACCATCCCTCTATATCTAGGCTGAGGAAGGTATCCCTCCAAAGAGAATGTTCTCCAAGATGCCATTTTAAGCACTTGGGATAAATCCTAGTCTCACTGCCAGTGGCCCCACAATCTGCACAAGCCTCACAACTGTCCCTCACATTCAGTGGGCCTAGTTTGGTCCTGTGCAGGTCCCCATCTAGTCCTGTCCCGTCTCTCTCAGACCCTCCCCCCATCAGTCCGGAGTCAGTGAGCTCCCAATCGCTCAGGTCAGCTGTTCCCGTGGGTATCCCCATCATGGTCTTGAACTGAAGTTTAGCTCAGCCGTTTCCTGTGGATCTCTGTATCTGCTTCTATCAGTGGTTGGATGAAGGTTCTGTAATGACAGTCAAGGTAGTCATCAATCTGATTACGGGGAAGGCCAGTTTAGGCACCCTCTCCTCTGTTGCTTAGAGTCTTAGCTGGGGTCATTCTTGGAGATTCCTGAAATTTCCCCAAGTGCCATGTTTCTCACTAGCCTATTAATGGCTCCTTCAATCAAGATATCTCTTTCCTTTTTTTGCCTCTTTGTCCTTCCCTCTTTTTGAGCATCCCCTTTCCCTCATGTTCTCCCCCCCATCCACCCTTGTTCCCCCCCTCCGCCCAATTTTCTCAGATCTAATTTGTTTCCCCTTCCCGCAGGATCCATGCATATCTCTGTTCTCTTTGTCGATTCCTGCTTTTATTAAGTTTTTTACTCAGTGCTGTGTGTGAATCCAAGGCCTTGTACCTGCCAGACAAGCACTTCACAGCCCATTGCTTTTCCTTTAAATAATACGATTTTTAAAAATTAAAATACTTGGCGCTCATTTTTTTTTTTTATATTTATGTAGCTACATCCACCCTCTTTACCAACTCTGTTGCCTTTCTCAGGATTAAACCTAAAGCCAGAGGAAAGAAACTTGCTTAATATTTGGCTCTTCGCCTTAGGGAGTGAGCAGGGGGTGGGAGGAGCTCATCGTTTCCTTGAGCACCTTCTGCGCGTCCATCACTGGTTGACCCCGTTTACTTGTGGCAGAGAAGCCTTACACTTAGGCATCTGTTTGCTTGTTTTCCCCTGTGGACATGTGACAAGTACAGCTATCTACAGCTCTCTCACTCAGACAGAGTGAGAAGGAAGACAGATCCCTGAGAATTCCCACAAGTCCTTTGTCTGCTTTCTTCAGCTCCCTTAGTGCTCTCTTTAGTTGAACAAGCTCTGTCTTGCTTTCCTCTACTTTAAATGTAATTTTTACATCAACTATGGTTGGATCATTCATGTTAGAATCTCACAGTGCTGAAGACCCAGGATGGAGGCCTTTGGTCCATCAGATCCAGTGGGGTTTATCACATCCTGCCATGACCGTGTTTGCACTACAGGAACTTCACGGACCAGTTGCGGAAGATTTCCAAGGATGCGGGGATGCCCATCCAGGGTCAGCCTTGCTTCTGCAAATACGCGCAGGGAGCAGACAGCGTGGAGCCCATGTTCCGGCATCTCAAGAACACCTACTCAGGACTGCAGCTCATTATCGTCATCCTGCCCGGGAAGACGCCAGTGTATGGTACAGTTCTCCTGGGGCCGTCATCATAGTGATAGGATTCGTTTCGCAGTGGCCCTCTGGGGGCTTCTAGAGAGTCAGTGGAGAATTTTGGCTTTAGCCAGAGATGTTCATTAATGTCAGTTTTTTGTTTGTTGTTGTTTTTAATTGGAGAAATATTCTGTCTGAGCCCTTGAGTCTGTGTTTTCCGAGGCTTTTCTGCGACAGGGTCTTTCTGCCAGGCGGAGGGTACAGAGATGGGTCAGGCCAGATAGGGGTCACTTAGGAGTGGGCTCTTAGGACATTAGGAGCTCAAGCTGCATATGTAGTGTTTCTGCTGCTGTTGTGCCTAGTGGCTTAGGCTAACATTTCTCCCTGTTTCCCCTTTATTATTTACCAGATGACTGTAAGTCTCTTGCTCTGTTCCTTCCCTTCCTCTGCCTGCTTCAGACATTGTGCTGTTCCTTTTACTTCACTTCTGCATTTTCCATTCAGTTTTGGTGCCTTGGGGACGTCCTACTTCTCAACCTTTAAACATCTTCAGAGGAGCTGTCCTGAAGCGCACTGCAGCAGTTCTGCAGCGTGTCTGGGGCTTTCTCCTTGGTTTACATTCTAGGCGCATTTCCTCACCAGCACTTACTCTTTAGCCTGCGTCCCTCTGCCTCGTCCCACCACTGCCCAGCTTAGTACTGTTATCATCTTAAAACCAGCCCTGGAATTCTCTTCAGTTCCCATTTGTTTGTCCTCTCTCCTTCTACAGGTTTATTGGTCATCTCTTCTAGTGTGTGTGTGTGTGTGTGTGTGTGTGTGTGTGTGTGTGTGTGTGTGTATGTGTGTGTACATCTCTGCCATAGTATGTGCGTGGAGGTTGGAAGATAACTTGAGGAGTTGGTTCTCTTCTATGAAATGGGTTCCAGGGATTGGGCTTGAGTCATCAGGCTTTGTGAAAACACTTCCCCCATATACCCCTACTGAATCCCCACTAGTCGCTAGTCCCTCATACCTTTCATGAATAGGTTAACAGGTCAGACTTTTTTTTTTTAAAAAACATTTATTTATTATGTATACAGTGTTCTGTATGCCTGTAGGTCAGAAGAGGTTACCAGATCTCATTACAGATGGTTGTGAGCCACCATGTAGTTGCTGGAAATTGAACTCAGGTTCTTTGGAAGAGCAGCCAGTGCTCTTAACCTCTGAGCCATCTCTCTCCAGCCCCCCAGATCAGATTTTTTTAAAGCAACCACAAAACTCCAAAACTAGTTGGGCAGTGGTGCGGTTACATGCCTTTAATCCCAGCACCCGGGACACAGGCAGGTGGATCTCTGTGAGTTCGAGACCAGCTTGGTCTACAAGAGCTAGTTCCAGGACAGGCTCCAAAAGCTACAGAGAAACCCTGTCTCGAAGGAAAAAAAAATTTTAAAAATTTAAAAAAAAAAAAAAAACTTCACTGGTTTTCCTTCAGTGCTGCATACAGGGCTTTCAGCTTTCTCCTGCATTGTTCATGTAACAAACCTACTACAAAGTCACTGAGAACCCAGCCTTAGTCCTCCTTATACCAGTCAACCAATTTAGGCGAGTTGCCCAGCTCCTCTGAGCTTCCTGAGTTGGTTATGTAAAAGGCAGTGTCTAGCAGAGACCTTGGCAAGAGCAGGCGCTTTAGATGCTCATTCTGGGTTGGTGCTTTCCACTCTGGTTGTGTTTTTCTCACGGCATTTTCCCTTCACTTGGAATGCGTATCTTACCCTTAAAATTTTCTCCTCCTTTCAAAACCTAGTTTAAATTATACTTCATTTTCTAATGACTTTTCACAAAGTATCACCACAGTGTAACAAATATGCCTAGAACTTTGCTACCACTGGGGTCCCTCACTACAGCCCCCTCCCTCCAGGGGGGACCATTGTCCTCACTTCAAACACTACTCTGAATTACTCGAAAATACTGTTTTCAGGTAGACTGTTGCTTGCTCTTTTTTACTGTGTAACTCAGGCTGCCGTGGGAGTCATGTCTTCCTGCTTCCGTTGCTGGGGTTATGGGTTCAGCCATCACATCTGGCTCAGGGTACATTTTTACATGTTTCCCCTCTGCTGGGATTGTCCTCTTTGAAACCCCTCTTTCCCAGATCTCAGTTGAGTTATTACATGCTCCTTATTACCCCTCTTATACATTCTTATAGCTCAGTTTACCAGTTACATTTTTTTGTGGTTCTAAAGATTAGTATTAGATATTAAGCACTGTAAGAATAAGGACCAGGAATCCTTGTTTCTAGTCATGGTATTCCCTAGAACTTCATATACTGTGTAACATCTAGTAGACTTTCAGTAAATTTGCCATGCACTCATCAGTTTTCTCTCTGCCCGTAGCTGAAGTGAAGCGTGTTGGAGATACACTCTTGGGAATGGCAACACAGTGTGTGCAGGTGAAGAATGTAGTCAAGACCTCACCTCAGACCCTGTCCAACCTCTGCCTCAAGATCAATGTCAAACTTGGTGGCATTAACAACATCCTAGTCCCACACCAGCGGTATGAACTCCCATTCGCTTGCTTTTGTCGAGGTAACCTGCTGGGGATGGATGAAAAGACAAGAACCACCTCCAGAGTGGCTGAAGCAGAAGAGGAAGACTAGAATGGGGACTGGATGGTACCAGCCAGAGAAGACGCAATTCCTCACCATTTTGTTTTCTCTCCTTGCTCAGCTCTGCTGTTTTTCAACAACCAGTGATTTTCCTGGGAGCAGACGTTACACACCCCCCGGCTGGGGACGGGAAGAAGCCTTCTATTACAGCAGTGAGTGATTCTTTAACTCTGAGTCCTTAAGCGTGCTCATGAGTTCCCTGTCCAGCCAGTGTGCCATCCCTGTTACCCGCTAACCTAACCCTGAGTGGCACCATTTAGAGGGAAGAGTCAGAGTAGGATCTGGGAAGTGGGGCACTGAGACCACAGCCTGTGGCCAGAAACTTTGTCTCTCAATAGCTTTCTCTACATTTGTGTTTTTCTTTCTCACTTCAGTTTTAGGGAGGGTGAGGAAGTGACTATGTATCTCTTCTCTGAAATCTCTTTTAAGGGATTACTTAATTGTAGGATTGACCTTTTTTTTTTTTTAACTTTACTTCGACCATTGGTCCATCAACTGGGTTAGCTGTCTCTCTACTCCCTACGGTATCTAGAGCACTTAATTTTTTCCCCTTCACCTTTCGTGGTGGGTATCAGACCCAGAGCCTTGGTCTGCTAGGAAAGCATTTTATCCTGAACTACAAGTCTCACCCCTAGGGCACTTAATTTGACAGGAACAACGAAGAAAGAAAAACAGTATAAAATGCATGAATGTGGATCAGTTGAATGACCTTGTCTTTAGGGCTCATGTCAGTCTGATGAGCATAGGTGTTTTCCAGGTACTGCAAGGGCACTAAAAGCAAACATTCTTGTCACATATTAAGTGAATTCTGCTTTTGTGGCAGCACAGATTGAAACCAGTGTTTCTTGGATCCTAAACCCTGTTCAGTGTTTCTGCATGGATACCAGGTAGCTACTGTCCTCTGCTGCCAAGACTCCTGGTCTAGGAACATCCTGAGTGGACTCACCCAGTTATACAGCATTCTTTCTCAGCAGTCCTTCCCCAGGCCCGTTGTGTCACAGCAAGGGAAGGCGGTATCCCAGAGGCTGGTGCTTTCTTTGTTGTCAGGTGGTAGGCAGCATGGATGCACACCCCAGCCGATACTGTGCTACCGTGCGTGTGCAGCGCCCACGGCAGGAGATCATTGAAGACTTGTCCTATATGGTGCGGGAGCTGCTTATCCAGTTCTACAAGTCCACCCGTTTCAAGCCCACCCGAATCATCTTCTACCGAGATGGGGTCCCTGAGGGCCAGCTCCCCCAGGTATGGTTCCTAGTTCTTGTTGCAGTCAGAGGGCTACTTTTTCAGAACTGGTGGTGCTGGGAGAGGCCGTGGATCACAACTGAGGAGCAGACTAGTGTTCATAGACCGCTGTTTCCACACGTGCGTCTCAGTGCCCTTTGGTGGTTAGTGTTGAACCATTTAGACCAGTGGCTCTTTTTCTTTCTTTTGAAGCAGGGTCTCACTGTGTAGCACTGCTGGGCCTGGAACTCACTATGTAGATCAGGCTAGCCTCACCTGACAGAAATTCCCTGTCTCTTCCTCCTAAGTGCTGTGATTAAAGATGTGAGCCACCGTCCGCAGCCAGGCCGGTGTTAGCACTGCCTGAATACCCCCTCATTTCACAGAGCATGTTAAAATTCAGCTGTTTTCTCTAAGCTGTCAGCAGCTATTAAGGTCCACTGAGACTTCTGTGCCTTCATTTTTTTTCAGTTAATTATCAGTTACCATAGTGGCCTGAGGTAATTCCTACTAGTAAAGTCAATAGATGTGGTAAAAATGAGACTTGGGGTGTTAAAACTTGTTGAAATCTAGTTTTAGCTAATTGCAATGTTCATCATTTATACCATACAAATAGTTCTTTTTTCTTGTAGCCCAGGTTGGCTATACACTTGTGATTCTCCTTCTTCCACCCCCTCAGTCTACGGTTCTAATTTGCACCATTATGCTCAGTTTATGAAATTATTTTTCTGTTATGTTCCTTGAGATTGAACCCAAGGCTGTATGCATACAAGGCATGTGCTTTGCTTTAGTTATATTCTGGTCCCTACTTGTTTTGACTTTCTGTATCCATTGCCTATTGTAGCATGTCTATTTTCTTATAATCCTGATACAGTTTGTTTATTTTTTAAATTATATTCATCCCCTTCTATATGCATTGCAGGAACTGGACATCTACTTTTCTCTGGTGTTTTTAACCCTGTCTTCTACTCTTAGAAATCTTGATTTTTAAGTTTGGATAATTTATTTACTTTTTTAGTTACTTACTTATTGGCTTTTTGAGACAGAGTTTTTGTATATATCGGCTCTGGCTATGCTAGAACTCACTCTGTAGACCAGGCTGACCTCAAACTCACAGAGATCCCCCTGCCTCTGCCTCCTGAGTGCTGGGATTAAAGGTATACACCACCACTGCCCAGAGTCTTAAGTTTGGACATTGTAATCTGTAGGGTCTTCTCTGTGACGTTTGTCCTGAGCACTGGGACTAAAGGTGTGCACCACCACACCTTTCTAGTTCCGTGTCTTAATGTACTTTTGTAAGATCTCTTTTTGCACGGAGACCAGATGGGTACTGTCTTCTGATACCAAGACAAGACTCCGAGGTTTTCTAGGAATATACCAAATGAATATGGGCACCAGGACCTCTCCTTTCTAATTTTTGAGCATCAGCTTAGAAAGCTTATGTGCATAAAGCCATATACAAGTTGTAATGTTTTTAGTTCGGTGATGAACTAAAAAAGGCCTTGGGTCTTCTCGCTCTCTACCTTGTGCTAGATTCTTCACTATGAGCTGCTTGCCATTCGAGATGCCTGCATCAAACTGGAAAAAGACTACCAGCCTGGGATCACCTATATTGTGGTGCAGAAACGCCATCACACCCGCCTTTTTTGTGCTGACAAGAATGAGCGAGTGAGTGAGGACGTGCTGAGGTCGCCAGTACTCTCATCCTGTCTCCTTTACCTTGAGAGAGAAAATGTCTGGGAATTTAGTTGTTTTTCCTGTGTGTCCTCCCTGGCTCTGTTTTCCCCATGGCTTTGTGGGCCATCCTCCACCACATTCCTTCCCTTAGTCCCTCCTGCTCCCCTCCTTCCCTCATACTTCCTCTCCTCCTCCTAGCTCCCTGGCCTAGACCCTATATATAGACCAGCTCTCAGAGAAGGGAAAGGGAACTACCATTTATTGAACTTCTCCTATGTGCCAGACACTGTTCAAGGAATCTTCCTCACAGCAACTCTGTGAGGTAGGTACTATTAATATCTCCGTTTAACCTCAGAAAGGTTAAATGACTTGCTAAGAACACAAAGCTAGTAAAGAGCAAAACCAGGATTCAAACACTTGACTTAGAAGCCTAGTATTTCAAGACCTAGTTCCCCGTGAGAATAGAAACTTCTTTGTTATTGGAATTCTGGGAGACTGAGAGTAGAATCCAGCTAAGGCCCTAGTCAGGTCTTGGGATCTTGGTTGTGTTTGTCTCTACAGATTGGGAAGAGTGGTAACATCCCCGCTGGAACCACTGTGGACACCAACATCACCCACCCGTTTGAGTTTGACTTCTATCTGTGCAGCCATGCAGGCATCCAGGTAGCTGGACCATGTCCTGGGGCTTTCATTGGGTCAAGGCTTAGCTGGTTATTCCTCCTGCATCTAGAATATGTCTCTTATGGCTGAGTATATTAAAAGCAGAACTATTGTTAGTAAGCCCCAAGCACACTTGCAGGTTTCTTTATAATATTTGTGATTTTGTGTCTTGTGTCTTCATGGAGGGGGTATAGTATGGTCATCCAGCCTAGCCATATTCTTGGTTAGTTTTGCTCTTTTTTCAGCAGCCATCCCCTCTGCCCAATCAGGGACCACTAATCTCCTTTTCTTCCTAGGGTACCAGCCGCCCATCCCATTACTATGTGCTTTGGGATGACAACCGTTTCACAGCAGATGAACTCCAGATCTTGACATACCAGCTGTGCCACACTTATGTACGATGCACACGTTCTGTCTCTATCCCAGCACCTGCCTACTATGCCCGCTTGGTGGCTTTCCGGGCACGATACCACCTGGTGGACAAGGAGCATGACAGGTAAAGACTGTTTTCTTTTTGCTTCAGCCTCTCCTACCGATCCTTTCAACTTTAGTTGATAGAAGGAAGTGGATGTTACCCTACCTAAACCTGGGTTGGTGTTTTCTCTTAATTTGGTATGTGAATTGGCACTGTAGGGATGAGTGAGGGAATTAGCAGCAGTTCAGTTTGCCAGGAAGGACTTTTCATATTTTTCTTTTTTCTTTTTCAGTGGAGAGGGAAGCCACATATCGGGGCAGAGCAATGGACGAGACCCCCAGGCCCTGGCCAAGGCCGTGCAGGTTCACCAGGACACTCTACGCACCATGTACTTCGCTTGAAGGCAGAACGCTGTTACCTCACTGGATAGAAGAAAGCTTTCCAAGCTCTGGGAGCTGTACCACCCAAATCCAGAGGAAGCAAGGAAGAGGGAGGTGGGGTCGGGAGGAGTCTAGGAGGCCTTGTTTCTATCTACAGAGGGGATGTAAGGGTGGGAAGAGGACCAGCAAGACAGACTACCAGCCAGAAATCTCTGATAGCAACCTCATGTCCTCCACCCCTCTCCCCATCTTGTCACATCTGACCCCACTGGACCAAAAGGGGCAGCCCTGGCGCCCACCATACACATAGTTGTCTCACGTGACTCACAGTGCTAAAGACTCGTGCTTGACAGCTTACTCGGGTCAGCTCTGCAGTCCTGTGGTCAAATCTGCTATGTTTGGGTTTGATGATTCTAGATGAGAAAGTGAGGGGCTTGAGAAAGTGGGTGGGAGGAGGGAAGGAATTTTTAGGAGCCTTAATCAGAAAAGGTCTAGATTTGTTTAAGAAGAAAAATGAAAACAGACTCAGATCAATATTTTAGGATACTAGATGTTTTCATGGGTTCAGAATCCAGTTTGTAGGAAGATTTTTAATGCTAATGGTTTGGGTTGCTCCTCCCCAGCTGCCACTCCCCCCCCCCCATTATTCCTCTCCATATTTTCTACCCCATATGCCTCTTCCCTGACAGACATCCAGCCCCTAGTAACACTTAAGGCACTATGGCACTTAGCTCTGAAGTGACACGACCCTGTCTTCCTTCCGCCTGCTGGTGGGTAACAGTGCCTTCCCTGTAACGGTAATGCTGCAGAACTGCAACCTTTTGTACCTTTCTTTGTGGGGTGGGGTGTGGGTGGGAGAGGAGGCAGGGAGGGAGGGGAGAAATAGCCCAACGCCAGCAAGCCTCCAGCCAGAATGCCAGCTACTTTTCATTTGAAGGAATTGACTTCCATTCATTGAGCTTTTAAAAAAAGATCACAACCTCAAAATGGTTCAAGTCCATTGACATTTGCACTTTCAGACGTGACAAGTCTCCGAGCTGCTGAGATGACTGGCCCTTGGCCTTTCCCCTTGGCCCCCCCCCCCCCCCCCCCCCCCCCCCCCCCCCCCCCCCCGCCAGGGCTAGAGTTACTGCGGTAACATTTCTCATTCTTCGCTTCCTTTTCCCCTGATGGTCAAGTCTCTTTTGTTTCAATATTTCTTAACTGGGGTGTCTTATAACAGAAGATCTTTAGGACTAAAATAAGAAAACAGAAAACTAAATGTTATTTTTATACCATAACTTGAGTCTATTGCCAAAATCTGGAACTCTCTCTCATACTGGATGAGTTTGCATCCCAGAACCATGGAGCCATCAGAAGGAACTGTGACCCTGACTTATATTCTGGCCTGGCTAAGGAGGGGGTGGTTGTGTCCCTAAGATGGGGCTCAGCCTCTGCCCTCCCTCTCTCTCGGCAAATAGTACTCTTTTCTTGCTAAAGCCTCCCTCCGCTGCCCCATCCTGCGCTCTTTCTCCTAAGTTAATCTTTGCTTTTTCTGGACTGGACTGTCCTCTGATGCTTTGACTAATGGAGATTCTGGCACGTCCCCTGGACAGGCTAGAGAATTCTGCTGCTCCCTATTGCTTCTGTTTACACAAATGAATTTTTCCTGTTCCCCACTAGGGCATGTGAGTGGGTGGCATGGGCTTTTCTTTTTCTCTTCCTCTCGAGATACTGGGGTTCAGCTATTTTGCAGGACTGGAAAAGAAGTGGGTTCTAGCTTTGTCCTTGCTGATCTTGAAGCAAGGTGCCCTCTTTCCTTGACTGTTCTTTTTCTCTTCCTGCACTGCTGCTTGGGATGGGGAATTTGAAACTTGCTGTACAGAGTCCCCTTCTAAGGAGTCTGAGCTTAGATTTGCCCTACTCTGGTGATGAAGCCATGATATTCAGATCTAGCCCAGGCTTAGAGGCCAGCTGGAGAAAGGAAGGTCTGAATCCTGGCCTGTGGAGTCAGATCCTCTCCCCAGTAGCCCTTGTACAGACTCAGATTTGCTATGCAAACAGTCCAGGTTCAGTTGTGGCTGGCTACATTGTTCAGTAACTTCCCAAAAGGTAGCACAAACATTCCTTATGGAAAAAGCCCAGGACTGTTTAGCAGTTCCTCTTGTACTTTTTTCTGCTGTCTACAATATGGAGTGCCCCATGGGCACGAGCCCAGCTGAAGAACAGAACAGAGGGCTCTGGGAAGAGGCAGCTCACTGGAGAGCCTACATTCCTTACACAAGTGCCTAAAGAGAGTGATGCCAACACTCCATCTGCCCTGTCCATCGCCTTCACATACAGTCTACTTCTTATTCCGTCACCCTTTGGGGGGGGGGGGAGCTCTCCACAGATGTGTGCTGTCAACTTGGGTACATTTGGGGGCTTGGATAGGGCACTATTCCTGGAGGGTCCAATCATTCACCAGCATTTGCAGATGCCCATAGGGAACAGGTGGCTGTCACAACTCCAGCAACAAGTTTTTGTTCTTTTTTCTTTGCCTCACTCTCTCCAGTTGGGTTTCAAGCTAGGGATTGGAAAGCAGTTTTAGTCCTTTGGTATTTATGTGCCATTCGAGAAACAAAAGCAAGAGAATCGTGGGCCTGATGGCCCCCACATCTGTAATTCCATAATCTCAGCTCTAAGACCGAAACAGGAGATCCACAAGTTCAGGGTTGGCCTGGGCTGCTCAGTGCATTCCAGGCCAGATGCACTATGTAGCAGAACCATGTCTCAAAATAATAATAATAGTTAAAAGGAAGCGAGAAAAGTAACTTGGGTGATACAGCTTATTGCTGTGATTTAAACAAAAAACAAACAAACCAACAAATCCTTGAGATTTAGCTACTACTGACCATGTGGGTTCTCCTCATTGAAAGGTAGTACACACACATTAAAAGCCGTGTTGCAGCAAGGGTCAGCTCGTTTGGATTTGGTTTAAGTGGTGCATTGTGCCAAGCTCCACGGAAGCACTGGGAGGAGTCCAACTTCATCTTAGACCTCGTTCTCCTTTTCCCTCTCCCTCACTGTTTGGCTTTCCTTTTCCTCTTCTGGCTTTCCCTGGCTTCCTTTTCCTTTTCCCTCTTTTCTCAGCTTGCTTGCTGGCTGGCCTTCCTGCCTGTCTGCCTGTGTGATAATGAATTCTCTGCATGGCTGCAGTGATCCCACTGTTAGTTGGCAAGGTCAGGCTTAGCTCATTGACTACAGAAGACCAAAAACCTGTTTCTCGTGCCCAGGGTGTTAACCCTGGGTCACACTGTCCTCAAGCTTACACTAGGTCAGATCAGGGGGCTCGTCTAACTGACAAAATCAGTAGGGTTCCTGGCAGTTTCAACACCTCTCCATTCTGTGGACCTGATTGCACTCTGGTTTCTAACTCTGCTGCTTTTTCTCACTACCTGGGGCCTCTCTCTGCTGAGAATGTCCTAGAGTTGAACTACTTGGGTATAAAAGAGCCAGCTGGAGGATGGACACAGAAGAAGAGTAAAAAGAATGGAGAGGGTTTGGACAGGAGGTGGTAAAGGAGAGCGTGGCTTTGTGTTGGGTCCAGTGTGGCCACTGGTTGAGGTGCTATTGCCAGCCACCTGGGATCAGCCTGGAGCTGCTGTGACTGGGAACTTGGGCTTGGAAGATGACTGAAGTCCAACATTAGTAACTTAGAAGTGTGAAACTACTCAACAGTCTAGTTCTCTACTGCAACATAGTTTCTCCATGGCCTCCTCTCTGGCTTGAGCAGCAATGTTTTTAACCAGAATTGTGTGAATGATGCCAGGGGACACAGTTTCCTTTGCTGGCCCGGCCAATGGAATGTCTACAGGGCTACTAAGTGTGGTCAACCTGGCATCAGGCATCACAAAGGAGGATGAAGGTTCTTCCCTTTCAGGGTAAAAGTCACCTCTCACCTAGCCAAAAGGCAGTCTGGGAAATTTGTGTCAGGAACAGTTTTGTTTTGTTTTGTTTTTTAATTTACTGGGCTTTTGGGTAACCCAGGATGGTAGTTAAGATGCCTTCCTTGGGCAGGGATCATGGCAGGGATATGCAAGGCAGTCTTTCCTACTTGGCCTTCTAAGCAGACTGGGAAAGAGGGATTCTCTGGTTTTCTCTTTCTCCCCACTTACTAGGACTTGCCTTCTCCCTGAGCCAGGAGAGGCTGGGTTGGTGCTCTCCCCTACTCTGCTCCTACTGACTTAGAACCTCTGGCTGCTGTACGATAGCCCAGGAAAGGGAATGGGAAGAATGGGCTCAAAACAGAATAATGTAAGGAAGGCAGATTTCCTTCCTTAAAAAGGGAAATCAGAAAGTCTCCAAGAACTGTGTAAGTAAAGACAACGTGTCTCAATGCACTGAGTCCTCTGGTGTCATAGCAATAAGGAAAAATGAAATGACCTCCAGTGCACACAGGCCAACCTGGTTGGCGTATGATGTTGCACTTGGCAGCCATGTGGTGGGCATGTGTGACTACTCTGGGGTTCACTTTATTTTCTAAACTTTTTATTCCTCTCAAGTCCAGCATGGATGGGGAAACGTCCCTTGAGCCCCGCAGCTGTGTACTTGTTTGCATTTGTTTCCCACTGAGACTTGTGTTTGTGTCCTGCTTTGAGCTGTACCTTGTCCCGTCCATTGTGAGATTATCCCAGCAGCTGTAATGTACAGTTCCTTCTCAAGCAAGCAACAGCAGCAGCACAATTCTGTGTTTTATAAAGACAACAGTGGCTTTCATTTCTAAAGTGCAGTCTCTGGTTTTTTCTTTCTTTTTTTTTTCTTCTACCTGCAAAATAAACTTGGGATTAATTACATCACTGATAGGCTTTAGGGTAGAATACTAGATTGTCATGGCGTCATACTTCACGAGGCCTCTTTGTATTCTTCATTTCACAAGTGTGCAAAACTCCGTGCCAGAAGTACTGTGGGAAAGATAGGCGCAACTCCAAACTGATAAAAACAGGATGTCTTCAGAGTTCCTTGGGGAGGCCATTGGTGACAAAGTCTTCCGGGACAGAAGATTATAAGTGGCTGGCCCAAAGCTGTAGCTGTGAAGATGGAGAGGAAAGGGCAGATTTGAGAAGCAGGGTGTAAAGGACATCGTGACTGCTGGGAGAGTCCAGTAGCAGATCTAGAGCTCGTGTTTCCACTTGAGCATGAGTAGACTGAGCATTCTTATCAAGAAGGGATCTGCGGGGGCTGGAGAGATGGCTCAGAGGTTAAGAGCATTGCCTGCTCTTCCAAAGGTCCTGAGTTCAATTCCCAGCAACCACATGGTGGCTCACAACCCTCTGTAATGGGGTCTAGTGCCCTCTTCTGGCCTGCAGGCATACACACAGACAGAATATTGGCCGGGCGATGGTGGCTCACGCCTTTAATCCCAGCACTCGGGAGGCAGAGGCAGGCGGATCTCTGTGAGTTCAAGACCAGCCTGGTCTACAGAGCTAGTTCCAGGACAGGCTCCAAAGCCACAGAGAAACCCTGTCTTGAAAAACTAAAAAACTAAAAAAATAAAAAATAAAAAAACAAACAGAATATTGTATACATAATAAATAAATAAATATTAAAAAAAAGTAGGGATCTGCGAGACCACGGAAGGAATATGGTACATCTGACGAAAGACAATTAGCATGGTATACAAAGGGGTTTTCTTTGAGAGTCTTGTTACATATCCCTGGTGAATCTCAAACTCAATCTTCTGAGCTCTACCTCCTGTGTCCTGGAATTTGAAGCCCACAGCATCTTGCCAGTCTTTGGAGTTTTGAGATTCCAGTCAGGAATAAAGTTAAAGTTTCCAATAAACACACCCTTAGATTGCAAAATATCAAACTGCTGTTAGAGGTGCTGAAGCCACCTGGGCTGGTTTAATAAAGGAACAAAATACCAGAACAGAAAGGAAGTCCCAGCCACACTTGCTCAAGTTAGCCTACTCTCCATTTGTCTTGTGTCTACAATAAAACTGATCATCTCTAGTACTCAAAAATGCATATTAGGGGAAAAATAATAAAGTCTGAGATTAGGACTTGCAAGTTGTCCATCAGATAATACCACCATCGTTTTCAACTCCCTCTTGTTCTTAGATGAAAAAAAAAAGCAAATTCTACTTTTGTCCCTAACAAATTTCATGGATTGTTTGCTGGTACAGCTTGCTGTACTTATTAAAATTTGTCTTCCCCAGGGACTGCGAACCCCTACTAATAGAAACTACATTCCATTCTGTCATCTTTGGATAATAGCAGATACCGGGAAAGTTATATTTAATAATGAAACAAGTCAGACATCATGAGTATGATACTGAGATAGGTGTGGTGGTGCACACCTTTAACCCCAGCATTCAGGAGGCAGAGACAGATGATCTCTGGTCAAAGGCCAACCTGGTCCACATGGTGAGCTCCAGGTCAGTCAGAGCTATGTAGTAAGACCTGCCTCAAAAAGAAACAAAAGAAAAAAAAAAAAGATAGTGAGTGCCCAGGATGGAGTCAGCAATCCTGAACCTTTGGGTAAGCTGAAATCGAATCTTCCTGCATCTTCAGGTAGGCAGAGCAGAGCAGGAAAAGACCTCTTCATGTTGGGGAGTTAGCTTTTCAAACACTTTCACCCCCAGCTGTAGACAATCCTTGGTTGTGTACCTTAGGCTAGTGGCATAGTTGTCAAACTTGTAAGGGCTGGCATACTTCCCTGGTACTACTAAAGCACTGCGATTTCTGAACGCTGGGGAAGATGGTTCAGAGAACGGTTCTGGCAGAGAGCCCAGTGAGGAATCATCACTGGCAGACAGTGTACATATACTAGGTCTAACAGTTCTCTGGAGGCCAAGTGTTATGACTGTGCAAATCATAACACTGAGCCTGTGGGTACCCTGTCAGGTTCCTGGGGGATATACTCATCTAGACACTGTGACCCTTGCTACAGTAAAGCTTAAAGCTTGGTTGAACTCGAACCACATATTCCTAGTTGGAATAAGATAAATTTATCACCATGAGGAAGACACAAAGAATGATTTGGGTTTTGTTTATTTTTTTTTCTTTTGAAAGACTTCACGGTTTGGCAGTTAGTTGCTTCTCAAACTTTCATGAACTGGCCCTGGAGTTCCAAGTTTTGATTGAAGGCTTATTTATGTATCTCTAGATACCCCCTCTTTTAAAAAAATTTTTTTAAAAGAGCCTTTATTCTTTTTCTTTAATTTTATTTATTATGTCTACAGGGTTCACACCTACATGCCAGAAGAAGGCACCAGATCTCACTGTAGATGGTTATAAGCCACCATTACTGGGAATTGAACTCAGGACCTCTGGAAGAGCAGCCAATGTTCTTTTTTTTTTTTTTTTTTTTTTTTTTCGAGATAGGGTTTCTCCGTAGCTTTTGGTTCCTGTCCTGGAACTAGCTCTTATAGACCAGGCTGGCCTCAAACTCACAGAGATCCGCCTGCCTCTGCCTCCTGAGTGCTGGGATTAAAGGCATGCACCACCACCGCGCCGGCACAGCCAATGTTCTTAACCTCTGAGCCATCTCTGCAGCCCTAGATACCCTTTTATAAGCACTGCTTGAGCAGCTTTCCCTCTGCCTTATTAGCAAAAATATGACGTAGCATACACCCAGAGGCAAGTAAGGATGGACATTGTGGATATCGCTTGCCTTAGACCCTAGAACCCTATGGCAGTTAGGGTTTGGAGGTTAAAGTTACAGTGAAAAACAGGACTCCTAAACCTCAACCATACTTCCCCAGACTGCTGTCTGTATTACTTCAATATTTGAGTGTTCATTTGTTTGTCAAGACAGGGTTTTTCTGTGTAGCCCTGGCTGTTCTGGAACTCACTCTGTAGACCAGGCTGGCCTCAAACTCACAGAGATCCAGCTGCTTCTGCCTCCTGAGTGCTGGGATAAAAGGTGTGCGTCACCATCTCCCAGCTTATTTCAATAATGTTGAATTACAATATTAAAGTGTTCCTCATTTTCCTGGCATTGTTTTGGCTGTAGCCTGAGGAAGGCTCATAAGCTTGGAAGATATACAGAGGATATGAAAGAAGCAATCCTTCAAAGCAGCCACATCAGGAGGGAAACGTAGGAAAAGTGGGGTTGCTGAAGAATGGGGGTACACATTTTCAAGTTCTCCATTTATGACCGGCAACTGCTTTTCCTAGGAAGCAACAAGGCCCTTGTGGTTTACCTATTAGGAGCATACTGTCACTGTACTGAACTACAAAAGCCTAACTGTGATCTGGGTGGTTTACTTGTTAGGAGCATACTGTCACTGTACTGAACTACAGAAGCCTGTGATCTGGCAGTATCCAAAGGGGTCATTCTTGGGAGCCCTCAGCAACCCTTACCTTCCAAAGGCAGGCAGCTTTTTTCTTAGGGAAATAGAACTGGTGAGGTCTGGGATAGGTCTTTGGACCTTGGGAAAGGTCTTGGAGGGCATGGCTACTTTGAAGTACTTGGCCAATGTTTTATACGGTATATCTTCATCTTCATAGTAATCATGTTCCATTGCATGTTACACAGTTGTGACTGAATTGCCTAGATAAGGAAAATAGCTTCACACGACAGGAAGTTCTGATTTGGTTAAGCCACTATGCAACACCAAAGAACTGGGTTGCTTTTTATTTATTAATTTTTTTTCTCTGCTAGCCTTTGTAGTGTTGGTTCATGAAATGCTCTCAGGGTGGCCACTGTAATTCCAGGAAGGAAATGATGACAAAACAATTTCTTGTAGAAGTCAGAGAACTTGTTTGCCTACCCTCTCAAGTGTTTCATTCTAAAACAAGGAAATCTCCCCCTGGATGCCCTAGCAGTTCAGGCTTTATGTCTCATCGGCTTATTTTCCCATGCTACTGGCAAAGCCAAAATGACCTCTTATATGACTTAGATGGGAGTTACCCTTTAAATCATAAGGATTAGGAAGGTTAGTTATGTCTAACAAGAAAGAAGCAGGTGGGCTGGAGAGATGGCTCAGAGGTTAAAGGTACTGGCTGCTCTTCCAGAGGACCTGAGTTCAATTCCCAGCAACCACATGGTGACATGTAAGTATCTATAATGAGATCTGGTGCCCTCTTCTGGCATGCAGGCATACACGCAGGCAGAATACTGTATAGTTAATGAACAAATAAATCTTTTTAGAAAGAAAGAACGAAAGAACAAAGAGTGGATATCCAGGCTTATGGTGAGAAGCAGAGAGCCTCTGGTCTTGGCTCTTTGGATCCTAAAGCCCGTGTTTTATATCGTGTTCGCTGCAAGTGCCAAGTCATTATTGCAGAAACCACTGGTAGAGACTATCGTTTTCTAGATTGTGTCTTAGCTAACACAGGAAGTGGAGGACAGATGCACTATGGGTAGTAGAGTAGTAGTCGCAATGGGAAGAAAGTGGGCACTCTTCCTCATCTCACTTGTGAGCTCCGAGGTCTTCCTGCTTATTAAGGCAGGAAGTTGGGCACTCTATCCTTTGAGTGCCCTGAGTATTTGGTCCTTCACTGTGCTTTGCTCTGGTGTTGATCGTGTATCCATGTACTTACTTGCTATCCTGATATCTTTGTTAAATTCTTCTTCTATTTTACTCATTTTAAATTTGGATTGTCTCACTGAGCTATAAAAACTTTAAAAATTCACCGGGTGGTGGTGGTGCATGCCTTTAATTCCAGCACTCGGGAGGCAGAGATCGGAGGATTTCTATGAGTTCGAGGCCAGTCTACAGAATGAGTTCCAGAAGAGGCTCCAAAGCTACAGAGAAACCCTGTCGTGGGGGTAGGGGGGTGGTATAAAATTCAAGTTCTTTGTTGGAAATATGTGTATTATATATATCATATATATGCATAATATATATGTATATCACATTTGTGCATAATATATGTGTGTATATATTATGCATGTATGTATATTGCGTATATTAATTTTTCCTAATCCATGGCTTGCCTTTTCATTTTGAATAGGAAAAAGTTTCCCATTTTCATGTCCAATTTATTAGTTCATGCTTTTTGAATGGCATTTAAAGAAATTTTTCATTTCCTGGTGGCCGCTGAGGTGCTCAGTGCTCAGGGAGCACTGACTTCTCTACATCTGAGATTTTGTATTTTATAGTTCTTCCTTCTGAGAACAATCAGTGCCCTGTCCTTGAAGCCCATCCATCCATCTGTCCATCCATCCATCCAAATAGTTATTTAATGTGCTCCTTTTTTTTTTAACTTAATGTGTTCTTATAGGGCAGCAATAAGCATTGTTCTCGGCACTGAAGCTGAGGCAGTTAACAAGATACACAAAACCTTGTGTCCTGTGGAAGTGTGTTACCTCAGAACAGTGTTTGGTCAAGGAGAAAGCCTCACATACCTTTGCCTTGGCAAGAATCTCCAAGACCTTCTTGCCTCCCTGCTTTAAATTTTAATTCATGAGACTTTCACACGGGCTTACTCTACAAAGGTGTGGTTCTGCATAACAGAAGTAGATAGGAACATATCATAGACACTTGTTGGATTTTACTGAATTTACGGGCCTAAATCTTGTTACAGTGTTCAAAGAGATGGTACCTTGGGGCTAGAGCAATAGATCGGTGGCTAAAGGCACTGTCTGCTCTTCCTGAAGACCTAAGTTCCATTACCATCACCCACACAGCTGTTGACAACTGTCTTAACTCTGATCCCAAAGATCTGACACTCTCTTCTGGCCTCCATGAGCATCAGACACCCATGTGCACAGAGTTATGTGCAGACCAAACACTCATACACATTGAAAATAAAACAAACAAACCCACTCAGTCTGTGACTATGCCGTGTTTTCTGGAAGAAGCTAGATAAGCTGGCATTCATTTGAGGGACTAGTTCCAGAATCAAGAGGTGAGGGTATGATAGGCCCTTGCATGGGTTTGGGATTTACTCTTCAGGCTTAGATCATGACACCCCCCCCAAAAAAAAACCCAGTTTCTCTGTAGTTCTTGAGCCTGTCCTGGAACTCATTCTGTGAACCAGGCTGACCACAAACTCACAGAGATCCACCTGCCTCTGCCTCCCAAGTGCTGGATTAAAGGCGTGCGCCACCACTGCCTGGCCTCTGGATTTTTACCTTTTAAGATGTGGTGCTGCATCTGGTTATTTGATATTTTAAAATTCGGAAGGGTGTTTCAGTCAACAGGAAGAAGAAAGCAAGGCAGAATTGCTGTATCAGATGGGCTTGGAGCCCCCTCCATTTATTATACAGTAAGCACATCCATTAAGTGCTTCAAAACTGTAACCATAGCAAAGATTTTTGTTACTAACATTTGGGAGGTTTCTTCTGTGCTGTCTGTGCATTGTACATGTTGGTCTTTCAATTCTTCTGATGAGAAAACTGAAGTTCAAAGAGATAAAGTGACTAAATCCAAAGTTAGTGGGGAGGGAAAGGATAATGAAAATAAAATATGTATATAAATATGTATATACACACATGTATTTAAAGTCAAAACATTACTGATTCATTGGGACACAGGGATTATAATGAATCCTTGCTAAACCCGCATAAAATAGTATCTGGAGTCACTGAGCCAAGTATTTTTTTAAGGATGCACTGCTTGCGTGATAAAGTGCTGGATCTAGTCTCTTGGTTAGATTCATTCTAATGGGTTGGAGGCAGTTCATGAAGTAGTCCACAACCTAGACATCGGGAGAAAGGTTTCCTAGGGAAGGCTAGCAGAGTCACCCACCATAGACCGGTGGTTCCAGGAAAGGCCTCTGGAGATGACTTATGTCAAAGTTTGGGATGGGATGGGAAGGGGAGAATTCCTAGCCATGGGATCCCAAAGGCTCCAATTCAGCAGAAAAGCACCCGACCAGTTCGGGGAAACTGGAAGCGGACCAGTTTAGTCGTAAAACAGTCTTGAGGAGTTCGGAGGGAAAAGACCAGGGCTCCTTAGCTAGGTGTTTTAGTGCCAGGAAGGAGTTTGGGTTCCTCAAAGGGATTCGGAGAGTGTTTAAACACTGAAATAATTCCTTCTAGTACTCAGGTAATGTCCCGTTTCTTAATCATTTATTTTAAAACTATATTGGACTTTATTTTTAATCCATCTCAATAAAAGGTTGTAAAAAGCAACTCTGCGTACTTAGCGAATCTCCTGTGGTGGTTACCGCCCAGTGCCTGTGCTCCAAGCGGGCGTGGCAGGCGGAGCTAGGAGGCAGAGGATGTCCTCGGATGGTCACCCGCCACTCTCAGGTAGGCTGTCCCTCAGGTGAACTCCTCAGGCTGGCAGCGACGTCGCCTCAGACAGCGGTCCCGGCTGGTCCCCGACCGGAGACTGTCACGGGGAAGAGGCCGGCCGCTCGCTCGGGATTGTCGCCGTCAGGCACAGCGGGAGCAGGGCGGCCGCGCGCTCACGGCTCCGCCCCGGCCGGCCGGGCGCCCGCTCGCCCGCCCACAGCTCCCCAGAGTCCTCGGCGCACTGGCCGAGCTGGCGCGGACGTCGTCGTGCCCGCGCGGATCCGGCTCGGGGCGAGCTGCGGACCCTGCGAGCGGGGCGCGATCGGGGGGAGCGGAACTGACGCGGGCGTGCTTCCGGGGGCGACCGGGGAGAGCGAGCGGCGGCGGCGACGGCGGCGGGTCGGGGAGCGAGCGGTGCACGCGTCAGCAGCTGCGGGCGACGCAAGTTCCGGACCGGGTTCAGCGTCCTCGCCTCACGCCCCTCTCTGTCCTCGCCTGACAGCGGCTCCTCTGCCCCGCCCGAGCTTTCGGAGGGCGTCCCTTCGTCGCCTCAGCGGCGGCACCGTTCTCTCGTGAAGCACTCCCCCCAGCTCCATGAATGGAAATCGGCTCCGCAGGTGAGTCGGGGCCGCCGGACGGGGCGGGCGAGGTCGTTACCCCACGGGTGTCCCCTGAGCATCCTCGCTCCTTCCACTTCGGGTGCTGTCAGCGTGCGTCGTGAAAGGAAAGGAGTAGCTGGTTTTCGGGCCCAACGCGGGTGGCTTCTCCACAGCCCCGCAGCTACTCTCCGGGGACCACTGAGTTGGCAAAACTACCCGGAGGGTTGAAGTTTGGGTTTATCCCGGCGATGTCATCCCTTGGAGTGCTGCTCCCCTGAGGATATGGAGGAGTTTGCCCTTGCTTTTGTAATTCCAGCTGGAAATGTTCAAGACCGCGCGTATCCTTTAACCGGGTCGCGTGTCCCATGCAGGCTGGACAGTCAGTCACCACCCTTTCTCCCCTCTTAGAGTAGCGTGAGGATACTCTGAGATAACCGATGGGATTGAGTTTGAAATTGGTGTCCGGGCAACGTCCGATGCAAGATGATGGCATTGCTTGCATCCGAGATTCGCAGCGGCTGTGGCAGTGTGGCATGTAGTCTCCGAGGCGCTAAGAGATGCTCTCTCAGTCTGCATCCCTGCTTGTGTGAGAAGGTAGATCTTCAGAATGCGGCCGCTGTTTCCCTACAGCAGCACTTGGCATATACCTGGAAATCCGGATTTAGAAAACAGTTTTGCCTTTTGAGAGAGAGAGAGAAAAAAATGGCAGCCTGCGCAGGACTTGTCTTTAAAAAGGAAAAAGAAGTCTTCGCTTTTAAAGTAACTGAGAGAGAGAGAGACATGAAATAGGTGTTACATAACGGTTTGCTTACCAAGTGATCGCCCTTGTTCCCTAAATTTGAAAGTTCTCTTCATCCACAAGATCAGTAATGTACAGTTTCCATAATAATTGGGGGACTGTCTTATTATTATGGTATAACAAGTCCCATAATTTTTTTATCTTCCTTTGCCAATTTGAAAGGTCCCCAAATATAAGAAAACCTAATATGAAAGAAACTAGTGACATGATTGTCAAGTGGATACAAACAGGCATTTCCTTTATCACACGGAATTTCTTCACAGTGTCTCTACCGTTTTTTCCTTCTATGTTCTATCTTCCTTCATATTTTCTAAAATGCAAAATCTGTCTAGACTGAAGTTTTAGACTCTTATTACCAATTTGTGTATTTCCAGCCTGTCTTTTCCTTGTTCTTAAACTTTACGTTTTATCTGTACTGTTCTTACTTTATAAGATAACTGATTATTTCCAGTGATCTGATTTTTATATAGCTACCTTGTCGTCAAGCCTGAAAAACTAAGCATGAAAGCAAATACTTGGTTAGTCATCTGTCTAAAACTTTTGAAGGTATTTCCCTCAAATTAAGTATTTTCACATGAAAATATTGACAACATTCTAGAAAGTACTTGTGATATCAGACCACCTAGTCAGCTGATACACTTAGGGAAAATGAATTTTACCTTTTCTTTTTGGGTATTCTTCTGATAAAATATAGAGTAATTGATGTGTCTTCACATCAGGTATAGTTAAGATTTACCAACTAGCTTGGGCATGGTGGCTCACACCTTTGGTCCCAGCACTTAGGAGGCAGAGATGGTTCAATCTCTGTGAGTTGGAGGTTGGCCTGGTCTACAAAGAGAGCTCCAGGACAGCCAAGGGGGGCTACATAGTGAGACTCTGTCTCAACAAACAAACTAAAATTAAAACAAAAAGTTTTGTCAATCCGGCTTGGTCATCGTGGAACACAGAGTTTATTCTTCAATAAAGTTTATCTGTGATTGGCTGTTGTCTAGTATCAGGATCAAGAATGTTAACATCAGAAATGATTTTTTGGGCCAGGCATTGTGGCACACACCTATAACCCTAATACTTGGTAGGCAGAGGCAGGTGGATCTCTATGAGTTCAAGGCTAGCCAGGACTACATAGTGAGACCCTGTTTTAGAGAGAGAGAGAGAAAGAAAGAGAGAGATATTTTATTGTTGTTCTTGCATCGTTTGTGTAATTGTTAACGGTGAATGTGAAATTGGAAATATACTTAGGAAAATTGACAACTAGATTTTTTTATTCAAAATTTGACAAATACATATTTTGGTTTAACATTTCTTAGATATATGGATTGGAGAGTTGGCTCAGCAATTAAGAGCACTGCCTGCTCTTGCAGAGGACCCAGGTTTGATTCCTAGCAACATGCGGTGGCTTAAAATTGTAACACGAGTCTCAGGGGATCTGGTACCCTCTTATGACATCTAACGGCATCAGGCAAGCATATGATGCACATACATACATGCAGACAAAACACTCATGCGCATTAAACAATAAAATAAATCTTAAATTAAAAATGTTGAGATATATGCCAGGCAGTGATGGCACACACCTTTAATCCCAGCACTCGGGAGGCAGAGGCAGGAGGATCTCTGTGAATTGGAGGCCAGCCTGGTCTACAGAGCAAGTTCCAGGACATCTAGAGCTGTTACACAAAGAACCCTTGTTTTGAACCTGCCCCCAAAAAACTAGATATAGATGTTCTTTAATAGCCCGTTAGGTTAGTACTGAAATTTTTGGTTCTCAACTTCTGTTTTTCTTTTGAATGGATCTTCTCAGGAATCACTTGCTGATAGATTGTTTATTATGTGAATACATAGAAATCTTAAATTTATGTAGTGCAATGGAGGACGTTAAATATAAATATCATGTAATGATTTCATGATGGAGCATTCCTCACTAAAAATATTTATCCTTCCTTTCCTGTTCACATGAAATATTACAAGGGTTTTATTTTATTTTTGAGACTAGGCCTCATTGCATAGATTAAAGATGTGTATGACTGTGCCTAGCTTTGTAAGGGATTTTTTGATTTTTCATATACAGCCCACCAATTTAGTACCATGTGTCTTAGGATTTCTGTTGCTGTGAAGAGACACCATGACCATGGCAATTCTTATAAAGGAAAACATTTAATTGTGCAGGCTTACAGTTTCAGAGGTTTAGTCCATTATCATCATGGCAGGAAACATGGTGGCACACAGTCAGACATGGTGCTGGAGAGGGAACTGAGGTTCTACATCTTGATCAGCAGGCAGCAGGAAGAGAACTGAGACACTAGGCTTCGCTTGAGCATCTGAGGCCTCAGAATCTGCCCACAGTGACACACTTCCTCCAACAAGGCCACACCTACCAATAATGCCAGTCCCTATGAGCCTATAGGGCCATTTTTATTCACACTACCGTCCGAACATTGATTTAATCAAAAATAGAGTAATTATTTTTTTAAAAATATTTATTTATTATGTATATAATATTCTGTCTGTGTGTATGCCTTCAGGCCAGAAGAGGGCACCAGACCCCATTACAGATGGTTTTGAGCCACCATGTGGTCGCTGGGAATTGAACTCAGGACCTTTGGAAGAGCAGGCAATGCTCTTAACCTCTGAGCCATCTCTCCAGCCCCTAGAGTAATTATTTTTTGTGTAATAATTTACATGCATATCTATGATTCCTTAAGGGTACTTCTGATGGAACTATGTTTCTGGTCTAATTACAGTTGAGCTGTATTTCTGGTCTACAACTGTACTTTGTGTCCAAATAAAATGAGATAGGAAAACCAGGAAATGGTTATTTAAATGCTACTTATATTTTGAAGTCTAGTACATTAGTTTATATTTTTAGGTAAAGTCCAGCTGTTGTTCAGAAATGAATTATACTTAAATGTAAATATTCTCCAGTAATCTGTGGGAAGCCTGGGGGTTTCAGTTATAGATTGCTTGCGAGCACACTCAGAATTCCATTCCCAGCATCGGAGGGGTGCTGTGGGTGCTGTCACTTATATTTTAAATAAACGCTGATTGGCCAGTAGCTGGGCCACCAGGCAGGAAGTAGAGGCAGGGCAAGGAGAACAGGAGGATCCTGGGAAGAGGAAATCTCAGTCTGCAGTTGTCATCCAGACACAGAGGAAGCAAGATGTAACTGCCTCGCCAAAAAAAGGTACCAAGCCATGTGGCTAACACAGACAAGAATTATGGGCTAATATAAATTATAAGAGTTAATAGGAAGCCTGAGATACTAGGCCAATCCGTTTATAATTAATGTAGACCTCTGTGTGATTTCTTTGGGACTGAATGACTGCGGAAACTAGGCAGGACAGAAACAGTCAACAGAGGGGAAGATGTCTAAGGAGGAAAATCGTTTATTTTTATCATAAGTTACTAATATGTAAGCCAATTTGTCATAGCTGAGAGTTTTATACAATCTTGCAGAAAAGGGAAATCTTAGCTAAACTTTTTTTTTATTTATTTTTACCTTATGAGTGTTTGACTGCATCTATATATTGTGTATACCACATGTGTGCCTGGTGCTCACAGAGCCAGAAGAGGGAACTGGGTCCCCTGGAACTGGAGTTATAAAGTTTAGTGAACAGCCATTTGTGGGTGCTGGGAACTGAACCTGGGTCCTCTGCAAAAACAGGAAGTTCTCTAACTGCTGAGCCATCTCTCCAGTCTCCTTAAGTTAAACTTTTAATTCCTCTCTGAACATAGTTGTCCTGGAACCCTGTATTTCTTTATTAATAAAAAGGCTTTTTTTTTTTTTTTTGAGTCAGTTAGAAGCCAGCAAGATGACTGGCTCAGTGGGTAAAGGAAAAAGAACTTGCCACCAAGGTCAACTGAGGTCTCTCACATGGTGGAAGGAGAAAACTGACTCCTAAAGTTGTTCCACCAATACAGACATACGTAGATACAGACATGGGGGTGCACGTGTACAAAAACACTTAAATAAAGTGCAGGAAAAGCAAAGCTCATTTGAGACTACATTTCAGAAGAACAAAAGCTGGATGCAAAGGAAGCTAGAACTAGATCAAGAATGAGACATGGAGTCGGTCATACTGGAATGGCCTACTCCTGCCTTCTCAGCACTCCGGAAGGCTGAGGGGAGAGCTGAGATTCGGAAGCCAGCCCGGGCTACATAGAGAGACCCTGCCTCAAAATAAGAGGGAGGATTGAAAGAGGAGGTTGAAAGTGGTGGATTCACAATCACTAATATACACAGTGCCATTTTGGAAGTGTTTATTGTCATATAAAATTTTATACTTATGATTTGTTTTGAGGGGGAAAATGTCATATTGCACCTTTGTGTGTTGGTTGGGAATTTGGAAATACTAAGGGTTTTTTACTACTGTATTATCTCTGAAAATTTTGTTCGTGCTCTCCTGAAATGACTGTTACAACATTTTAGCATTTGCTATTTAAGACTGACAGCTTGAGGGCTGGAGAGATGGCTCAGAGGTTAAGAGCACTGACTGTTCTTCCAAAGGTCCTGAGTTCAATTCCTAGCAACCATATGGTGGCTCACAACCATCTGTAATGGGGTCTGGTGCCCTCTTCTGGCCTGCAGACATACATGGAAGGAATGCTGTATACATAATAAATAAATAAATATTTAAAAAAAAAAAGACTGACAGCTTGAATTACAAAAAACATGCAAGGTTATTTTGATTATTGTTTCAGAATTTAATTTTTCTATTAATAATAGGGTACCCTGAGAGAATATTAGGAGACAAGAAGCATCATTTTTTTCTTTTAAAGAAATTATAAGTTTATAATGTGGAAAATAGTTTATTACATTTTAACCCATTTCATATATGCATATAATGTACTTTGATTATAGCCACCCTTTTTCCTCTTAAAGAATTTAGGGCCTTAGGGCCCGCCAGGCGGTGGTGGCGCACGCAGAGACAGGCGGATCTCTGTGAGTTCGAGACCAGCCTGGTCTACAAGAGCTAGTTCCAGGAGAGTCTCCAAAACCACAGAGAAACCCTGTCTCGAAAAACCAAAAAAAAAAAAAGAACCCCCCCCCAAAAAGAATTTAGGGCCCACTATGGTGACAAACCACTTTAGCCCTGCACTGGGAAGGTGGAGGCAGACTCTCTAAGTTTATGATAGGCTAGTCTGCATAATGAGCTTCCGGTCAGCCAGGAGTATATAATGAGATCCTGTCTCAAAAACTGAAGACTTTAAAGAACTGGTCAAAACAAAACAAATTTAACCTTAAAATGTAGGGTTTTTTGGGGGGAGGGAGGGAGGAGTGTTTCAAGACAGGGATTTTCTGTAGCTTTGAAGCCTGTCCTGGAACTAGCTCTTGTAGACCAGGCTGGCCTCGAACTCAGAGAGTAAAATGTAGTTTTATAAACATAATGAAGATATTTAAAAACAACCATGAGCCTATCACTATGATACAACCAATACTTACTTTTAAAATTCAAGCTAGAAACTAATCAACTATCTGTTGTGAAAACCAGCTAAAATAAATAAAAAGATAAATAGATACTGTTTCCTTTTATTCTTTGGGCAAATTTTGCCTAATAAGTTGGTATTAATATGTATTAGCTGTGTTTCTCATTGGGAACAGTGCATTTGTTTGGTTTTGTAGGCCTGGCCTGACAGTATGCAAAGAGGCCTGGGAATGGCTCCTGGAAGAGTTCCCTCGTGTATATGGAAAAACCCTAGCTCGGAGGAAATTCTTTCCAAATTGTCTTTAGCTCTTGGATTCTAGTTGAAAATTATTTTACTTTATAATATAGATATCTGGTTTCATTTGGTTTCTAAATTCTTAAAATCCTTACTCTACCTGAAAGACTGAAGTCAGTGTTTTTGATAATCTAACAAAACATTCTTTTACAGCTCTTAAACCTTAGAAGGTAATTTGTTTTAAATAGTTAATATATAAGAGAAAAAAGCCAAAGTGATAGTTCTGTTTTCAGGAAAGTAAAACTAAAAAGATAATTTATTTGCAACTGACTCCTTTTCTGGACCTGTTTGGTCTGAGAGTGTTAGGATGGACAGCATTTACCAGACACTCCTACTTTCTAATTCAGATGCTCATAGACCCTCATTCTTGACTTATTAACAGAACAGATGTGAGAAAGAATATTGTGTGTGTTCTAGCCATAATGATAATGCTGTTAGGATACATGAACAGCCTTTCTGTACTTGGAGTTTCTACGGTTTTCTGCATTGTCTATGTTAATATTAATGACTTTCTTTGGCTAGCCAATGCTTTTAAAAAAAGACTATTGAGATTCACACAATTAATGCTTTCTTTTTTATAAATGTGGAGTTTTGTAGTTTGCTTAACAAACAGTAAAATGAATGAAAAGATAAATAAGTACTGCTTCCTTTTATTCCTTGAGCAGAGTTTGCTTAATAAGTTGGTATTGACATGTATTAGTTTATTTTTATAGATGTCAGTTTATAATTATGTTGATTTTGTGATTTGGTTCACAGCTTTGACTGGAATATCAGTTTAATAAAGTAATCTGAAAGTTTTAATTTTATATCAGACACTTATTTTATTCACTTCATAATTGTCAAATTCTTGGGAAATCAGAAGGTGTTTATAGACTATAAACATGAATAAATGAGACATTTTTAGATTTTTTTCATTTTTAGAAGAAAATTTGCAATAAAAATTTCACATTGCCGGGTGATGGTGGCACACGCCTTTAATCCCAGCACTCGGGAGGCAGAGGTAGGCGGATCTCTGTGAGTTCGAGACCAGCCTGGTCTACAGAGCTAGTTTCAGGACAGGCTCCAAAACCACAGAGAAACCCTGTCTCGAAAAACCAAAAAAAAAAAAAAAAAAATTCACATTAAATGTATGTACTATTTTTAATTTTATTTTTGTTTAAATACTATTTTTGATGCTCTATTCTATTTGATTTCTAAATCTCCTAACAGCATAAGTTATGCGTGTTTATTTGTATTTTCAAAATAGTTAATGGATAGATTGCAAAATGGGCTACTTAATGTTAGCTCTTATTGTCTTTTTTGTTTGTTTGTTTGTTTGTTTGTTTGTTTTTCGAGACAGGGTTTTTCTGTAGCTTTGGAGCCTGTCCTGGAACTTGCTCTTGTAGATCAGGCTGGTCTCGAACTCACAGAGACTCTGCCTGTCTCTGCCTCCCGATTGCTCTTATTTTCAAGGGAGAAAATTCCGTAAAATATTCTTCCCTCTATTAACATCTGAGGCAGTTAACCCTTAACAGGTTTAATATTGTACAAGAGATTATTTAGGCGTAGGCAGTATGACTGTAACTGCTGTCTGTTTGGATGAGTTTATGAATAATTGAGTGGAATTTGGAATAGCAGCTCTGAGCGTACTAGAAGTTCCATGCTCGTGTGTCCTGGTTAGTCGTGAGCCCAAAGGTATAAAATCACACGCATCTCATCACGTTGAACTTGGAGATGAACTTAGTACACTTACTTTTCCACTGAGCCATCATCTCCCTCGCCCCCATTTTACTTTTTATAATAAGTTTTGTTCTTCATTTTATTTTTCATTGGTTTTGCTGTTGGTCCCTTGTTGCCTGGGTCTGCTCTGAGCTAGCTGACTTGAGTTTGCACAGTGGTCCTTCTGTCTATCCCTCCCAGAGCCTAGCTACTTGTTTTTAATGAAGAGAATAAAATGAGAGGAAGAAATAGAAATTCTAAGGATAACGTCGTCTTTCGGAACTAAGTTTTACATCTACCAGCTGTACCTAGAGTTCTAACCTACTGTAGTTGACAAGAGTATATAAAAATGGCTTTTAACTGTGGGACACTTTTTTCCCCTTCCTACAGGACCCATTGGGGCCCAGCCCCTACTCATAGTGCCCAGAAGACCTGGATATGGCACTATGGGCAAACCCATTAAACTGCTGGCTAACTGTTTTCAAGTTGAAATCCCAAAGATTGATGTCTACCTCTATGAGGTAGATATTAAACCAGACAAGTGTCCTAGGAGAGTGAACAGGTAAGAATCATGAAGTCTAACTGCCATTTGCTGTTTGTATTTGCCTTAGTAAATTATATGTGTCTCTCTCTTACATGTTTGAATAAGTGATAAGACATAACACTTTGACATGGTATACACGGAATGTATATACATGACAGGAATACATGGTAATTTGTTTTGAATTTTTCACTTCAGCAGTGGATGATAAATTTGTAAACTTCCTTCAGATTATTTCATTATGTATGAGTTTCCATGCTATTCATGTGGTAATAGAAAAGGTCCAAGTCATATCCACATGTTGTTTGAAATCTGGTCAAATATTCTGAGCATGTCTTTTGTGTTTCTGTTTGTAGGCGGACTTTCCTGTCCCGCCAGCCACTTCCCAAATAACGACACAGATTTAATATTAATTATAAATGCTCGGCCGATAGCCTAAACTTGGTTTTAGCTAGCTCTTATAACTTAACCCATTTCTATTAATCTACCTGCTGCCCCAGGGCTCCTTTACTTCATGTAATATTTCCCATCCTGCTCGCTCCACATCTCATAGCATTTCCCCGGACTCCTCCTCATTCTTCTCAGTATTCTCTTAGTCTTACTCTCCCGCTTAACCTAATCCTGCCCAGCTGTGGGCCAGTCAGCTCTTTATGAGCCAATGGGAGTAACATCTTTACAGCGTACGGAGATTGCTCCGCAGCCGCTGTTAGTTAATTTATGTTTGTGGTTTTTTTCTCCACACTTCATCTTACCATTTTTGTAATGCTCGCTTTAAAACGATGGTGGCGGGAGTATACGCCCTCTCTCACATTTTTAAATTAAAAAATAATAAGTAAATGAAAAGTAAAAGGAATTTGTAATTTAATAGTATGACATGTAAGAAATATGAATGTTGGGCTGGAGAGATGGCTCAGTGGTTAAGAGCATTGCCTGCTCTTCCAAAGGTCCTGAGTTCAATTCCCGGCAACCACATGGTGGCTCACAACCATCTGTATGCCCTCTTCCGGCCTGCAGGCATACACACAGACAGAATATTGTATACATAATAAATAAATAAAATAAATATTTTAAAAAAAGAAATATGAATGTTGGATTAATTTTTCTTGGACTTACCGTTCTAACTACTAATATTTCTGTTATAACTGAAAGTGAATGAGCACTGAGTCATTATATGATGTTAAAACAGTAACTATATGTAATTATATGATGTTAATTATACGATGTTAAAACAGTAACTATATGAATGTCATGATTAATACATAATGTAATACAGAGTCCTTTTGAGGGCAACAAAAATTCTGGAATGAACTGTTAGAAATAATCTCTTAAGGTTATTTAAGAGTTCAGTTAATCCAATATAGATGAAATCCAGAAAGGTAAAATGACTTAAAAACACACTTTAACAGAAAAGGTAGAATCAGAGCTGCAGAAGCTTCACTTGGAAGAAAATGAATTTAGTTGGTCTAAAATAATTAGACCCTGTCTGCCCATCTATCCAAAGTGCATCTGTGTGTGTGTGTGTGTTTATGCCATAGCTGGGCTTGGTGGCACACACTTTTAATTCCAGCACTTAGGGGGCAGAGACACATGGACCTCTATGTGTTTGAGCCCAGCCTGGTCTACAGAGTGAGTTCCAGGACAGCTAGAGCTGTGTTGGGAGACCCTGTTTCAAATAACACAAAGCAACAACAGTGAAGCCATTATAAAGTGAAGAAGGTAGAGAAGAGCAAATGTCCTAGGGGTGTTGGTGAGTCGTCCTGGTCTTCTTGACTGGGTTTGGAATCACCGAGAAGATACTCCATCCACATTTATAAATGTGGAAAGTTTTAGAGAGGGTTAGCTGAGGGCAAAAGACCGACCCTGAATGTAGGTGGTACCATCCCAAGGACTATGGTTCCAAACTGAATGAAAGAGGAAAAAGGAGGAGGCCGGCTGAGTAGTAACATTCATTTCTTGACTTTCCTGAATGGACATAGTGTGGTCAAACGCTTCCTGTTCTTGCTGCTAAGACTTGTGTGCTGTGGTGGATTGCACCTCTCAAAAACCCTTCTTAAATAGTTTTTCAGATATTTGTCACGACTGCAAGAAAAATAATGCAGAAAACTAGTACTCATGGATTTGTTGCTGTGATAAACGTCATTGTGGGGAGGGGAGGGGAGAGTAAAAGTGCGTACCACCAAACCTGATTGCTGATGACCCATTGTCAAAGAAAGTAAGGTCAGTAAAGAGAAATCTCAGAGCAAGGTGACGGTGACACACGCCTTTAATCCAACATTTGGGAGGTAGAGTCAGGGAGCTCCCAGTTCGAGACTAGCCTGGTCTGCAAAGTGAGTTTGAGTTCCAGGACAGCCAGGGCTACTCAGAGAAACCCTGTTTCAAAACACACACACGCATACACACACACAGACAGAGAGAGACTTTATCTCTAAATAAATAAATCTCTCATCTTGTACTGGGATAAGAAGAAGGTGCCAGGAGTTCAGAAACTCACCATCAAAGAGTCCATCTTGTGAACATGCAGCTCCTTTGAAAGGAGAGAGCCTTAACTGAGGATGCGTGGAGAATGCTGCTGCAGGGATTCCCTTGAAGACAACCGCCCACCTTCTCCATCCCACCCCGCCCATCCCCTCCTGGGGTGGGTGAGAGAACTGGCCCTGAAGTCACAAGAGCAGGAAAGCTGTTCCTGTGCCTCACCAGCTACAAGACTCAGGAGAGCGGGCCCTGGGTAATAGAGCCAGCCTTGTTGGCTTGTCTGTCATGTGGCGGTGTGGGTCAGGAAGAGATGCCCCCTTTACTCGTTGCCCCTTACCACCTGCAACAGAGAGCTGACCTTTACCAGCTGCAATACTCTGGAAAGCAGGCCTGGCTCCTAGCATAGGCAATATAGTAGAGGTGGCTCTGTTGTCAGAGGTGTGGGTGACCCAGCCCTGATGTAGGGGGTCCGTTCCCATTACTCATCTGATATGTGGCATGGGTGGAGGAGAGATGTCCTTCCCTCACTTCCCTCCTCACCCATCAATGGCTGGTACAGGTCACGGGAGAGGGAGGGCTGTCCCTGCCCCTCACCAACTGTAGTGCCTTGGAGAATGGTCCCTGTACCATGCCTGGGCAACACAGTGGAGCTGGCCCTTGTGGTGTAGGTGTGGGAAAGCCAGCCCTAGGGTGTGAAGGCAGGAGAACTGACCCTGACCCTCGCTCATTGCTACAAGGGGTGAATTAGCTCTAGCAGTGCTCACCCTAGTGATGGGGACAGGGGAGAAGTGGGCCGTGGACCAATCCTGCAGCTGCCCAGGCCTAAAACCAGGGTTATGACTTGGCTCGCATCAACAAATCCCCCCATCTCTGATCTGCTGGAGCGTGTGAAGGGACCTGACCCACAGACCCAAAGCTGCAGGATCTCCACACACAGGCAACTACAGGATATTCAAGAAAAGTCCCATCGATAGTGTAGAAACCAGAGGCCTAGATTCTACCAAATCAATGACTCTTTGCAATGAACACTTGTGAGTAAAGATACATGGACAAAAGGCTTTACTGTGTGACTCACTGTGTCATTCTGCAGCTTCCATGATGAGATTTTTAATTTCTTCCCTTTTTTTTCTCTTAAATAATGTTTTATTGGGGAAGGTGTTTATAGGGCCAGAGGGCAGATGTAAAGGGACAGGGAAATGAATGGGATCAAAAAGCATGATGTGAGAGACACATAGAATAAATAAAAGAAAAGTCAAAAAGAAAGAAAACAACTGCCCATGGAAGTGTTTTCTTGGTTTCAGCACCAGGGTGCACAGAAGCCGCTTCACCTGTGGCAGCAGAATACCAGACTACATCTTGGTCTGATAGCACAATTTGGTGAAAAAATTCAAAGGTTGCATGGTTCTAAAACTTTGTACTGAGTTTCCGGAAAGCCACTGAGGCTACACAGTACAGTGCCAGAGTCCCTACAAAGGGGCCCTGAGAGGTCATTGAAAGTAAAATCTAAATTGTTGATGTTAGAGATGCCAGGATCTTGAGAAGCACACCTAGAAAAGCTGCAGGCATAGGATCGGCCAGCCCAAGGGAGGGGTGGGGCTACCCATGGCCATTGAGCTCAGTTCAAGACTGTGAGTCACTGGGACCACAGAGTTTGGTGTTTTCCCTGCTGGGTAGCAGTCTTTGGCCTGGTCTTCACTTCCTATTCCCATTCCTCTCTTTTCTTAACATTTTCTTTGTGATGTTATTTGTTGGGGATATAGGACTTGGGTTTTTATTTTACAACAGCTCACAATTAAGAGATTGCCTTGAGTCTCAGAAGACACTTTCGACTGGGGTGTTTGGAAAATGTTAGAACTGTTCAGATTTGGGGGGAACACCTCCTCTAGATTAACTGAGTGCATTTTGCATCATAAGCTGCTACAACCTTTGAGGACTGGGGATAGAATACTATGGATAAAAATAGCGTGTTTCACTGGATAGTGGTGGTGGTGCACACCTTTAATTCCAGCACTTGGCAGGTAGAGACTAGCAGACCTCTGTGAGTTCGAGGCCAGCCTGGTCTACAAGAGCTAGTGCCAGGACAGGCTCCAAAGCTACAGAGAAACCCTGTCTCGAAAAACTAAAAAAAAAAAAAAAAAAAAAAAAAAAAAAAAAAACACAGACAAAAAAAAAAAAAAAAAAAAAAAAAAAAAAAAAAGAAAATAATAATAATAATTTTTATGTTGACAAAGGGTGGACCTGTGATGGTCAGTCTTTGTTGCTGGTTGGCTGATGTGTGCCTATGACCCCAGCACTTAGGAGACTGAAGCAGGAAGATAACCATGAGTTAAGAGGCCAGCCTTAGTTAAACAGTGAGTTTGAAGTTAACCTGGTCTACATCTAACAAGTTCCAGGCCAGCCTGGACTATATAAGGAGATCTGCTTCAAGGGGTAGGGATAACAGGAACTAAATAGACCTTTTACAACCTCCCATCCCTTTTGAGACAGTATCTTACTCTGTAGCCTAGGCTTATCTCGATCTTTCAGTGATCCTCCTGCCTCAGTCTTCTAAGCATGGGGATTACGGGCATGCGCCTGTTCAGTTCCTTCTGAACATTACCAAAATAGTTAGGGGTTAAAATGCAGCAATTAGTTCTGGCTAACATTTTCAAAATGGATAAAGCTACATCAAATTGTTTCTTATTGATGTAAAGATTGTGTTGCTACCTTCTATAATATCAAGTGATCTTTGTAAATGGCTAGAGATCTCTAATACTTTATGAGGCATTTCTTGTACTGCACAAACAGATATTTAGCACTAAGGCATTAATCATAATTCTCGAGTAGGTATCCTAGCCAAATGAATTTCCACTGTAGCCGGAGGAGTTCTCTTGGAGAAATACCCAGGAAATGCTCATGAGTCATTCCGTGAGTCAGCTTCTCTGCAAAGATTCTCTCTAGACTTATTTTCTGCTTTTGGGTGTATGTGTTGTTGGCCTTGTCTCCTTTTTGCGTTGTTGTTGTTGTTTTGATTAAAAATGACTACTTTGTGGCTCAGCAGTTAAGAGCTCTGGCTGCTTTGGTGGCTCACAACCATCTGTAACTCCAACCCCAGGGGATCTACCATGCTCTTCTGGCCTCTGTGAGCACCAGGCATACACATAGTGCGTAGACATATATACAGGCAAACACTTATGTACAGAAATAAAATTTTAATTATAAAAAACAGAAAAATAATGGACATTTGGTAAAAGAAGGTGGGTTTAATAAGTAAATTTAAAATATATATGTAATAATATATATTTTTTAAATTTATTATGTATACAATATTTTGTCTGCATGTGTGCCTGCAGGCCAGAAGAGGGCACCAGACCTCATTATAGATGGTTGTGAGCCACCATGTGGTTGCTGGGAATTGAACTCAGGACCTTTGGAAAAGCAGGCACACACTTAACTGCTTAGCCATCTCTCTAGCCCCCTTTTTTTTTTTTTTTTTAAAGAAGTGAGTGGTCACAATAACTAAAATCAATCCATATATTTTAGAAAATAAAACCTCAGGCGATGTGGGATTCCCCTCTGTATGCTATGAATATGTTTTATTGCCATTGGTTAATAAATAAGCTGCTTTCAGCCAATGGCTTAACAGAATATAGCCAGGCTGGAAAAGATATATAGAGAGAGTAGGTAGAGTCAGGGAGATGCTATGTAATTCATATAAGCTGCCACCAGAGGAAACAGACTCACTGAAACCTTGCTGGTAAGCCACAGCCACGTGACAATACACAAAATAATGGAAATGTGTTAAATTAAGATGTAAGAGCTAGACAGTAAGAAACTAGAGCTAATGGGCCAAGCAGTGATTTAATTAATACAGTTTCTGTGTGGTTATTTCAAGTCTGAGCAGGAGGGAACGAACGAGCAGCCTCCCCTTACTCAGGTTTATCCAGTATTTAAATGTTGAAATTAAATACTTGTTTATTAAATTATAATTTACAGTCTGTGTTCCACAGCATGATGGCATCAGCAGACTTTGTACTAAGATGTAGGAAGTGATAGTTGAGGTAGGAGTGGGAAGGTAGGCTGTAGCCCTTTATAAGACTCAATATAATCAGGTTAAGTTCCATTTTTAGAATAAGTGCCAGAAAAATTCTTAATTTTAAACTGTAGTTTGAAGTTCTAGGAAGAATAAAGAATATTATTTTCTGCAAGAATTCTCCTTTCCCCAGAGTTAATTTTGTTAGTAAAAGGAAGCCATTAAATTTTGGTAAAACTTAGCTCCATTTACTTAAATTTTCTTTCCAAAGTTATTTTTATTAAACAATCTTTTTAAGTTAAAATGTTGGGCTTATTGACCTGGTGTAGTGGCATACACTTTTAATCCTTGCACAGAAGCAGAGGAAATTGGATCTCTGTGAGTTACAGACCGCCTAGTCTGCATAGTGAGTTCCAGTGTAGCCAGAGCTATACCATAGGACCCCATTTAAAAAAATTAAAAATGCTGACAAAATGAATTAAGTGGGTAAAAGCACCTCTGATGACCTGACTTCCTGAGTTTCATCCCGGAGGCCCACATGGCAGCAGGTGAGAACTGATTCCTCCAATTGTCCTCTGGCCTCTACATGCATGCCATGGTGTGTGCACCTACCTGCGAACATACATACATAATACATAATACATACATACACACACAAGAAATAATTTAATTAAAAATTTTAAGTTAAAATGTTATGTATTTTATTTGTGTAGTTTCACTTCTTATAAAGCTAAGAAATTGTCTAACAATATACTCCAGTGTTCTGCTAAAAATTCTACATTTGAACAAAAAAAAGACCATATTCCCACCTTCCCCATTTATATTGTTATAACAGAAGACAAATAATTGCTAGAATTCATTCTTGGTATTAGAATGTTTAGAAGCTAGATGTGTTGGCTCAGACCTGTTATACCAGCATTTAGGAGGGAGCCTGAAGTAGGTGGTTGATATGAATTTGAGACCAGCTTGGGCTATAGAGACTGGAGACATTGTTGATGTCTCTGTTGCCCAGGTGGTCTCCACAACCATTTAGTTATACTGCCTTGCATAAATAGCGCCAAGGATTGGAGAAGAAAAAAACTAAAGACATTAAAAACAAAAAACTTAGGTAAGCCAAGTCGTAGGACTAAGTCTTAGTCTGAGGTGGTAAAGCACGGGAAGTGAAGGCTGGAGTTAGGAATGCTGCAGAGGTGGGGTCGGCAGGTCGTGAGGGAGGAGACCAGCCAGGTTCGGAGTTTGGGTATTGAGGAGGGCATAGGCACCATTGCTTAAATAGAAGTGGTAACAAAACCAGATTTAACTCTGGAGTAAAGTTTTTGAATTCAGCCATAGATGTTTTCCGCTCAGCTTTGGAAGGCCACTGAAGTAAATTTCTACTGCTAGAGATTTATTAAGGAAATGCTGTGTGCTATATCAAAGCAGGATGCTTTCATCTCCCAAGTATTTTGGCCCTAACATCTCAGTCTCCCTACCATCTCTGTCTCCCCACCATGTTGTTGTTTGGAGTGGTTTGGGCTTCTAGGAGTTGGTACACTTTTTTGATTTATTTGGCAGTGGCATATAAAAATGGACTTTAAAATAATGGCCACAAAAGGAAACTTTTACTATGTAGCCCTGGCTGTCCTCAAACCCAGAGATTCCCCCTATCTCTGACTCCCAAGTGCTGGGATTGAAGGCGTGCGCCACCAGTGCCCAACTCATAAAAGGAAATTTTAAATAGCAGTCTCTGAACGAACCCAAAGAAGATAGGTGAATCAAATCTTTGGTGTCACATTATGTATGAAAGACATGATATTGGGTTAAAAGAGTTTCAGTAAAATACAAAATTTGAAAAGCTAAGTGGAAAATAGAGATTTTTGTACTATGTAAGTTTTTGTGGGAATCAAGTCAGCTTAGTTTTCTTTTTTTCCTGGAAAATGCTGATTTCCTTTTCTCCCTTTCTCCCCACTCATCTGGGCTAGATTCTAATCTTTTGGTTTTAGTTTTTAAATCATACCAGCACTGTACAAGTGTAATCTCGTTGTGATGTATTGAGATTGTAGAAACAGTTCCTCTCTAAACATAAATTGGCTTGGATCCTTCTAAATGCCTTTTCACTATCTTTAAGAACTTGTGAGTAGAGCCAGGCTGCGGTGGTGCACACCTTTAATCCCAGCACTCAGGAGGCAGAGGCAGGCAGAGCTCTGTGAGTTTGAGGCCAGCCTGGTCTACAGAGTGACTTCTGGGACTGCCAGGGCTTTATACTGTCAAAGAAAGAAAGAGAGAGAGAGAGAGAGAGAGAGAGAGAGAGAGAGAGAGAGAGAGAGAGAGAGAGAGAGAGAGAGAGAGAGAGAG